>NW_028318170.1:307841-615683 GCF_062004578.1 Staurois parvus
GTATACAATGTATGATATAATGGATCCTGTATGTATACAATGTATGATATAATGTGTCCTGTATGTATACAATGTATGATATAATGTATCCTGTATGTATACAATGTATGATATAATGTGTCCTGTATGTATACAATGTATGATATAATGGATCCTGTATGTATACAATGTATGATATAATGTATCCTGTATGTATACAATGTATTATATAATGGATCCTGAATGTATACAATGTGTTATATAATGTATCCTGTATGTATACAATGTGTTATATAATGTATCCTGTATGTATACAATGTGTTATATAATGTATCCTGTATGTATACAATGTATGATATAATGGATCCTGTATGTATACAATGTATTATATAATGTGTCCTGTATGTATACAATGTATTATATAATGGATCCCGTATGTATACAATGTATGATATAATGGATCCCGTATGTATACAATGTATGATATAATGGATCCCGTATGTATACAATGTATGATATAATGTATCCCGTATGTATACAATGTATTATATAATGTATCCCGTATGTATACAATGTATTATATAATGGATCCCGTATGTATACAATGTATGATATAATGGGTCCCGTATGTATACAATGTATGATATAATGGGTCCCGTATGTATACAATGTATGATATAATGGATCCCGTATGTATACAATGTATGATATAATGGATCCTGTATGTATACAATGTATGATATAATAGATCCTGTATGTATACAATGTATTATATAATGGATCCTGTATGTATACAATGTATGATATAATGGATCCTGTATGTATACAATGTATGATATAATGGATCCTGTATGTATACAATGTATGATATAATGTGCCCCGTATGTATACAATGTATTATATAATGGATCCTGTATGTATACAATGTTTCTTTCTCTCCATTCATAAAGAAATAAAACACAGGGGCGGGCTGCACAATGACTGATCACTGAGGCTGCCAATCAGAGGCTATCACAGTGATCAGGTGACCGGGAAGTGGGAGTCTCAGGTCCCGATCATTAGTACGATACCCGGGGCTCTTGGTGAGATCCTAGTCTCTGTGCAGCGCTCCCAGCACAAAGAGAGGTACACAGATATGGGGCCCCCAGGATAAAGACCCACTTCTGTGAGGCCCCATATGTGCGCACTGTCAGCGGGAAGGGATTCATCCAGTTGGAAGCTCCTGACTGGTCGCTGGCTTTCCTGGATGACATTCCTAGTTCTTCCTCACACAGATATTGATCAGGAATTGGTAGGAAATGGTCATTATAGACGGGAACTCACCATTCTTGGCTCTCCTCTCCTGGAGGTCATTTGCAGGTCCCATCAGACCAATCAGTGTAAAGACTTTAATGGTGACATCCAGAGCCTCTTCTTCTCCATATGTGCCTATAAGGATGTCCTTGATGGAGATGCAGTTGTTTTTTTCTAGTTTTCCTCGGGGGATGGGAAGTTTACCTCCATAAGAGAAATCAGACAATTTGTTCCTAAATCTCTTGAAGTCACATCCTTTCAGATCCTCCAGAGAATATATGAGAAGATCCCCGGGGGTTTGTGTGACCTTTCCCAGGACACCAGGAGCCGACCCTGCAGAGAGGACAATCAGCAACCATAAACATTCATCCTGATTGGATGATTTCTGACACATGACAGCTGATAAGTCTGTACTGGCAGCTGGTAATGCTATAAAGAGCATATAGAAGAGGAAGGAAATCCCCCAATATGTCTATATGTACATTATGTCACTATAATAAAAAGAGTGAGCGCTATAGAAATCCTAAGCAGCCGATGCACCAAAAGGTAAACCAAAAACCTACCAAGTAATCAAAGAATAAAGAGGTGCGGCACTAAAAAATATCTAAATTCAACAAACAAACAATGTATCTAAAAGGTGGATGTAAAGTGACAAATGTGCACAACATAAAATAAAGGTGCTGATGGTGAGCACTATCAATGTGCTAGGTGTTCTTGGTCAAACACAGTTCTATAGACAGTTCATAAAGTGCTATGAAGGTGAGATTTCATCCGGGGTAACCCAGGTCCATGCATCTTACAGCATTCTGGTGGTGTGCTGTGAAATATTAAGAATGCACACTCACCAGATGTGCATCCTTTATGCGCATATGCGTATAAATATGCTCCAAGGATGTCTGCTGGAAGCCTCCTTCAAAACTGGGTCAGCCAGGTCTGGTCAAAACTGCTATGGATCCCCTTCCCCTGGGTATTAAGCAGCGCCTGTGGCCTCTCTCCGAGATGGGCTCTATGCAAGTATCAGCTCACCATGCTGCTGCCCCGATGCAGGCAGTCCCCTCTCCGGCGGCCTCTCACTAGCACGGCGGCTCCCTCAGCCCATTCACTCCGCTCGGCGGCCCCGTTCAGTCCCGGCCACTCCCGCACTTCCTCTCCTCCTTCCCGCACAGTGCTGAGCCTAACCTTCCACGAAGCCTACAACGCCAGCTTGGAGCCCTGGGACGTCACGTGCTCCCGCCCTGCCCAATCAGGGTCTGCCTGTCTCGCGGAGTTGACGTCATCACACCTGGTAACATCAGCAGGCCGGAGTCTCCCTGTCCAGGAAAAGAAAAAAAAAAAAAAGGAATGGAGCTGGGACGGGGAGGAGTGCGCTGACTGGGCAGGGCGGGAGCACGTGACGTCCCAGGGCTCCAAATAAAAGTGATACTCATGAGCTAAAACGTGATATTCTCTTTGTGCAATAAACTTATAAAAAAAATAAAAAATTATTTAAAACAAATATCAAATTAATATGTGAGGCATCAACACTAAACACATACTCATGATTTGTGTGAAAATATCAAAAATAATATCCAAATGTGTCGCGCTTCACAATTGCAAAATCAATAACAAACATATAACTGGCATAATATAATCAGGAAAAAACATGTGCTTCAAACGGTGCAATTCTGTGCAGCAAAACTTAGAAACAAGTGCACAATCATAAATTATTATAAGGTCCACTTTGTGCTTCAAATCTTGCCAGTGCCAAAATGTGCTGAGCAACACTCCCAGTGCTAAAGAATAGGTGTACGCTCACCTTACCAATTAGCCAAACTAAGTGGCTAATATCGCTTTTGTCCCAACAGGACTAAATGATGATTTCCATGCAGGGTGCTTTTTTCCACATTCAAATGGATGGGCCTGTGTTACCACTTTTCTCCCACCAGGGGTCTCCCTCACTCCTTTCTATCCACACTGAGCCTTAGTGGACAGTTGGGGCAAAGACTGTGTAATGCTTCCACCTCCCGGCAATGGGGGATAACATGGAAAAGGGAATAACAATAGTGCCTTATCCTTTTTAAGACCGATGCTTTTATTGAAACGAAAATTCGCACTCACATATTTCGGTGCTAATATGATCAGCTGCAATGTGCCCAGATCCTCAATTCGTATTTGCCGCTTCTCCACATCAGCGTTGTGACGTCAGAGCCCCTCCCCTACGCGTTACGCCACAGGGTCACGTGGCTTCATCAGGGGGAATCAATTGGACGCCACTGTGCTGTGCTCTCTTATATAGGCCATCCCGTCGCCATTTTCCGTGTGCGCGCGGCCATATTTATGGGGTTCATTGCCGCAATATGTTTGTCGGCAATGGGTATAATGTATACCTTTAGATTTATTCGTTCCATGTTATTATCTATAAATTATGGACCTACTATTCTCTGACTATTGTCATTCATTCATACAAATGGGATCTAGGCATCATTACAACCGTTCATTTACATAACAAAACTAACAACATGACAACATCAATTATATTCATTAAAAATATTCATTAAAAATATATATAATAAAAACATCTGTATCCTTACTATTACCCACTGTTTTCATTATAAATAACTAACCTTTATCAATAATATTATGCAAATAATGATATTTCACCAGTGCCTATCTCCTGAATTTAAAATTGATTAAAACATTTTATTATATTTATTTATAACTCATTTATAACTCATTGAAAAATTTAAAAATGTATATACTGATATAAATCAAATTTACAATCTTTATATATAATTAAAATATAAAATATTGATTAATAGCACATATTTAATATCTATTTAATCATAAAAAATATACTAAAATAAATTATAATAACCACATCAGTTAATCACTCATTCATTCCTGCATTTTAATCATTATATTTTTAAAAAACGGGTGATAACACAGGATTATGATGTACAATTAAATATTAATCATAAAATATTTTTCTTAATTATTTTTTATTTTTCTAATTTAATCATGATTTTAGCTAATAAATCTTAATATAAAAAAAAAAAGCCTTTAGTTTCACAAGAAATAAATTGCTTAATTTTATATTCCTTGTTATCATAAGTATTAGAAAATATAAATCTGCGTTTGTCTAGTTTCAATATTTCCCAATGTTTACCATAGACAGTACAAAGCAGTACAAAAGATTATCTCCAAACATTGGGAAATATTGAAACTAGACAAGCACCTTAAAAGTATTATTCCTCAGAAACCAAAATTCATATATAAAAAAGCACAGAATTTAAGAGACAAATTAGTAAAAAATGTATTGGAACCATTCAAACCAAGTACTTCTACCTTTTTTCAGGGTAAAGGGTTCTATGCATGTGGTAGGTGCTATAGTTGTAAGAGGGTTAAGAATAACCCCAAACGCAGATTTATATTTTCTAATACTTATGATAACAAGGAATATAAAATTAAGCAATTTATTTCTTGTGAAACTAAAGGTGTCATTTATGCGTTAAAGTGCCCATGTAACCTAATTTATATAGGTAGAACTAAAAGGGCACTGCAAGAACGCATTAAGGAGCATGTATATAATATTAACAGAGGGTACAAATACCATCATGTCTCCCATCATGAAATGAGGTGTTTAGCCCCCCGTGGTCTTAATAAAGAATTTGATTTGACTTGCTTCATTAGTAATTTTTGATGTTTAAATTTACTAGGTCATTTTTAGCACATTTTAGAGTATTTAAATTTTATTTTTTTTTTTTATATTAAGATTTATTAGCTAAAATCATGATTAAATTAGAAAAATAAAAAATAATTATGAAAAATATTTTATGATTAATATTTAATTGTACATCATAATCCTGTGTTATCACCCGTTTTTTAAAAATATAATGATTAAAATGCAGGAATGAATGAGTGATTAACTGATGTGGTTATTATAATTTATTTTAGTGTATTTTTTATGATTAAATAGATATTAAATATGTGCTATTAATCAATATTTTATATTTTAATTATATGTAAAGATTGTAAATTTGATTTATATCAGTATATACATTTTTTAATTTTTCAATGAGTTATAAATGAGTTATAAATAAATATAATAAAATGTTTTAATCAATTTTAAATTCAGGAGATAGGCACTGGTGAAATATCATTATTTGCATAATATTATTGATAAAGGTTAGTTATTTATAATGAAAACAGTGGGTAATAGTAAGGATACAGATGTTTTTATTATATATATTTTTAATGAATATTTTTAATGAATATAATTGATGTTGTCATGTTGTTAGTTTTGTTATGTAAATGAACGGTTGTAATGATGCCTAGATACCATTTGTATGAATGAATGACAATAGTCAGAGAATAGTAGGTCCGTAATTTATAGATAATAACATGGAACGAATAAATCTAAAGGTATACATTATACCCATTGCCGACAAACATATTGCGGCAATGAACCCCATAAATATGGCCGCGCGCACACGGAAAATGGCGACGGGATGGCCTATATAAGAGAGCACAGAACAGTGGCGTCCAATTGATTCCCCCTGATGAAGCCACGTGACCCTGTGGCGTAACGTGTAGGGGAGGGGCTCTGACGTCAAAACGCTGATGTGGAGAAGCGGCAAATACGAATTGAGGATCTGGGCACATTGCAGCTGATCATATTAGCACCGAAAAATGTGAGTGCGAATTTTCGTTATCAATAAAAGCATCGTTCTTAAAAAGGATAAGGCACTATTGTTATTCCCTTTTCCATGTTATCCCCCATTGCCGGGAGGTGGAAGCATTACACAGTCTTTGCCCCAACTGTCCACTAAGGCTCAGTGTGGATAGAAAGGAGTGAGGGAGACCCCTGGTGGGAGAAAAGTGGTAACACAGGCCCATCCATTTGAATGTGGAAAAAAGCACCCTGCATGGAAATCATCATTTAGTCCTGTTGGGACAAAAGCGATATTAGCCACTTAGTTTGGCTAATTGGTAAGGTGAGCGTACACCTATTCTTTAGCACTGGGAGTGTTGCTCGGCACATTTTGGCACTGGCAAGATTTGAAGCACAAAGTGGACCTTATAATAATTTATGATTGTGCACTTGTTTCTAAGTTTTGCTGCACAGAATTGCACCGTTTGAAGCACATGTTTTTTCCTGATTATATTATGCCAGTTATATGTTTGTTATTGATTTTGCAATTGTGAAGCGCGACACATTTGGATATTATTTTTGATATTTTCACACAAATCATGAGTATGTGTTTAGTGTTGATGCCTCACATATTAATTTGATATTTGTTTTAAATATTTTTTTTTTTTTTTTTTTTATAAGTTTATTGCACAAAGAGAATATCACGTTTTAGCTCATGAGTATCACTTTTATTTGGAGCCCTGGGACGTCACGTGCTCCCGCCCTGCCCAGTCAGCGCACTCCTCCCCGTCCCAGCTCCATTCCCTTTTTTTTTTTTTTCTTTTCCTGGACAGGGAGACTCCGGCCTGCTGATGTTACCAGGTGTGATGACGTCAACTCCGCGAGACGGGCAGACCCTGATTGGGCAGGGCGGGAGCACGTGACGTCCCAGGGCTCCAAGCTGGCGTTGTAGGCTTCGTGGAAGGTTAGGCTCAGCACTGTGCGGGAAGGAGGAGAGGAAGTGCGGGAGTGGCCGGGACTGAACGGGGCCGCCGAGTGGAGTGAATGGGCTGAGGGAGCCGCCGTGCTAGTGAGAGGCCGCCGGAGAGGGGACTGCCTGCATCGGGGCAGCAGCATGGTGAGCTGATACTTGCATAGAGCCCATCTCGGAGAGAGGCCACAGGCGCTGCTTAATACCCAGGGGAAGGGGATCCATAGCAGTTTTGACCAGACCTGGCTGACCCAGTTTTGAAGGAGGCTTCCAGCAGACATCCTTGGAGCATATTTATACGCATATGCGCATAAAGGATGCGCATCTGGTGAGTGCGCATTCTTAATATTTCACGGCACACCACCAGAATGCTGTAAGATGCATGGACATGGGTTACCCCGGATGAAATCTCACCTTCATAGCACTTTATGAACTGTCTATAGAACTGTGTTTGACCAAGAACACCTAGCACATTGATAGTGCTCACCATCAGCACCTTTATTTTATGTTGTGCACATTTGTCACTTTACATCCACCTTTTAGATACATTGTTTGTTTGTTGAATTTGAATTTAGATATTTTTTAGCGCCGCACCTCTTTATTCTTTGACTATATTTACATTATCCTATGGAGGGACTGGCTGTGATAATGTCACATGACCTCTTCCAGGATGGTGTGTTACCTCTCAGATGGATGAATATTGAACACAAAAACTTAGGGGTCTATTTATAAAAAAGAAATCACCTCCATGAATAATCTCCATAATATGTCAAATGTGTTTATTTCCTTTCATCATCAGCTCCATCTAGTGGCCATATTGTCATATCTTAATGGTTGAGGTATTTTAAGAAAAATACTGTATTATAGCCACTAGATGGAGCTGATGATCATAGGAAGTAACCTATTAGATACATTATGGGGATTATTAGTGATGGCTGTGCAAATGACACAAATTCATAATACATATTTTATATATAGACCTCCTAATGTACAGTTATGTTCAAAATAATAGCAGTCAGATATCACTAACCGGATCAATCACTGTTTTTGGTAGAAATTATATTTCTACATGGCAAATAATTTACTAGCAGGTGTAGTAGAGTAATAGAAATCCAACAGACCCAACAGTCATGACATGCATGCTGCTGATTCTGTGTCATTGAATCACTCATTGAAAGGGGCGTGTTCACAATAATAGCAGTGTGGAGTTCTATTAGTGAGGTCATTCATTCTTTGAAAAACAGGTGGCAATTATTGCCCTTATTTAAGGAAGGAAGGCAGCAAATGTTGGACATGCTGGTTACAGTGCATTTCTCTCGGAAATTCTGAGGAAAATGGGTCGTTCCAGACATTCTTCAGAAGAACAGCGTACCTTGATTAAAAAGTTGATTGGAGAGGGGAAAACATATAAAGAAGTGCAGAAAATGATTGGCTGCTCAGCTAAAATGATGGCAAATGCTTTAAAATGGCAACCAAAACCTGAAAGACGAGGAAGAAAGCAAAAAACTACCATTGGAATGGATAGAAGAATAGCCAAAATGGGGCGGACTCAGCCAACAATCAGCTCCAGGAAGATGAAAGAAGGTGTGACGTTCCCTGTGAGGACTGTTACAATTAGAAGACGCCGATGTGAAGCCAAGCTATCTGCAAGAAGTCCCCGCAAAGTCCCACTGTTGGGAAAAAGACATGTGCTGAAGAGGTTACAATTTGCCAAAGAGCACATTGACTGGCCTAAAGAGAAATGGCGCAACATTTTGTGGGCTGATGAAAGTAAGATTGTTCTTTTTGGGTCTAGTGGGCAGAGACAGTTTGTCAGATGACCCCCAAACACTGAATTCAAGCAACAGTACACTGTGAAGACAGTGAAGCATGGTGGTGCAAGCATCATGATATGGGGATGTTTCTCATACTACGGGGTTGGGCCTATTTATCGCATACCAGGGATCATGGATCAGTTTGAATACATCAGAATACTTGAAGAGGTCATGCTGCCTTATGCTGAAGAGGAAATGCCCTTGAAATGGGGGTTCCAACAAGACAACGACCCCAAACACACCAGTAAACGTGCAACATCTTGGTTCCAGACCAACAAGATGGACGTTATGGAGTGGCCCCCCCAATCCCCGGATCTTCATCCAATAGAAAACTTGTGGGGTGACATCAAAAATGCAGTTTCTGAGGCAAAACCAAGAAATAGAGAAGAACTGTGGAATGTGGTCCAATCATCCTGGGCTGGAATACCTGATCACAGGGGCCAGAAGTTGGGGGACTCCATGCAACACAGATGTACAGCAGTTCTCAGAAACAGTGCGACTACAACCAAATATTCATGAAGTCATTCAAAGGAAAGCAAAATCTTCAAACATTTCTCAGTTTATATAGTGAATGTTGGAGTTTGTAAAGAAGAATACAAACACTGCTATCTTTTTGAACCGTCTAATATTCACTTTTCTTCCATTTTGTAGAGTAACAACACAAATTTGATGTATTTTTCTTCATGTTGTGATTTGGAATAGAATGTGTCGTGTTCCCAATGCATTTGTGTGGATGGAAATAAAAGCTATTAGAAGGATTTTCAGCTTTAGTCACTTTTTTCATCACACTGCTATTATTTTGAACACAACTGTATATGTAGGGATGATCATTTTAAACATCACGTTTATTGATTGTTTGATAGTAAACAAAAAAAAAAAATTATAAATCCTGTAAAAATGTTACCCCGATAAAAGATATTTGTGATCATCGTGAACTAAGAACTCCGATTACCCCCAAATCTCAAAGAAATATGTGTCATCTACCACGGGGCTGTGTCCTCCTTAGGATTATAGACAAAGGATTCCCCCGACCACTGCACAGCTAACCATACAATTTGGGGTCATCCAGTCATTATGGATCACTGGGCCATCTCAGAAGATCATTTCCATCAATGATAAATAAAATCTGAAGACACGGGAATGTGATTGTGGAATCTCCTGAACTCTTCTAATGGGAGGACTGACCAGATGTCTGCAGGAAATGTCCAGACTACAGAGACAGAGGACATCCTATCATCTAATTCCAATCTCTGGAGATGTGAGATGGAGGAAACCATTGGAAAGGATTGTCAGGATCAGCAGTCATACCTTGTGAGGAGGAGGATGAGGAGGAAGAGGTCGCCATGACATCAGGAGATGACCCGAGATGACATCACCTGAAAGGAGTACAAACAATCATAAACTCATTTGTGGTGCGATGAACAGAACCAATAAGAAGGATCTTGTTCTCTTATGTGAATAACGATTGGCCACCTGGTTGTCCAATCAGAGAAGATCAGAATTGGATGGACTTCTGTCATTTACAACCCATAACTCTGAAGATCAATCAGAACCTTCATCCTGGCATTCATCTGATTGGTATATCGGGTCACACAGGAATTTTACCCTGTTTAGGGCCACAATTTATACAGACTCGTACTTTTAGGTGTCACCTCCACAAATCTGTGCCATTTATAGCCAAGTGGATTCTTCAGGAAGGTCGGTATTTATGGATCATAAAAACAGGTCAAAACAAAATCAACTTGTTTTGTGGCTTTTTTGTGGCCACTTTGTCAGGAAAAGGTGTTCAGTACACTTTAATGGGTGGGATCTGTATATACCTGCAGCCCAGAGTATACAGTACAGTATACGGATATGTCCCCCACATGTTACACATATTAAATCTAAACAGACCCTGAGAGTCGGCTGTGAAAGGAAAGCAATTAGTTACAAGGACACATTGACTCCAGCACACAATGGGTTAGAATGGTCCTCCCATAACACCGGAGGTACAGTAACTGACACTGACATCACTAGTGACACTGAAACAGTGATCAGATACAGTACTGTACACTATCACTGTACTAATGTCACTGACTGGGAAGGGGTTAACAGAGTCCTGTGTAACCTCAGGACTCTGTGCTGTGATTGGCTACAGCCAGACCTGATGACAGAATCCCATTGTAGCCACTGACAACCTAGAACAGGCTGGATGACATACATGTACGAGATCCAGCCTGCTGGTGCGGAGCTCCCCCAGTAAATGTACTGTGGGTAGGCAGAAACCAGTGAAGATGATAATACACGAGGGTTACCCCCTCATCCCTGCACCCAACCCGGACACATCATTATTACACGGGTTCTGAGGATCATTTCATTCAGATAAGGCACCAGGTGAGATTACCACCTTAATCAGCCACAGAACCCGTGTAATTCATATGTGTTCAGTACCACTTCCCCCCCACCCTATAGCACAAATACTGCTACAGGGCGGCAGGGCTGTGCAAAATTACATATATTTTGCATTTATGGGTAGGGGACACGTGAATGCACTGCCCTACATGTGCTGCCATTGGTGGCTACGACTGTCTATTACCGGATCCCAGCCAGAGATTCCCCCCCGGCACCCAGTGATTGCTGGGGAACAGTGACAGGGGAGAGGGCTGTATGTATCTCTCCCCTGTCAGCTCCAGCATGCTGCTTTGTTTTGCTCTGCATAGAATGTCTCCCTAGTAAAACACTCCCAGCACACAGTTAACCCTTTGATGGCCCAAGATGTTAATCCCATCCTGCCCAGAGCTAATAGTACAGTGTCAGGGCTTTTTTTTTTAGCATTGATCACTGTATTGGTGTCACTGCAGATGTCAGAGACAGTCAGTTCCCCCCCCCCAGTGTCAAAATGCTTACCACAGTCCCGCTGTAAGTTTTTGATTGCCGTTATTATTAGTATAAAATGTTTTTTAAAAAATTCCAGTATATATACCGCCATTTGCAAACGCTATAACTTTCACGTAAACCAATTAATTTACACATGTCCCACATCTGTGGCTTTTTAAATTGCAGTTAGTGTCAGTGTATAAATAGTCAGTGAGTTTGTTAGCTCTTACGTGGAAGCACTGACTGGGCTAGATACTGAGGCATGGGGATCAGAAAAGAACTGTCAAAAGTCCTGCGTAACAAGGTAATAGAGCTTTATAAAGATGGAAAAGGACATAAAAAGATGTCCAAAACCTTGAATATGCCAATCAGTACTGTTCAATCACCTATTAAGAAGTGGAAAGTTCGGGGATCTCTTGATACCAAACCAAGGCAAAACCTTATCAGCTTCCAGCTGTTCTCTGTCTATGGCTGCTCATCAGATTAGGATCTGTCCATTCAGAACGCCCATATAACAGGACATGTTTATCCAGTTGCTTTGTGTCTGACAACTACCTGTACACGGTTGTCAGTCCTCCCTGCATGAAGTGTCAGTGCAGCACACTGTGGAGGAAAGCATGCATGGCCCCTGCAGGAGTCCAGCATGCAGGCCTGTCATCCTCTGACCAGAACATCGAGCTGTCTGGCCCCCGTCATCAATCATCAGGAGAGAGCACTCTGTCAGCTGGTACCTTCTGATGACAACAGCTAACGGCGGGTTACCGCGATCACCCCTTGACAGGCCATGTCCCCCCAGAGTACCGACCAATCACAAAAAGAGGTGGGCATCACATGACTTCCTGACATCAAATCATTGAAAGCCCTGAGCTGGAGGAGGTGGGGGAGGTAGGGGATCATCACTGTGGACAGAATTATGCCCCGTGGCCCCACCCAGTGGTACTGTTGTTACCAGCGGCAGTTAGCCAGCCATCCTGCATGGTTACAAAACCAAAAGCTCAGCTGTCCATGATGAATCCTAGTTTTCTGAACTCAGCCCGGGACAGCTGTCAGAAATCCGTGCGTGTCCCGAGTATTTCAGGAATGTTGGCAACTATGCAAGCTCCCATTTTTCATCTCATCTACACTATAGAGCAGGCATCAACAAATGGCGGACCGCGGTCCGAACATGGACCAAGTGACAGTCCTGTCTGAACCGCGGCCACACCACCCAGCAGCCTGAGTGGACTCCCCTCCTCCCACCACTTCAGCTGTTAGTAATCAGAAGGAATGGCAGGGTGGACCCCCGTCCAGGATGCACTCCTCCGCCATGGCCACTGCTGAACCCCAGAAAGGAAGAAGGCAGAGGAATGGAAGGAAGGACCCACCTGTGATATGGGGACTGTGAGGTGAGAGGAGGGAGCTGTGATGTGGGGTGCTGTGAGGTGAGAGGAGGGAGCTGTGATATGGGGGGCTGTGAGGTCAGAGGAGGGAGCTGTGCAATGGGGGGCTGTGAGGTGAGAGGAGGGAGCTGTGATATGGGGGGCTGTGAGATGAGAGGAGGGAGCTGTGATATGGGGACTGTGAGGTGAGAGGAGGGAGCTGTGATATGGGGGGCTGTGAGGTGAGAGGAGGGAGCTGTGATATTGGGGGCTGTGAGGTAAGATGAGGGATCTGTGATATGGGGGGCTGTGAGGTGAGAAGAGGGAGCTGTGATATGGGGGGCTGTGAGGTAAGATGAGGGAGCTGTGATATGGGGGGCTGTGAGGTGAGAGGAGGGAGCTGTGATATGGGGGCTGTGAGGTGAGAAGAGGGAGCTGTGATATGGGGGGCTGTGAGGTAAGATGAGGGAGCTGTGATATGGGGGGCTGTGAGGTGAGAGGAGGGAGCTGTGATATGGGGGGCTGTGAGGTGAGAGGAGGGAGCTGTGATATGGGGGCTGTGAGGTGAGAGGAGGGAGCTGTGATATGGGGGCTGTGAGGTGAGAGGAGGGAGCTGTGATATGGGGGGCTGTGAGGTGAAAGGAGGGAGCTGTGATATGGGGGACTGTGAGGTGAGAGGAGGGAGCTGTGATATGGGGGCTGTGAGGTGAGAGGGGGAGCTGTGATATGGGGGTCTGTGAGGTGAGAGGAGGGAGCTGTGATATGCGGACTGTGAGGTGAGAGGACGGAGCTGTGATATGGGGGGCTGTGAGGTGAGAGGAGGGAGCTGTGATATGGGGGCTGTGAGGTGAGAGGAGGGAGCTGTGATATGGGGGCTGTGAGGTGAGAGGAGGGAGCTGTGATATGGGGGGCTGTGAGGTGAGAGGAGGGAGCTGTGATATGGGGGGCTGTGAGGTGAGAGGAGGGAGCTGTGATATGGGGGCTGTGAGGTGAGAGGAGGGAGCTGTGATATGGGGGCTGTGAGGTGAGAGGAGGGAGCTGTGATATGGGGGGCTGTGAGGTGAGAGGAGGGAGCTGTGATATGGGGGGCTGTGAGGTGAGAGGAGGGAGCTGTGATATGGGGGGCTGTGAGGTGAGAGGAGGGAGCTGTGATATGGGGGGCTGTGAGGTGAGAGGAGGGAGCTGTGATATGGGGGGCTGTGAGGATAGAGGGGGAGCTGTGATATGGGGGCTGTGAGGTGAAAGGAGGGAGCTGTGATATGGGGACTGTGAGGTGAGAGGACGGAGCTGTGATATGGGGGGCTGTGAGGTGAGAGGAGGGAGCTGTGATATGGGGGCTGTGAGGTGAGAGGAGGGAGCTGTGATATGGGGGACTGTGAGGTGAGAGGAGGGAGCTGTGATATGGGGGGCTGTGAGGTGAGAGGAGGGAGCTGTGATATGGGGGCTGTGAGGTGAGAGGAGGGAGCTGAGATATGGGGGGCTGTGAGGTAAGATGAGGGAGCTGTGATATGGGGGGCTGTGAGGTGAGAGGAGGGAGCTGTGATATGGAGGGCTGTGAGGTTAGAGGGGGAGCTGTGATATGGGGGACTGTGAGGTGAGAGGAGGGAGCTGTGATATGGGGGGCTGTGAGGTTAGAGGGGGAGCTGTGATATGTAGACTTTGATGTGAGAGGAGGGAGCTGTGATATGGGGGGCTGTGAGAGGAGGGAGCTGTGATATGGGGGGCTGTGAGGTGAGAGGAGGGAGCTGTGATATGAAGGGTCTGTGATGTGGGGGGTCTGTAATGTGAGGAGAGGGGGAGCTGTGATGTGGGGGGTTGTGATGTCAAGGAAAGACTGTGATGTGAAGGAAGGACTGTGATGTGAAGGAAGGACTGTGATGTGAAGGAAGGACTGTGATGTGAAGGGGGGCTGTGATGGAAGTGGGGCTATAATGTTGGGGGGCTCTGATGTGAAGGGGTGTTGTGCTGTATGGGGGCTGTGATGGGAAAGAGGGCAAGGGACCTCTAAAGATTTACCTCTCAGTCATGGGCCCCAATGTGCCAGCAAAGATACCACCTTACACCCCAAATCTGAACTGTCCCTATAATATTAGTGACAGGTTGTGAATTTGCCTAAAGGGGAACTCCGTTTTTTTCAGAGGTATAAAAGCAGGAGACTTGCTCAGTGTTCCAGAGAGAGCTGACCTGTTCCTACGTCTCCCCCCCCCCCCCCCTGACCGCACTCAGTGGATGTCTTCATTTATACATTCATTGATCTGTATATCTATAGTCAGCTATACATTTAGAGTCAGATTCTCCTAATTAAATTGCTGGTCCTAATCCAATGCTACTTAGTCCCGTGGTGTCACACCGAAATGATTCTTTGAGGGAGATGTGTGAGTTGTGAAATTTATCCTGAACCATTTGTTCAACGTTTGTTTGCTTTTGATTTACATGAAAAAAAAACAAAAAACAGAATTATTTGCTAGAAAATTACTTTGAACCTCCGAACATTATATATTTTTTTTAAATCAGACATGCTAGTGAATAAAAGGGGGGGGGGGGGGGGTGCTGCTATTTTTTTATGTCACATAGTACTCGCTCAGCGATTTTTCAAATGAAATGTTTTAAAAAAAAATACACTTTTTTACTTTTAATGCACAAAAACACAATATATTGGCCAATTATTTGGTAAAATATAAAAGATGATGTTATGGCGAGTAAATAGATACCAAACATGACATGCTTTAAAACTGTGCATGCCCTGTGCAATGGCGACAAACTGCATATATTTTTAAAATCCCCAGGTATCTAATCATCAAGACTCTGCACAGTGGGAGTGCCACAGCATCCCAGGAAGGGGGATGGGCATCTAGTGCAAGGATCTGAGATTTAGCCCAGTTAATATGCAAACCGGAATGTGTGCCAAATTCCTCTACAGTATGGAGGGCAGAGACCAGGGAAGGGCCTGTGTCAGCCAGATACAGAAGCATATCATCCATGTACATCCCAACCAACTTTACCAAGGAGCCAATCCGAAGACCTCGAATATCAGGGTGCGACCGCAACAAGGAGGCTAGGGGTTCCGCAGCCAGCGCATATAACATGGGGGGACAGCAGGCAACCCTGTATTGTCCTGTGATTTAGAGGGAATGCGTCTGAGATCCACTCATTGACAGCCATTCTAGCAATAGGAGAGTGTAGTGACTTTTGGGGACTAGCTATTAAAAACATAATTCTATTCTAACAGCCACAAGCCCAGCCGTCTGTTAAGGGTTAACTTTTCTTGGTTAGAATTCAAATGACCTTCTAGTGAAATCACAAACACAATGAATAGAAGGGGCTCTTTCCAGAGACAATAGACTATTTGAATATCTACAGGTGGTCCAAGACAGACAATCCTGAGAGCTTAGATTGGCGACTATAAGACTAGCTAAAGTGTATATTGTCAACAAGTACTATGTGTCTATCAGAGTTGAGGAGATTGCACCTACAAAAGTTAATTAGACAGTCAAATACAACTTTGGACTTCCAAACAGTGAGTCACCACACCGACCAAGTTAACAATACCTAAGACCATACTTGTAAGTCTGAGAAGAGTAAACAAACCTTGGGGAGAGTGATAAGCCAACAGTCTTTTCAAAGGAAGGCTACAAGGACAACTGGTTGTTTATCCTATTACCTTTACAATAGACACGTAAACAGCGGTTTCCTGTGTCATTCTTAAGACCAAAAAGTTGAAACTCAGAACTTATATTTTTACCCACAAAGACATTAAAAGAGAGACACATTATTCACACTCTTTCTCAAACAAAAATACATTCAGCAGAGTTGGGGATTGTATACCACTAAATTGAGTATGAAATGATGAAAAGTAAGATATATTGTGAATTGGTATCAGTTGTATATTTCTATCAGGAAGCAAATGTTTTCACACAAGTTTGAATCTCAGGGAAATGAAAAACTGAATGCACATATATCTTTCTATGATTCCTATCCGAAACATTATAGGTAGAATTAAATATATTTGGGAGATATATATTTAATACCTAAAATCACCTTGGGTTCCACCCAAGGTATGAGTCATCATACATACTCAAATTGTTTTGTGATCCCTGACTGCCCCCTAGTGGACAGGTGAGAGATAGCTTAGGTACATACACTTCTCGACCGGCCAATCAAAAAGGCTGTTGGGAGGGTCTTTTAGAACAATGGTTTGGATAGTATAAAAAAGCCATGCACCTCATTTGAAAAAAAAAAAAACAAGCTAAAAAAAAGATACACAAAAAGAAACAAGCTACCAAAGGAGAACAGCAAGCTGAAGAAATCTGACAAGGCTGAAATCTATCTCTTCTGAAGAACTACTACTTCATCCTTTCAAACTTTTAAAAACTTTTACTAAACTTCTAAATCTCTGTACCTCTAACTTCCTACATTTTTCCAATATCACCACCTATTGCCCCTGCGGTCATCCCTGAAGGCGTTTCCATTGCCAGCTGAATCTACTGGGGAGGCGTCATAATCCAGATTCTGGGTGTGGTGAGACTGTTTAGATCTAATATTGTATTGCATATTTCCTCTGTTGCTTAGAGTGATAAGAATTACATTAGAGTGATAATAACTGCATTGGGTGTTTATATATAGGAAAATCCAGATTATTACTGTTAAAAATTGTTTGGTGTCATTTTAAAAATTTACATATTGCATAAATCATTAATTTTTATTGGTTAGAGTATAATTTATCAGGGAATATTTTCTCCCATTCCTATAGCCACGTTTTGGGAGAAAATGACCTCTGAAGTACTCTAAAATTATCATTTACTACTAAATTTCATTTTTAATCATTATTATCTAGAAATATTGTAATCTGTATTACCATTATTAGAATTGTTTGGTGTATAATATTGGTATCGTATATCTTTGATTGTGTGTACCAATATTCATTCATCACCAGTCTTTTGCGTTTTGTGTTAATATATATATAATTTTTGTACATAAATACATTTATATATTTATTTATTATAAGACAATTTTTGTGTGTATGGTACGAAATCATACTGGCTAAAAGGACTCAAGGTATAATAATAAGTGGTGTCCAAATTATTGATTCATTAAATATTTGCCGTATTTTAACGGCTGGAGGCACTGTAATATTTTATCTAAGGGAAAGGGACACCGCCCTTCACAAGTAGAATAAATCCTTACATAAACCACCACAAGAGTAACACAGTAATTGTACCCATTTTATAAAGTGAGGCCCAAAGCCAAAACACTCCAAACAGGCCCACAGATAGTCCCATTCAATTGAGTCAAACGCCTTGGCCGCATCCAGAGTCACCACCGCCCTAGCACCAACCTCCTCATGTGTGGCCTGCGGGTTCATGTACAGTCGTCTGATATTCATTGCTGTGTTTTCTCTGGCATAAAACCCGTCTGGTCCCGGGTGTACCAGGGATGGAATAACTTGACCAAGACGAGTCGCCAATACCTTAGCTAGAATTTTAATATCTACCTGTAGAAGGGAAATAGGTTTGTATGCATCTGGACTGGTAAGGTCCTTGTCTGGTTTGGAGATCACAATAATTATGGCTTCACGCATTGAATCCCGGAGTTTCTCCTCACTAAAGATGCATTCATACAGAGACAATAATTCTGGGATTAATACCTTTTGAATAGGTGGAATAGAAGTCTAAGGGTAGACCATCCCAGCCGGGGCCTTCGCGGGGGAAAGAGTAGAGATTGCAGCTGCAATCTCCTCAACTGTGATAGGAGACTCCAGAGCAACTCTCTGGGATGCAGACAACCGCAGGAGAGAGATGGATTGCAGATATGCACGGGTATGTTGAGGGGTAACCGTGGCATGGGAGGCATAAAGAGAACTATAGTAGCGTTCGAATGCCGCGGCAGTATGTTCCGGGTCAGTAATCTGGGCCCCATTTGAGTCAACAAGGGAGACCACTACTGGGGGGTTTGATTTTGATGGGTCAAATAAGCTAATAGTCGACCCGCATGGTCTCCGTGTTCAAAAACACGCCGCCTGCTAAAAAAACAAATGTTAGTTCACTCTCTCCAAATTAAGTTGGTCTACAATGTGTGTATGGGAGCGCAATATTGCGGCGTTCGCAGGAAAGGGATCAGTCTGAAAGGCATCAGTTAGCAGGGATAGATGTTCCACAGCTTGTTCCAGGGCTAGTCTAGAGGAGGTATTTAGTCTATTGATCCATGTAGACAGCACCATATGGGCATGTGTGGCAGTGAAGGGATTAGGTGTAGTGGGCTGGGTCTGCTGAGTGAAGCCGTGTGGTGGGCTGGGTCTGCTGAGTGAAGCTGTGTGGGGGGCTGGGTCTGCTGAGTGAAGCCGTGTGGGGGGCTGGGTCTGCTGAGTGAAGCCGTGTGGTGGGCTGGGTCTGCTGAGTGAAGCCATGTGGTGGGCTGGGTCTGCTGAGTGAAGCTGTCTGCCTCTCCTGGGGGAAGGGGAAGGCTGATCTCTGAAGTTGCTCCCAGAATTTATTTTTCTCTGATTTCAGTAAAAGTCAGTCCTCATCTCCAGAAGCAGAGAAAACATGGACTTCCCACCCGGACCCAGCACAAGGACTTGGAGAATGTATTTGCTGGATGAGATTGATGTCGTCTTCTTGCTCTCTGGGGGTCTGGACAGGGATGAAGCCCCCATTACCAGATGGAATATTTCATCTATCAGGACATATCTGGTATAAAGAGAAATCCTAAAAGCGACTTCCTTCCCAGAGGTGTTCAAAGTGTTCTGAAGTGTCAGTCCTGGGACAGGGACTAGTAGGAGGAGGGGGCGGGAAGGACAGATGGCTCTTACAAAGCAGACATGGGGGAACCCAGTGTGAAACCAGGGGAAGAGAGGGGGGAGAGAATGGATGGAGTGGATGGAGGAGACACATCGATTGTTATCACACTGCAGAGGAATTGAGGGGGGAGAGGAGTGGATGGAGGAGACACATCGATCGTTATCACACTGCGGGGGAAGGGAGGGGGGAAAGGAGTCGATGGAGGAGACACATCGATCGTTATCACACTGCGGGGGAAGGGAGGGGGGAGAGAAGTGGATGGAGGAGACACATTTATCGTTATCACACTGCGGGGGAAGGGAGGGGGAGAGGAGTGGATGGAGGAGACACATTGATCGTTATCACACTGCAGGGGAAGGGAGGGGGGAGAGGAGTGGATGGAGGAGACACATTGATCATTATCACACTGACAATAAGTCGGTGTAGATCTGCTCATATCCCCTGCAGTAAAGTGCTCGGCTCCCCGAGGCTGATCATCTGCCTGCCCACAGCAGGGCTAAATGTCAAAGAAAACCACCAGCCCGGCACCCACAACTGCGTGTCCCAGGCGTCGGGCGATATGATTGGCACATCCCCGCCTACTTTTGGTGTGATTTTAGCCCGTTGAAAACCAATGGACTGAAATGTCAGCACCCAGACCCGCAGGTGAGTCTCACAGGAATGCACAGCGACTTCTTGTACGATTCAGCTCCAGGCCAGGTGTGAACCGGCCCTAAACGTTCAGACGGAGGAAGAGAAGGAAGTGCTGTTAGCCGATATGGACGGCTTCTCCTGTTTTCATGCAGCTCTGACCTGACTGGGAGAAAGTTCAGCTTTACAGACCCATTCTCAGTCAGGACAGAGCTGTCACTCGGCAGACGATTCTCAGTCAGGACAGAGCTGCCACGTGACAGACGATTCTCAGTCAGGACAGCGCTGTCACGTGGCAGACGATTCTCAGTCAGGACAGAGCTGCCATGTGGCAGACGATTCTCAGTCAGGACAGCGCTGCCACGTGGCAGACGATTCTCAGTCAGGACAGCGCTGCCACGTGGCAGACGATTCTCAGTCAGGACAGCGCTGCCACGTGGCAGACGATTCTCAGTCAGGACAGCGCTGCCACTCGGCACACGATTTTCAGTCAGGACAGCGCTGCCACTGGGCACACGATTCTCAGTCAGGACAACGCTGTCATGTGGCAGACGATTCTCAGGACAGCGCTGCCATGTGGCAGACGATTCTCAGTCAGGACAGCGCCGCCATGCAGCAGATGATTCTAAGTCGGAACAGCACTGCCACGTGGCAGACGATTCTCAGTCAGGACAGCACTGCCACTCGGCACACGATTCTGTCAGGACAGCACTGCCACTCGGCACACGATTCTCAGTCAGGACAGCGCTGCCACGTGACAGACGAAGCTTCACTTTCACACACTTTGCTGTCTATCACAATTTATATGGAACTAACCTGCAGTCTCCTGAACACGCAGATCTTGCTGCTAACAAGTTCCTCTCTCACTGCAGCTCATCAGGGCACACTGGAAGGAGGATTGTGACAGACGCACCCACAAGAAGTGGAGGTCACGTTTCCTGTTTATGCCTTGCAAGTGGGTTTGGTCGCAGACTGGAGCGCCACTCTGGACAGGAAACATCTGACTTCCACTCCAAGGTTGTGTTCTGTTTAGTGGACTTTAACCCCTCACCCTCGAGAAGATTTCCCCCTCTTCATGACCGGCCTTTTTCTGCTATTCGGCACTGCGCTATGTAAACTGGTAATTGTGCGGTCATGCAATGTTTCAGCCAAATGAAATGTATGTCCTTTTTTTCACACAAATGGTGTTTTCTTTTGGTATTTGATCACTGATGGTTTTCTATTTTTTGTCATATAAACTGACAATTTTGAAAAAAAAAAAATATTTTGGACTTTTTTTCTATAAAACATATCCAGTAAAACAAAATGTAATAAATCAAATTTCCTCATAAATTTAGTCCAAAATGTCTCCTGCTCCGTGTCTTTGGTAGAAAATAATTCCCATACGTGTAAATTCATTGGTTTCCATGAAAGTTATAACGTCTACAAATGGTGGGATAGATACTGGGATTTTTTTATATATACTAGTAATAGTAATGGCGGCGATCAGCGACTTATAGCGGGACTGCGGTGGGCATTCTGGCACTGAGGGGGAACTGACTTGGTGTCACTGACATCCCCAGTGACATCAATACAGTGATTAGTGCTAATAAAAAGCCCCAACACTGTACTAATGGCACTGGCAGGAAGGAAGAGCGCTCACTCTCTGAAGGGGAGAGTATTGGTAATCCAGGGGTAGCAGGATAGCACAGTCTCCTCTCAGCAGAACCTCCCAGGGAACATTACAATAGAAAAGACAGAGAACATCGCCCCAAAAATGTCTTTACCATCCAGGAGAATGTTGATGTATTGACACGTGTGCAGGAGGGTTAGAGCAGCACGTCTCTGGAAGGATTTGGAAGTAAAACACTCTTCAGCCACAGCACAAGCTTCCAGGAAACGATAACCATTCCTATACAGTGACAGAGCTCAGCAATTAGCAGGAATAGGTCATTGTGGCCAGCTTGGGCTGTTCAACATCTGTGCTACTCTGAGGATTGGAGAGCAGGCTTTCTCCTGACCATTCTCCAGAGATGAACAGCAAATGCAGCAATATCACAATCCCCTCTCATCACAGAGTGCTCACTGTCCCTGCACTGTCCTCTACGTAGCAGTAACAGTAGTAGAATCCCCCCCCCTCTCTCTCTCCGTCTCTCTCCCTCTCCGCCCCCCCCCTCTCTCTCTCTCTCTCTCTCTCACTACCTCCCTACCCCTCCCTCTCTCTCTCTTTCTCCACAACCGGAAATGTCTTAGCTCCCTTCCTCTTCTCTTCCTTCCTCCACAGCCAATCCTAAGTTTAGCTACAGCAGTGCTGCTATGGGTGGATCCTTCTCAGCTGTAGCAACAGCCAATCAGAGCACAGTCCTGTTTTTTTCCTGTCTGTCACTCACAAAGAGAGAAAGGAGAAAACAAATGCCTTGCAGCTGCTGCATAAGAATTAAAGCAACTATCACTCTTCTACAATAGTTTCTACTGGTGACTCCAATATCACTTAGCGCTATTTGTACACTCTTTGCATCTAGTGGGGTATGATGGCATCACCTGTATAGTAATTAGGAGCAGAGTCCTTATAATTTGTGTGATCAGGACAAGATCTCTAACAAGCGCTAGTGCCTCCACTCAATTGGGACTTGTGGATAACAAGTGAAATCCCAACTGAGAAATGTATCATCCACATAGACAGCAATCCACACAGCATTGTATATGACATTGTATATTGAAGAAATCACATTCAGTGACCATCCAACATAAAGTATCTTCCAAACAGGAACATTAGCATTAGCAGTCTTTTCTGCATGTCTCAGTGAGGGTATTCTGCAACACTTACAGTCTGAGCTCTCTCTCTAAGGAAAAATCCACACTTCCTCCTTTTTTCACAAGCCCTCGCTCTCATGACCTCATCCTCGGTGCCCAGAGAGCATAGCAGCCATATTGGAAAAGGGAAAAACAAACACTGCATAACAGAAGTATACACTGGAAAATGGGCAAAGAAATCATCACATCACTACATTCTCCCCCAGCTGAAAATCCTTCTGACCCGGCAAGGAGATACACATAAAACAACACAAGTTAACATCATTGTTGCCTTCTGCAGACCACTTCTCCAGAAGCAATCTATTACAGAGATTAGCTGCAAAGAAAACATGGTTAGTAAATAGCCATCATGCTAACCAGTCTAGAATGGGCTGTAATCATGTCCATCAGAACATGAGGTTGTACAGCATAGTTCTGTACAGCATAGCAGGGTCTTCCCAAGGTGTCATAAGTAAACATTGGTGGAGGTCCTTGAACAGGATCTCCTCTCCTCAAACCCTCAGGCATTAGTCCAGATAAATCTGGGACTGCAATAGTGGGAAAACTTGGTGCTTCAATCATGCCTGGAACTGTAGGCACAAAGTTTTGGTCTGTTGGTTCAAAAGCAGGAGTAGTTGGGTTCAGACCTCCCCTCTGAAGAAGACCCCCATTAGTAATAGGTGAAGGAGCCTGTACAGGAGACTCTGGTGGAGGTGTAAACCAGTCATTGTCATCACACTGTTCTCCACTGTCTGCACAAGGCACATCATTAGAATTTGTAGCAATATCCACTCCAAAGACATGCTGGTAGGTTAATTGGCTCCTGTCTAAATTGGCCCTAGTATGTGTATGTATGAATGTGCGTTAGGGACCTTAGATTGTACACCCCTTGAGGGTTAGGGACTGATGTGAATGTACAATATATATGTAAAGCGCTACGTAAATTGACAGCGCTATATATGTATCTGAAATAAATAAATATCAGGTTGTGGCTTCTCATCCGCAGTAGCAACTTATGGTACTGGAAGCAAGTGATTTCTATGCCAGGATTTGATCCAACCCTCAGGTCCTCGAAACCGGTAGACTGGAATTCTAGGCAGTTTTTCTATAACTTCAAACAACTAATTTCTCCAGCAATCAGCTAACTTATGTTTGGCTGAGGGTCCCAAATTGCGAAGAAGCACTTTATCACCAGGCTGCAAGTCTTTGTAACAAACTTTTGCGTCAAAGCGTCTTTTATTGGCAGCATTTATTTTTGCAGCATTTTCCTCATCCATTTGATAGGCCTCTTGTAAACTATGTTTGAGTCGTGTCACATACTGGTAGTGATTTCTATGTTCCACTCCATCAGTAGACACATGCAACTGAATGTCAATAGGCAGACGGGCTTCTCTCCCAAACATGAGAAAATAAGGAGAGAAACTAGTTGACTCATGTCTGGTACAATTATAGGCATGTACCATAGCTCCAACATGTCGGCTCCAGGTTTGTTTAGCACCATTAGGGAGGGTATCCAATATATTCAACAAGGTATGATTGAAACGTCAACATATTCAACAAGGTATGATTGAAACGCCAACATATTCAACAAGGTATGATTGAAATGCTCAGGGAGAGCATCACCCTCTGGATGATAAGGTGTGGTTCGGCTCTTGTCGATGTTAAGCAATGTTAACAGCTCTTTAGGTGACTTTCAAAGTCCCGCCCCTGGTCAGAGTGAAGTCAATTTGGCAGTCCATAATGAACAAAAAACTTCTCCCACAACACTTTGGCCACAGTTACTGTTTTTTGACCTTTGGTGGGATAGGCTTGAGCATATCGAGTGTAGTGATCAGTCACAATCAAAACATTTCCCACACCACTGCTGTCATTATCAATACACAAAAAGTGAATGCACACTAAATCCATTGGACCAGAACTTTTCAAGTGTTCCATAGGAGCAGCTCGAGTAGACAGAGTTTTCCGTTGCAGACATCTCACACAACGGCGGCAATAGTCCACAACAGCTTCTCTCATTCGTGGCCAAAAGAAGCAGTCTCGGATTAATCCATATGTTTTTTCAACTCCTAGATGCCCATGTTGGTCATGCAAACTTCTCAAAACAGATTTTCTGTAGACTTGAGGGAGCACTAGCTGTCTCCTTCCAGGATGATCATGGAACAAATGTACCCTATACAAAAGTCCATTGATTATTTTGAGTTCATCCCATTCCTTAAGATAGTAGATACTCTGCTCAGGTAAGGTTTTTCTCAAGTAATTAGGATCTTTGCAGAAAACAGACTCTCTAACATGTCTGATTACTGGATCCCTCATTTGTAGAAGAATCATATCTTTCTTTTGCAGCTGGATGTTTTCTGGTATCCCTAGAGCAGTGGGGCAGCAATACATGTTTGGGATACACTCTTCACCAGCTCCCAATGAGTCAATAACTCGTAAGTCAGAGAAAACAATATTGTCTCCTTATACAGCAGCTGTAGCACAGTAGGCAGCCACAGCAGGCCCAGGTACTTCCTCCCATTCACTTTCTTCTAAGTTCATTGGCAATCCAGGACACCTGGAGAGAGCATGAGCCCCAATATTTTTGGGTCCTGGCTTGTACTTGAGAGTAAATTGGTAATTAGACAAGGCAGCAAGCCACCTATGACCAGTGGCATCCAGCTTGGCTGTAGTCAAAACATAAGTGATGGGGTTATTGTCAGTTCTTACCTCAAACTGATACATGTAATCATGCAGCTATTCAACAATAACCCACTTCAGGGCAATAAATTCCAGTTTGTGAACAGCATAATTATTTTTTGCTGGGCTTAGACTGCGACTGATATAAGCAACAGTCATTAGTCCTCCTGGGCACTCCTGATGGAGGACTCCTCCTAACCCGTCATAGCTGGTATCTACATGCAGAACGTATGGCTTTTGTGGGTCTACATAAGCCAACACTGGTGCTTCTGTAAGGCTTTTCTTAAGCTGTAGAAAAGCTTCATCACAAGCATAAGTGGACCTCTCACTGAAAGGAGTTTTGCTGGTTGTGTCAATGCCAGGTGTTTCTTTAAGCAAGTCATTAAGAGGCCGAGTAGTCTTGGAATAGTCTCTAATGAAGGAGCGATAATAGCTACAAAACCCCAAGAAGGACCTCAGTTCTGTCAGATTTGTGGGACGGGGCCAGGTTACCACAGCCTCCACTTTAGCAGGATCAGTTGCTACCCCTTCTGCAGATACGATGTGGCCCACAAAGTTTACTGAAGAACGGGCAAATTTACATTTGTCCAGGGAGAGTTTCTGACCTTCTCTCCTCAAACATTCAAGCACTTTAAACAGTCTCTGATCATGCTCCTCCAGAGTGGAGCCAAAAACATTTATGTCATCTAGGTAGACAATACATTGAGTGGGAAAAAGGTCTCCCAGTGTCCGATCCATTAGACGCTGGAAGGTTGCAGGTGCACCTCTAATTCCCTGAGGCATTGGAGCAAACTGGAAAAACCACAGGGGGCAAATAAAAGCTGTCTTTTCTTGATCTTCCTCACTCATTGGTACTTGGTAATACCCGGATCTTAAGTCCATTACTGTAAACCATTTGCTGCCTTGCAGGGCATCAATAGCTTCCTCAATGCGAGGTAGAGTGCATTGATCTGGGACAGTTCACCGATTTAGAGTCCTGTAATCAACACATATTCGCACTCCACCATTTTTCTTTCTGATCACCACTATTGGGGATGCATACGGGCTTTTAGACTCAACAATGATGTTTTGATCTTTCATTTTGTGCAAGAACTCTCAAACATCATCCAGATCTTTAGGAGGTATGCGCCTGGATCTTTCTCTAAAGGGGCTGCTATCTGTTAGGCGAATACTGTGTTGAATACTTTTAGCACACCCGACATCCATGTCATCAGTAGAGAAAACGTCATTGTATTCCATTAGCTGCTCTTCTAGTACTTGTTTGTGCTCTGCAGGACTATCAGCATCATTCAGGTAAAAGTCTAATTTGGTTTCTTTCTCCTCGATCTTGGCAGGGTAAAAGCTAATGGTTTCCACTGGGTAACAATAGGCTACCTCCTGCCGCGCTGGTATTATAACTGGGTATGTGGTAACATTCCGAACAGTAACAACATCCATCCTTGGACATTTTAAACGATAGTCTTTCCTTTCTGGTACAATCTCCCAGCCATTCTTTGCAACCTCTTTCGGATCAGTCTCTAGCAGGAAAAAACTACCATTTTCACCCGGTGAAATTTCCACATAAACCCTCAATACTCTCACTCCCCCTGATGGAATCTCTATGGGATGCCATGGATTCCCCACACATCCTCCAGGAAGATTAGTAGCAAAGGTTTGGCAGATATTTTGAAGTTCTGGAGCAACAGGCAGTGAAGGTAGAGGAGTACCCTGTTGTGGCTGAAGAAACCTTATGAAAGCAGCCTCAACGGTTTCAATATTGGAACCCACAATCATAGGAGCATACTCATTACCCCCGGGTGGAGGGCTCACATGGGCAATGACTTTAATTGGGGGATCCTCATCAGCTGTCACACCAGGAATGCGAAGCTCAGCTTCTAGACAACCATCCATAAAAACAGGAATTTCTTCCACACCATAAACAGTCATAGTGTCCATAGGTTTCAAAGGGAGGTGGCTTAAGTGTTGCTGATAAAAGGGTCTGTAGATAATAGTCAGCTGACAGCCGGTGTCAAACAGAGCAGTAGTGGGTATATCATTAACAAACAAATTGAAAGTACATCTGCGGCCTACTCCAAGCAGTTTAGTGAACATTTGTTTTCTTGATTTTCCCTGTTTTCTTTTATACATTCATCCAGCTTTACTGTGAATTTCAGAACTATCATCAAGCAGTGGACACTGACGAACTGTGTGGCCTGCTTGTCCACAGCGGAAACATTTAATGTGGAAGAGAGGCTTATCACTGGAGGTTTTATCAGCAGATAGAGCTCTAGGCTGTGGAAGTCTACCAACTTCTTTGTTTCTAGCAACAGTCTCAATTTTGTGCTCACCCAAAGAGCTCTGATGAACTTTGCTTTTAGAAAGGGTACTAAAAAGGATATCAGCCTCCGGTTTCTTTACTTCACTCATAGTTTCAGTAAAAGTAAAGTTTTTCTCTCTCAAAACAACTCTTAGGACCGGTGACATTGGGTGATGCGGCAGAAGCCCCTTTATGATTAATTTATCAACATCTGTAGGAGAGATGACCTTTTCAGTGAGCAATCTTCCTAGAAGCACTTCTAGCCTCCTCACAAACACAGAAACATCCTTTCCCTCTTTATGCTTTGTCTGTTTACAATCAGCAAGCATCTGATCCGGGTCACAGTGCCGTCCATAAGCATCTGTCAAAATATCAATATATTCTTGGGCCCTGCTACTCACATGTGTGTCCTTGTAAGCTCTGGTGGTCTTCAGCTTTCCATGATGCGCTCTGAGCAGGTCCATTCCTTTATCACTTGTGCAAAATCTTTCCACACTTCAAAGCTTTCTTCACCAGCAGGGACAGGTAGCACTCCTGAAAAAGCCTTTAATTTGCAGTAAGAATCAGCATGTAAATTCTGAGCAATGACTTCAGTGACTTTTAGCAGCAGATTCTCAATATTTGTTTCCTGCTTAGTGGCTGTAGCAGGCAACATTCCAGTCTCTCCTGATGAAGCCGTTGTATTCAATGGTTCACACTTTACAGGCAAGGCTGGTAACTTTCGCCTTACTGGAGGTGAAATCACTGGAAATACTACAGCACAACCAATTGCTTCAGCCCTTTTGGGATTTATGCAAAAGGACCCTTTAACTGGATTTAAATCCACCTCACTGAGACAGAGATAATGGGTATAAAGTTCACAACTCTCATCCTCTTCTCTTTTATCCACAAGAGTGGCATACTGCAAGGTTTTATTTGCTTTTAGTGTCTCCTGCAGTCTGTGGGAACTCACAGTGATAGGCACATATGAAATAGCAAATGTCCTTTCAGGTGGCAGTCCCTCTTCTAGAGCCCACTGCCTCACAGCTTCTGTTGATAACAGTGACATGGTCGTTCCTTAATGTCCTGATCCAAGATAGATCTCAGCAGTGCCTCCAGATGTTGCGCTATTTGTACACTCTTTGCGGCTACTGGAGTATGATTGTGTCACCTGTATAGTAATTAGGAGCAGAGTCTGTATAATCTGTGTGATCAGGACAAGATCTCTAACAAGCGCTAGTGCCTCCACTCAATTGGGGCTTGTGGATAATAAGTGAAATCCCAACTGAGAAATGTATCATCCACATAGACACTAATCCACACAGCATTGTATATGAAAGTCCATGTATTGAAGAAATAACATTCAGTGACCCATCCAACATAAAGTATCTTCCAAACAGGAACATTACAGCATTAATAGTCTGTTTTGCATGTCTCAGTGAGGGGAGGCTGCAACACTCTGTCTGAGCTCTCTCTCTCTCCAGGAAAACCACACTTCCCTCTTTTTTGCAAGTCTCTCACTGATGACCTCATCCTCAGTGCCCAGAGAGTATAGCAGCCATATTGGAAAAGGGCAAAACAAACACTGCATAATAGAAGTATACACTGGAAAATGGGCAAAGAAATTATCACATCACTACGTAAGTATTAACAAACACTATTGCAGCTACACCCCTAACATGGATCTAAACCTAAAGACCAAAATGTAATTCATTGCAGCTTCCCAACCCTTAGCTGTGGTATCTGTACGGGGGTACAATCACAGATGGCATTGTCCTGTGTGAGTGCATTTTCTGCTGGACTGAAAAACAGCAGTTGAACACAGCCCCCTAATCATGTCCTCTCTGCTTATTCACGGGTAAATGCTGCTGTCTCATCTCCACCTTAAACTGTCTCACTGCTGTGCACTGACTTTCTACAAAACTAGTTAGTTTTTAATTAGTCTATATCTATTTGTCTGTGTGACGGAGGAAAGGCAGGACAGAACACACAGAGTGGATGACAGATGCACATAGCTTTATTGAGACAAACAGATGGCAGTCCTTCAATACGGGGGGTGGCACAGAGGGTGGATTTGCCACTAAAGGGTAATGAGAGGCCCCACCCACTTAGAGCCAAGGGGGTGTCCCTGTAACAGGGGTAGTCCGACACAGGAGGGGGGTGCGAGGGGCCACCACCGCAACAGTTCAGGTAACACAGTGGGGAAGCAGGTACTCATGGATCCAACAGGGTGCCTGTTCTCCCAGGGGTAGAAGCAGAACGCAGGTACCTGTGGAGTCCGGATCAGGCGGGTGGCCTCTGGCTCTGGCAGACGGGCTGTGGTAGTCTCTCCCCCTTCTGTGGGGCCTCTCGCAATCGCAGGCTGGTATAGTCTCTCCCCCTTCTGTGGGGTCTCTCTCAATCGCAGGCAAGCTTTCTCTGGCCGCCTCTTCCCTCCTGCGGGGTCTCTGTGAGGCTGGGGTAGGCTTGCAGAGTCTAGTCACAAAGGTCTCGCCGGAGCTTGAGATCCTTTGCTGACTGCACACCGGAATGAAAACGGAGCGCCTTGCATCAGCCTCTTAAACTGCTGCAGGATGCTCCCCGGTCGCCTTGGCAACCGGGAGGGGGGAAGCAAAATACTAGACCCCAGGGAGAAACAGGTTGGTTACAGGGACATCCTGGGAAGCAGGGATGATGTCTGCATAGATGAAAAGCAAGTTGGGAGGTGTGCAGAGAGCTCCCAGCCAGCTGGCCGGGAGGGAGGGGGGCCCAGAGTAATTTGATTAGGCCATTTGGCCTAGTGACACAGGGGACAATTGGAACAATACAGAGAAGGACTCTGAGTGCATGTGATACAAGGCATTAATAGGGGATTAATAATTGGCAGGCTCCCATACCGTGACAGTCTGTTTGCCTTTCTGTGATCAGAGAATTAATCCTCTTTTATGACTTTGGCCTGTGTCTGTGGCTGGTCTGGCTTTGACCAACATTCCCCCCCCCCCCCCCAATTCATGTGTTCCTTATCAGTTCCTTATTGGGGTGGAGAAGGATTGCTCACTTGATTATCTCCCTATAAATTTAGACCAGTTTATGGGGGAAGTCACAAACGGAGTGGGGGGGGGGGGGGGGGTACAGTCACAGATGGCATTGCCCTGTGTGAGTGCATTTTCTTCTGGAGTGCAAAACAGCAATTGAACTAAAGCAGCAAGAAGTTACAACACAGAACTCTACTACACTCTGGAAGGACTGCAAGCAAACACCCTGGGAAACATCTCCTACAAGTCTAATTCCCACTCCATCTACCTTTTAATATGCCCCTCTACTCTTCCTTTTCATATTATTATCCTCTGTTTTTAAAAATCTAATTTCTTTACCCCTCTGCTCCACCCCAAAGCTTATACATCTCACCTTCACTTCTACCATCTCCCTACTACTGCTCTCATCACCTCCTGCTAATACTTAACTCCCCTGCTGACCCAAACACCAGGACTGGAAGGCATGTGCACTCGTATTCATCCTGCTTACATCTTACTTTCCTTACCCTCCTTCTCCTAACCTCTGGGGATATCGCCCCGAACCCTGGTCCTCCAGGATCTCACCCCAACACCAGGCACCCTCCTTCCTCCAGGAATAGTCGCAATCCCCTCAATTTTAATGTTCATCCCCATGCTCCTAAAAAACACACTCCCTTTCTCATGTGCGCTCTGGATTGCCCGCTCTGTCTGTAACAAGCTCACCTCTGTCCATGACCTTTTTGTCTCCCGCTCCCTTAACCTACTAGCAATTACAGAAACCTGGCTCCAAGCATCAGATTCTGCTTCTCCTGCAGCACTTTCCTATGAAGGCCTCCACTGGACTCACTAACCCAGACCCAGTGGTAGGAAAGGAGGTGGGATTGGTTTTCTTCTATCCCCGCTGAGCACCTTTCAAGTCCTCCCTAACCCTCCCTCTCTATCCTTCTCTTCTTTTGAGACACACTGCATTAGGCTGGTTTCTCCCATTTCTCTCAGGATTGCAGTGATTTATCGTCCTCCTGGACTGATGTTGCGCTTTCTTGATGACTTCTGTGCCTGGCTACCCTACTTTCTCTCCTCTGAAAAACCCACTATCATTCTTGGAAATTTTAACATCCCCATTAATGTCAACAACCCGGCTACATCCCAACTCTTCAACCTAACCTCATCTTTTGCCTTACACAATGTATACAGTCCTCCACTCACTCTGATGGGAATACATTAGACCTTGTTTTCTCCCATATTTGCACTCCTCACAAACACCCCCTTTCCTCTCGCTGATCACAATCTCATCACCTTCACAGTGTCCTCATCTTTAAACACCTATCCCTCCAAACAGCAAACCATTACCTGCTGAAACCTTCACAACTTTAACCCTGCTCCTTTCCACTGTGCAACTGACCGCCTCTACGACAGAATCTGTCTGCTGTCCTGCCGTGACCTGGCCACTACTATTAGAGATGAGCGAAGTATTCAAAAATTCGATTTGACTGATTCGGCGAATTCGTGGACAATATTCGATTCGAGTCGAATATATTCGCTGTGAATTTAACTTAAAAAAGGGTGTTTCTAGGCTTCAGAGAGACTTAATATTAGTGCAGAACACTGTACCTTTAATTTAAATGCCCTTGGAGTCTGCTGGGGAAGAGAAATAATACTGTCAGTCAGTATGACATGCAGATGAGTGCCGTCGATCTTAGAATCACCGCACACTTCACTCATTTGGCCAGTCACGGGGCCAAAACCAGTGTTTGGAGCCACAGTGTGGCGGTGGAGGCAGCAGCAATGGGAGGCCATACAGCAACCTATGACAAAATGGAAACCAGCAGGAGTGTGAGGAGACCTGAAAGTGGCACATGGCAGAGTGGGAGCAATGGGAGGCGGTACAGGGACCCAGGTCACACTGTGGGCCCAGCAGCAGCGTGACCAGGCAGTACGGGGGCCCATGGCCGATTTGGGGCCTGGCAGCACCTATGGGAGGCCTGTAATCTGCCAGCAACCTATGACAAAATGGAAAACCGCAGGAGTGTGAGGAGACCTCAAAGTGGCACATGGCAGAGTGGGAGCAATGGGAGGCCGTACAGGGACCCAGGTCACACTGTGGGACCAGCAGCAGCGTGACCAGGCGGTACGGGGGCCCATGGCAGATTTGACCTCGTTCATCCCATAGTCCTGCCGACTCACGAATAGCGTGGCCTCCTCAAAGGGCCTGAGCAAGCGCAGGTGTCACGCATGAGCTGCCAATGGCTGACATCTAAGTTACACAGGGAGTACCTTTATCCGCTTTTAACATCAGGAAATCTGTGATGGCCTTTCGCTGTTCGTAAAGGCGGTCTAACATATGTAGGGTTGAATTCCACCTTGTTGCAACGTCACAGCATGAGGAGTCGGTACGGGGGCCCATGGCAGATTACGTGCCTGGCAGCAGCAATGGGAGGCCCGTAATCTGCCAGCACCCTATGTCAAAAAATTGAACACACCAGCAGTGTGAGGAGACCTCAAAGTGGCACATGGCAGAGTGTGGCGATGGAGACAGCAGCAATGGGAGGCCGTACAGGGACCCATGAGAGACTGTGGACCTGGCAGCAGCATGAGGAGGCGGTATAGGGGCCCATGGCAGATTAGGGGCCTGGCAGCAGCTATGGGAGGCCCGTAATCTGCCAACACCCTATGTCAAAAAATTGAACACACCAGCAGTGTGAGGAGACCTGAAAGTGGCACATGGCATGAGAGACTGTGGACCTGGCAGCACCATGAGGAAGCGGTATAGGGGCCCATGGCAGATTAGGGGCCTGGCAGCAGCTATGGGAGGCCCGTAATCTGCCAGCACCCTATGTCAAAAAATTGAACACACCAGCAGTGTGAGGAGACCTCAAAGTGGCACATGGCAGAGTGTGGCGATGGAGACAGCAGCAATGGGAGGCCGTACAGGGACCCATGAGAGACTGTGGACCTGGCAGCAGCATGAGGAGGCGGTATAGGGGCCCATGGCAGATTAGGGGCCTGGCAGCAGCTATGGGAGGCCCGTAATCTGCCAGCACCCTATGTCAAAAAATTGAACACACCAGCAGTGTGAGGAGACCTCAAAGTGGCACATGGCAGAGTGTGGCGATGGAGACAGCAGCAATGGGAGGCCGTACAGGGACCCATGAGAGACTGTGGACCTGGCAGCAGCATGAGGAGGCGGTATAGGGGCCCATGGCAGATTAGGGGCCTGGCAGCAGCTATGGGAGGCCCGTAATCTGCCAGCACCCTATGTCAAAAAATTGAACACACCAGCAGTGTGAGGAGACCTCAAAGTGGCACATGGCATGAGAGACTGTGGACCTGGCAGCACCATGAGGAGGCGGTATAGGGGCCCATGGCAGATTAGGGGCCTGGCAGCAGCTATGGGAGGCCCTTAATCTGCCAGCACCCTATGTCAAAAAATTGAACACACCAGCAGTGTGAGGAGACCTCAAAGTGGCACATGGCAGAGTGTGGCGATGGAGACAGCAGCAATGGGAGGCCGTACAGGGACCCATGAGAGACTGTGGACCTGGCAGCAGCATGAGGAGGCGGTATAGGGGCCCATGGCAGATTAGGGGCCTGGCAGCAGCTATGGGAGGCCCGTAATCTGCCAGCACCCTATGTCAAAAAATTGAACACACCAGCAGTGTGAGGAGACCTCAAAGTGGCACATGGCAGAGTGTGGCGATGGAGACAGCAGCAATGGGAGGCCGTACAGGGACCCATGAGAGACTGTGGACCTGGCAGCAGCATGAGGAGGCGGTATAGGGGCCCATGGCAGATTAGGGGCCTGGCAGCAGCTATGGGAGGCCCGTAATCTGCCAGCACCCTATGTCAAAAAATTGAACACACCAGCAGTGTGAGGAGACCTCAAAGTGGCACATGGCATGAGAGACTGTGGACCTGGCAGCAGCATGAGGAGGCGGTATAGGGGCCCATGGCAGATTAGGGGCCTGGCAGCAGCTATTGGAGGCCCGTAATCTGCCAGCACCCTATGACAAAAAATTGAACACACCAGCAGTGTGTGAGGAGACCTGAAAGTGGCACATGGCATGAGAGACTCTGGACCTGGCAGCAGCATGAGGAGGAGGTATAGGGGCCCATGGCAGATTAGGGGCCTGGCAGCAGCTATGGGAGGCCCGTAATCTGCCAGCACCCTATGTCAAAAAATTGAACACACCAGCAGTGTGAGAAGACCTCAAAGTGGCACATGGCAGAGTGTGGCGATGGAGACAGCAGCAATGGGAGGCCGTACAGGGACCCATGAGAGACTGTGGACCTGGCAGCAGCATGAGGAGGCGGTATAGGGGCCCATGGCAGATTAGGGGCCTGGCAGCAGCTATGGGAGGCCCGTAATCTGCCAGCACCCTATGACAAAAAATGTAACACACCAGCAGTGTGAGGAGACCTGAAAGTGGCACATGGCAGAGTGTGGCGATGGAGACAGCAGCAATGGGAGGCTGTACAGGGACCCATGAGAGACTCTGGACCTGGCAGCAGCATGAGGAGGCGGTACAGGGGCCCATGGCAGATTAGGGGCCTGGCATCAGCTATGGGAGGCCCGTAATCTGCCAGCACCCTATGACAAAAAATTGAACACACCAGCAGTGTGAGGAGACCTGAAAGTGGCACATGGCATGAGAGACTGTGGACCTGGCAGCAGCATGAGGAGGTGGTATAGGGGCCCATGGCAGATTAGGGGCCTGGCAGCAGCTATTGGAGGCCCGTAATCTGCCAGCACCCTATGACAAAAAATTGAACACACCAGCAGTGTGTGAGGAGACCTGAAAGTGGCACATGGCATGAGAGACTCTGGACCTGGCAGCAGCATGAGGAGGCGGTATAGGGGCCCATGGCAGATTAGAGGCCTGGCAGTAGCTATGGGAGGCCCGTAATCTGCCAGCACCCTATGACAAAAAATGTAACACACCAGCAGTGTGAGGAGACCTGAAAGTGGCACATGGCAGAGTGTGGCGATGGAGACAGCAGCAATGGGAGGCCGTACAGGGACCCATGAGAGACTCTGGACCTGGCAGCAGCATGAGGAGGCGGTACAGGGGCCCATGGCAGATTAGGGGCCTGGCAGCAGCTATGGGAGGCCCGTAATCTGCCAGCACCCTATGACAAAAAATGGAACACACCAGCAGTGTGTGAGGAGACCTGAAAGTGGCACATGTTTGGGGCATGATTCATGGCGGATTTAGTCAATTGTGTCAGGAACTGGTGGTTTGAAATCCAGACTAATCCACGCCTGATTCATTTTCACAAACGTGAGTCTCTCCACACTTTGGGTGGACAGTCGTGTCCTCCGCAGAGTTACAATACCTCCTGCCGCACTAAACACGCGCTCCGATGCCACGCTACTGGCCGGGCATGACAGCCTTTCAAGGGCAAATTCAGCTAGTTGGGGCCAAAGGTCAAGTTTCGTTGCCCAGTAGTCAAGGGGATTGTCTACCTCGGTTGGCAGGGTGCTGTCCAAGTAGGCCCAAGCCTGTTGTTTGAGCTCCTGCTCCAGGTCCACCTGATGCTGCTGCTGCTGCTGCGGCTGGTTAGTAGTTTCCTCACTGCGCTGGTGAAGAAAGCTACTCATCATCGACTGCAGACTGAGGCAGCCGCTGCTGGTGGAGCTGCCACTGCTCCTACCACCCCACCCCTCCCCTGCTGCCATGCCAGCGGAACGCGAGCGCACAGGGCCCACAGTGTCTGAGGATGGACGTTGGCGCACAAAGGCAGAGACCAACTGACTACATAGGTGGTTTTTATAGTACGTAATTTTGGCCTCCCTCTCAGCAGGTGTGAAAAAGGCCACCATTTTGGAACGGTAGCGAGGGTCCAACAAGGTGGACAGCCAAAAGTCATCCCTCTGTCTGATGGTTATTATTCGGCTGTCGCTACGCAAGCAACCGAGCATGCAATGGGCCATTTGTGCCAAGGAATGCGAGGGACTCCCTGCCTCCATCTCCACAGCATACTGCCACGGTGCGTCTGGGTCCTCTGTCTCCTCCTCCTCCTCTACCAGATGCTCCTGCTCCTCCACTCCTGTCCGCTGAGTGGAAAAACCACCCATTTCACTCAATAATTCCTGAGCACAAATGTCTTCCTCTACCTCCTCTTCTTCCTGTCCGGCCCCCACAGGGGTCATGTGGCGTTGAGATCTGTGCGCCACGTCTACCGCACCCTGACCAGCCATTGTTAACAGCATTTGTTCCAGGACGTGCAACAGAGGAATGACGTCGTTCATCCCATAGTCCTGCCGACTCACGAATAGCGTGGCCTTCTCAAAGGGCCTGAGCAAGCGGCAGGTGTCACGCATGAGCTGCCAATGGCTGACATCGAAGTTACACAGGGGAGTACCTTTATCCGCTTGTAACATCAGGAAATCGGTGATGGCCTTTCGCTGCTCGTAAAGGCGGTCTAACATGTGTAGGGTTGAATTCCACCTTGTTGCAACGTCGCAGATCAGGCGATGCTGTGGAATTCCGTTCTGCCGCTGCAGCTTAATGAGGGTGTTCTTTGCGGTGTAGGAATGGCTGAAATGCATGCAAAGTTTACGTGACATTTTAAGGATGTCTTGCAGTGGGATGGTGGATTTTAGGAACCGCTTGACAACCAGATTGAACACGTGAGCCATGCATGGCGCATGGCACAACCTTCCTTGACGCAGAGCAGACACCACGTTCTTTCCGTTGCCGGTCAACATGGTTCCGATTTTCAGTTTGCGCGGAGATTTCTCTGTTCATTACACTCAGAAGTTCCTCCCCTGTGTGACTACATTCGCCAAGGCATACCAGGTGCAGCACAGCGTGACACCGTTGCGCCCTGCACATGTGATATGCCGGTCGGGTAATGGGACTTGGCACGGGGGTGGCGGCTGAGGACACGGCGGAAAAAGAGGTGGTAGAGGCGGACATGTTTGCTGGACCAAGGACGTGCAAACGTGGAGGCAAAAGCGGCGTGACCTGTCCAAGTTGCTGGTGTGGCTGTGCCGGCACCACGTTCACCCAGTGGGCCGTAAATGACATGTACTGTCCCTGACCGTAGTTACAGCTCCACACGTCGGCGCTGCCGTGCACTTTGGCAGAGACCGACATGCTCAAAGACTGGCCCACCATCTCTTCTACATGTGAATGCAGGGCTGGCACTGCCTTTTGGGCGAAGAAATGACGGCTTGGCACTCTCCACCGCGGCGCGGCACAAGCCATCATTTCTCGGAAAGGTGCTGAGTCCACCAGTTGGAAAGGGAGGGACTGTAGCACCAGCAACTTGGACAGGAGGACGTTCAGCTTTTGCACCGTCGGGTGCGTGCTCGCAAACTGTTGTCTCTTGGAAACGGATTCCAAGAAAGACTGCTGACGGAATCCGAGAAGAGGAGTAGCAGGAGAAGGAGCATCTGAACGAGCGGAAGATGCCAACGAGCGACAACTCCCCTCAGCAGAGGTGTTGGAGCCTTGACTGGCTGATAGAGGGCGATTGACGTCGGGTGACGGAGCAAGTAACGGAGCGGGTGATGGAGCGGGGGCTGGGGCAGGCAGAACCGCCGTATCTTTATCACGGTTTTCCCAGGCCACCGAATGGTGACGCTGCATATGCTGACGCAACGCTGTAGTCCCAACATGGGCCCCCTGGCCACGCTTGCATTTCTGGCCACATAGTCGACATACGGCTACGTTTACTTCCTCGGGCGGCTTGACGAAAAATTGCCACACCGCCGAGTAGGAAACTTTGCCCCCGCTACTCCTCACTGGCTGACTGCTACTTCCTCCGTGCGCACCGGCACCACTACTGGCCGTGGTGGTAGGCTGCAGTGGAGCTGGTGCTGTACTCCGTGGCCGTTTGGCTCCACTGACACTGCTGCGACCCTGCTGCCTCCTGGGCAACCCACCGACTGTTTCGCTCGCTGCCAAGCTGGCACCCTCTTCTCCTGATGGTGCGGAAGAAATTACCTGATGACGACGAGGCTGCCAAGTGCGATCAACCTCCTCATCATCAAGTAGGGTCTCCGCCTCACTACTAGCCCCCTCGGCTGCGTCTGGGTCAGGAGACAGACCTGTCTCTAGACCGGCTACCGAGCCACTCTCCTCGCCAGTACTTCTTCGCCTGGCTGCTGAAAAGGCGGATGTCTCCCCCCGTTCCTGACCGCCCTCTGTTAGCTCTTCCTCACTGTACAGTGGGGCTGAGCCCACAGCATGCGATACTTCGCTTGGTGAGGAAACACCAAAGGACAGGGGCAGGTAGAGGACACGTGATTTCAGTGGGCTTGCTCCCGGGCCATGCCAACTAACGGTTGTGTCTGACGTACACACCGACCGTTGGCTGTAGGTGTCAGAGGTGACCTGGGAAGAGGAAGACGACCGAGCCAACCAATCGATGACGGCAGGGTTGTCGGTGGAGACACGACCGCTGGATGACACCGGGAGCACTGGCCTCTGGCTGCGACTAGTGCTGCCTCGACCCCTTCCTCTGCTGCCACGTCTGCTCGCTCCTAAAACATTGCCTCCTCTGCCACTCCTCTGCATGTTGTCTGACATACTCTTTAATTCAACGATTCTGTGTCCCTGAGTAACAATTATGTGTCCCTGAGTAACAATTCTGTGTCTGTCCCTGAGTAACAATTCTGTGGCCCTAAGTAACGGTTCTGTGGCCCTCAGTAACAATTCTGTGTCCCTGAGTAACGTTTCTGTGGCCCTAAGTAACGGTTCTGTGGCCCTCAGTAACAATTCTGTGTCCCTGAGTAACGTTTCTGTGGCCCTAAGTAACGGTTCTGTGGCCCTCAGTAACAATTCTGTGTCCCTGAGTAACAATTCTGTGTCTGTCCCTGAGTAACAATTCTGTGGCCCTAAGTAACGGTTCTGTGGCCCTAAGTAACAGTTCTGTGGCCCTCAGTAACAATTCTGTGTCCCTGAGTAACGTTTCTGTGGCCCTAAGTAACAATTCTGTGGCCCTCAGTAACAATTCTGTGTCTGTCCCTGAGTAACAATTCTGTGGCCCTAAGTAACGGTTCTGTGGCCCTCAGTAACAATTCTGTGTCCCTCAGTATCAATTATGTGGCCCTAAGTAACGGTTCTGTGGCCCTCAGTAACAATTCTGTGTCCCTCAGTAACAATTCTGTGTCTGTCCCTGAGTAACAATTCTGTGGCCCTAAGTTACGGTTTTGTGTCCCTCAGTAACAATTCTGTGTCCCTGAGTAACGTTTCTGTGGCGCTAAGTAACGGTTCTGTGGCCCTCAGTAACAATTCTGTGTCCCTGAGTAACGTTTCTGTGGCCCTAAGTAACGGTTCTGTGGCCCTCAGTAACAATTATGTGTCCCTGAGTAACAATTCTGTGGCCCTAAGTAACGGTTCTGTGGCCCTCAGTAACAATTCTGTGTCCCTGAGTAACAATTATGTGGCCCTAAGTAACGGTTCTGTGGCCCTCAGTAACAATTCTGTGTCCCTGAGTAACATTTCTGTGTCCCTAAGTAACGGTTCTGTGGCCCTCAGTAACAATTCTGTGTCCCTGAGTAACAATTCTGTGGCCCTAAGTAACGGTTCTGTGGCCCTCAGTAACAATTCTGTGTCCCTGAGTAACAATTATGTGGCCCTAACTAACGTTTCTGTGGCCCTAAGTAACAGTTCTGTGGCCCTCAGTAACAATTATGTGTCCCTGAGTAACGTTTCTGTGGCCCTAAGTAACAATTCCTTGGCCCTCAGTAACAATTCTGTGTCTGTCCCTGAGTAACAATTCTGTGGCCCTAAGTAACGGTTCTGTGGCCCTCAGTAACAATTCTGTGTCCCTGAGTAACAATTCTGTGGCCCTAAGTAACAATTCTGTGGCCCTCAGTAACAATTCTGTGTCCCTCAGTAACAATTCTGTGTCTGTCCCTGAGTAACAATTCTGTGGCCCTAAGTAACAATTCTGTGTCCCTCAGTAACAATTCTGTGTCTGTCCCTGAGTAACAATTCTGTGGCCCTAAGTAACGGTTCTGTGGCCCTCAGTAACAATTCTGTGTCCCTGAGTAACAATTCTGTGTCTGTCCCTGAGTAACAATTCTGTGGCCCTAAGTAACGGTTTTGTGGCCCTCAGTAACAATTCTGTGTCCCTGAGTAACAATTCTGTGTCTGTCCCTGAGTAACAATTTTGTGGCCCTAAGTAACGGTTCTGTGGCCCTCAGTAACAATTATGTGTCCCTGAGTAACAATTCTGTGGCCCTAAGTAACGGTTCTGTGGCCCTCAGTAACAATTATGTGTCCCTGAGTAACAATTCTGTGTCTGTCCCTGAGTAACAATTCTGTGGCCCTAGGTAACGGTTCTGTGGCCCTCAGTAACAATTCTGTGTCCCTGAGTAACAATTCTGTGGCCCTAAGTAACAGTTCTGTGGCCCTCAGTAACAATTCTGTGTCCCTGAGTAACGTTTCTGTGGCCCTAAGTAACAATTCTGTGGCCCTCAGTAACAATTCTGTGTCTGTCCCTGAGTAACAATTCTGTGGCCCTAAGTAACGGTTCTGTGGCCCTCAGTAACAATTCTGTGTCCCTGAGTAACAATTCTGTGGCCCTAAGTAACGGTTCTGTGGCCCTCAGTAACAATTCTGTGTCCCTGGGTAACAATTCTGTGTCTGTCCCTGAGTAACAATTCTGTGGCCCTATGTAACTGTTTTGTGGCCCTCAGTAACAATTCTGTGTCCCTGAGTAACAATTTTGTGGCCCTAAGTAACGGTTCTGTGGCCCTCAGTAACAATTCTGTGTCCCTGAGTAACAATTCTGTGGCCCTAAGTAACAGTTCTGTGGCCCTCAGTAACAATTCTGTGTCCCTCAGTAACAATTCTGTGTCTGTCCCTGAGTAACAATTCTGTGGCCCTAACTAACGTTTCTGTGGCCCTAAGTAACAGTTCTGTGGCCCTCAGTAACAATTCTGTGGCCCTAACTAACGTTTCTGTGGCCCTAAGTAACAGTTCTGTGGCCTTCAGTAACAATTCTGTGTCCCTGAGTAATGTTTATGTGGCCCTAAGTAACAATTCTGTCGCCCTCAGTAACAATTCTGTGTCTGTCCCTGAGTAACAATTCTGTGGCCCTAAGTAACAGTTCTGTGGCCCTCAGTAACAATTCTGTGGCCCTGAGTAACGTTTCTGTGGCCCTAAGTAACGGTTCTGTGGCCCTCAGTAACAATTCTGTGTCTGTCCCTGAGTAACAATTCTGTGGCCCTAACTAACGTTTCTGTGGCCCTAAGTAACAGTTCTGTGGCCCTCAGTAACAATTCTGTGTCCCTGAGTAACGTTTCTGTGGCCCTAAGTAACAATTCTGTGGCCCTCAGTAACAATTCTGTGTCTGTCCCTGAGTAACAATTCTGTGGCCCTAAGTAACGGTTCTGTGGCCCTCAGTAACAATTCTGTGTCCCTGAGTAACAATTCTGTGGCCCTAAGTAACGGTTCTGTGGCCCTCAGTAACAATTCTGTGTCCCTGGGTAACAATTCTGTGTCTGTCCCTGAGTAACAATTCTGTGGCCCTATGTAACTGTTTTGTGGCCCTCAGTAACAATTCTGTGTCCCTGAGTAACAATTTTGTGGCCCTAAGTAACGGTTCTGTGGCCCTCAGTAACAATTCTGTGTCCCTGAGTAACAATTCTGTGGCCCTAAGTAACAGTTCTGTGGCCCTCAGTAACAATTCTGTGTCCCTCAGTAACAATTCTGTGTCTGTCCCTGAGTAACAATTCTGTGGCCCTAACTAACGTTTCTGTGGCCCTAAGTAACAGTTCTGTGGCCCTCAGTAACAATTCTGTGGCCCTAACTAACGTTTCTGTGGCCCTAAGTAACAGTTCTGTGGCCTTCAGTAACAATTCTGTGTCCCTGAGTAATGTTTATGTGGCCCTAAGTAACAATTCTGTCGCCCTCAGTAACAATTCTGTGTCTGTCCCTGAGTAACAATTCTGTGGCCCTAAGTAACAGTTCTGTGGCCCTCAGTAACAATTCTGTGGCCCTGAGTAACGTTTCTGTGGCCCTAAGTAACGGTTCTGTGGCCCTCAGTAACAATTCTGTGTCTGTCCCTGAGTAACAATTCTGTGGCCCTAACTAACGTTTCTGTGGCCCTAAGTAACAGTTCTGTGGCCCTCAGTAACAATTCTGTGTCCCTGAGTAACGTTTCTGTGGCCCTAAGTAACAATTCTGTGGCCCTCAGTAACAATTCTGTGTCTGTCCCTGAGTAACAATTCTGTGGCCCTAAGTAACGGTTCTGTGGCCCTCAGTAACAATTCTGTGTCCCTGAGTAACAATTCTGTGGCCCTAAGTAACGGTTCTGTGGCCCTCAGTAACAATTCTGTGTCCCTGGGTAACAATTCTGTGTCTGTCCCTGAGTAACAATTCTGTGGCCCTATGTAACTGTTTTGTGGCCCTCAGTAACAATTCTGTGTCCCTGAGTAACAATTTTGTGGCCCTAAGTAACGGTTCTGTGGCCCTCAGTAACAATTCTGTGTCCCTGAGTAACAATTCTGTGGCCCTAAGTAACAGTTCTGTGGCCCTCAGTAACAATTCTGTGTCCCTCAGTAACAATTCTGTGTCTGTCCCTGAGTAACAATTCTGTGGCCCTAACTAACGTTTCTGTGGCCCTAAGTAACAGTTCTGTGGCCCTCAGTAACAATTCTGTGGCCCTAACTAACGTTTCTGTGGCCCTAAGTAACAGTTCTGTGGCCTTCAGTAACAATTCTGTGTCCCTGAGTAATGTTTATGTGGCCCTAAGTAACAATTCTGTCGCCCTCAGTAACAATTCTGTGTCTGTCCCTGAGTAACAATTCTGTGGCCCTAAGTAACAGTTCTGTGGCCCTCAGTAACAATTCTGTGGCCCTGAGTAACGTTTCTGTGGCCCTAAGTAACGGTTCTGTGGCCCTCAGTAACAATTCTGTGTCTGTCCCTGAGTAACAATTCTGTGGCCCTAACTAACGTTTCTGTGGCCCTAAGTAACAGTTCTGTGGCCCTCAGTAACAATTCTGTGTCCCTGAATAACGTTTCTGTGGCCCTAAGTAACGGTTCTGTGGTCCTCAGTAACAATTCTGTGTCTGTCCCTGAGTAACAATTCTGTGGCCCTAACTAACGTTTCTGTGGCCCTAAGTAATAGTTCTGTGCCCCTCAGTAACAATTCTGTGTCCCTGAGTAACGTTTCTGTGGCCCTCAGTAACAATTCTGTGGCCCTCAATAACAATTCTGTCTGTCCCTGAGTAACAATTCTGTGGCCCTAACTAGCGTTTCTGTGGCCCTAAGTAACGATTCTGTGGCCCTCACTAACAATTCTGTGTCCCTGAGTAATGTTTCTCTGTCCCTAAGTAACGTTTCTATGTCCCTAAGTAACGTTTCTCTGTCCCCAAGTATCGTTTCTGTGGCCCTAACTCTGTCCCTAATACAGAGCGGTCTGCCTCTCTTGAATGACTGGAGGCAAATGAAGAATTCTAAAATGGCCGCCATTTATAGCTCGACCATTACACAGTGCTGGCTGGCTGGCTGCTGATTGGCTAATGCGATCACATGTCATTAAGGAATGCATTATGGGTCAGCGCGCCTTGTCTGCGCGCCTTCCCAGACATCCCCGCTCCGTCGCCGCACATGTCCGCCGACATTTTAGGAAAAATTTCGATTCGCGCGTCCGAAGTAGGCTTTTTTTCGGATTCGGCGCGAATCGAAAATTTTCCAATATTCGACTCGAATTCCACTTCGCCTACTTCGATTCGCTCATCTCTAACTACTATCTACAACAGTTCACTTTGATCCACAGTACACTCACTTGCTCCTCTAAAGCATCAAGCCCCAACCATTACAACCGTGGCAGACTGATGAAACCAGAAATCTTAAACGACATAGTCGTGCGCTGGAGTGATTGTGGCGTAAAACCAAATCTCACCAAGCATTCACCCGATATAAATCTGCTCTCTTAACATACAATTCCTCCCTCCATGCTGCCAAACAAGCCTACTTTGCAACTCTTATTAATACCTTGTCATCCAGTCCTCATCATTTCTTCTCCACTTTTAACTCTCTACTTTCTCCACCTCCTGCCAGTAACTCACTCACTGTTTACGAGATTGCCAATCATTTTATAAACAAGATTGATGCAATTCGTAGGGGCATCTCCACCACACAGACATCCATCCCACTTAGCATACCTTATACTAAACCTCCCTCAACACTTTCCTCCTTTGACCTTGCTACTACCGAAGAGATCATCAAAGTTTTCTCAGAAGCCCATCTTACCACCTGCCTCCTGGATCCTATCCCCTCACAACTACTACGATCACCCTCTTCTTCTATCCTATGCTTTCTATGCTTCCTCACTCACATCTTCAATCTCTCCCTCTCTATAGGCACCTTCCCCTTCCTTCTAAAGCATGCACACATCATTCCCATACTTAAAAAGCCCTCCCTGGACCCCACCAACCTGAACAACTTAAGACCCATCTCCCTGCTGCCATTTACCTCTAAACTCTTAGAAAGCTTAGTCTACAATCGCCTGAGCTCCCACCTCACTGACACCAACCTTCTTTACTCTTTACATTCTGGCTTTCCCTCACTACACTCCACTGAAACTGCCCTACTAAAACTCACTAATGATTTACTAACAGCTAAAACCAATTTTCACTACTCCGTACTCATCCCAACCAATGGCCACTACTCCGTACTCATCCCAACCAATGGCCACTACTCCATACTAATCCCAACCAATGGCCACTACTCCCTACTCATCCCAACCAATGGCCACTGCTCCATACTCATCCCTACCAATGGCCACTACTCCGTACTCATCCCAACCAATGGTCACTGCTCCGTACTCTTACTACTTGACCTCTCTGCGGCTTTTGATACTGTTGACCATCCCCTCCTCCTCAAAAACCTCCACTCTCTTGGCCTGTGAGACTCTGCTCTCTCCTGGTTCTCCTCCTACCTATCGCAGCGCTCCTTCAGTGTTACCTATAACTCTGTCTTCTCCTCTTCACTCCCTCTTTCTGTAGGGATCCCCCAAGGTTCTGTCCTTGGACCCCTTCTCTTCTCCATCTACACCTCCTCCCTTGGTCACTTGATAAACTCCCACGGCTTCAAGTACCATCTCTATGCTGATGACACACAAATCTATCTTTCTACCCCTCACCTCACCCCTTCAGTCTCCTCTCGCATTACTAACCTACTAAGTTACATATCATTATGGATGTCACTCCACTTCCTCAAACTCAATCCAAAACTGAGCTCATACTATTCCCTTCAGCCCGTGTCCCCTCCCCTGACTTCTCCATCAAGATCAATAATACAATCATCATTCCCTCCCCTCATGCCAGGGTACTAGATGTAATCCTAGACTCCCATCTGTCCTTTCAGCCCCAAATCCAATCGCTGTCCAAATCTTGTAGACTTCACCTCCACAATATCTCCAAGATTTGCCCGTTCTTAACCTCGGAAACCACTAAGCAACTTATTCACTCCCTTGTTATATCTCGCCTTGACTATTGTAACTCCCTCCTCATTGGCAGACCTCATCTCAGGCTATCCCCTCTTCAGTCTGTCATGAATGCTGCTGCCAGACTCATCCACCTTACTAACCGTTCTTTATCAGCCACCCCTCTATGCCAATCCCTCCACTGGCTTCCCATGGCCCAACGGATAAAATTCAAAACATTAACAATAGCATATAAAGCCATTTATAACTCTGCCCCGAATTACATCACCAATCTTGTCTCCAAATATCACCCAAACCATCCTCTCCACTCCTCGCATGACCTCTTGCTCTCTAGCTCCCTTATCTTCTCCTCTCATGCTCATCTCTTGATCCTCCCCATCCTCTGGAACTTTCTACCCCAATCTATCAGACTATCGCCTACTCTACCCACTTTCTGAAAACCTATCTCTTCAGGGAAGCCTATCCTGCCTTCAGCTAATAACCAAATAATCTATTCCTCCTACCATTCCATCCCCCACAGTTATTACATTTTGTACCACCAGCCCCTCCCTCTTAGATTGTAAGCTCCAAGGAGCGGAGCCCTCCTAACCCTCTTGTATTGAACTGTATTGTTGCTGTATTGTCTCCCTTTATATTGTAAAGCACTGAGCAAACTGTTGGCGCCATAAATCCTGTATAATAATAATAATAATCTGCATGGGACTGCACAGATATACCCACCTTACAGTCTAACTTCAGATTTCAATTAACTCTAAATAGTCTGCCAAGGCCAAGCTGGCCCAAACAACTTATATCCATTAAAACTTAAATAGAAGCGCAGCGCTAAATAAAACTGATGAATAAAAAATGATAGTGATAATATATGAAATAATAAAATGTCCCATACATGTTAAACATGCATAATTAAGCAGTTCATAAAATAAATAACAGGTGATCCACTAGATGTAGCCGTATATCAGGAGAAGCTGTATCAGGAACACGTGATAAAAATGCGCACTCACCGGACGCGCTATAATCAAGTGCATGTAATCAATATCCACTCGGATCCCTTAGGAAGGTGGAGAAGGTGAGCATCCATCTAGAGGTAAGTAATCCTGGTATTCTGTCTCAGTGGCTTCCAGGTCCAGAGATCCCCTTAAGGCTGAATGGGTGAATGTACTGGATACAGAGCTCCCTCCCTCTGGTGCTGGTGGTTAATGGTGAGATATCCTGGAAATCAATTAGCTCCAATGGGAGCCAAAAACGGTGCCCATAGTGTAGTAAGGTTAAAGACTTTATTTCAAAAAGATGCAGTATAAAACAGGGTAGTAAACCCTCTGATGATGTGCACTGCACGAAAGACCTTAGGAGGAGCCAACAGAGCGTGACGTCACAGCCGCCCGGAGCCACGAGGAGGCCATCTTTATTAAGGGGTCAGCACTACTCTGCATCTATCACTGATATATTGGGAGTGTTTACTACCCTGTTTTATACTGCATCTTTTTGAAATAAAGTCTTTAACCTTACTACACTATGGGCACCATTTTTGGCTCCCATTGGAGGCTACCCCACAAGAGAAAAAGAACACCACCCACCTGCCCCCCCCCCCCACTCCCCAAAGGTACCAATCCTTAATCGCTTGCCTACCGGGCACTTTCATTCCCTTCCCAGGCCATCTTTCAGTGCTGTTGCCCTTTGAAGGACAATTGCGTGGTCATGCAACACTGTGCCCACATGAAATTGTTATAATTTTTTTTCACGCAAATAGAGCTTTATTTTGGTGGTATATAATCACCACGGGGGGGGGGGGTTATTTATTTGTTAAACAAATGAAAAAAGAGCAAAAATTGTGAAAAAAAGGTTTGCTTTGTTTCTATTATAACATTTTGCAAACAAGTACTTTGTCTCCTTCACTGATGTGTGTTGATGAGGTTGCACTGATGGGCACTGATGTGGTGGCACTGATAGACAGCACTGATGGGTACTGATAGGCTGCTGTGATGGGCACTGATGAAGCGGAACTGATAGGCAGCACTGATGGGCACTGATAGACTACTCTGATGGGCACTGATGAGGCTGCATCAGTGGGCACTGATGAGGAGTCACTGATGGGAACTGATAGGCAGCACTGATGGGCACTGATGAGGAGGCACTGCTAGTCAGGACTGATGGGCACTAATAGGCTGCACCAATGGGCACTGATGAGGCTGCACTTGTGGGCATTGATGAGGAGGCACTAATGAGCCTGCACTGATATACAGCACTGATATCAGGCACTGATAGATGACATTGAGGGGCACTAATAGGCAGTACTGAAGGGCACTAATAGGCAGCACTGAAGAGCACTGATAAGTGGCACTGACTGGCAGCACTGCTGGGCTCGGATTGGCATCACTGCTGGGCACAGATTAGCAGCACTGATTGGAAGCACTGATGTACCTTGATTGGCATTGATAGGCAGCACTGATAGGCACAGATTGGCAACACTGCTGGGCACTGATTGGAAGCACTGATGGGCACTGATTGGAAGCACTGATGTACCCTGATTGGCATCGATAAGCAGCACTGCTGGGCACTGATTAGCAGCTTGGCTAGGCACTGATTGGCAGCACTGATGTACCCTGATTGGCATTGATAGGCAGCACTGTTGAGCATTGTTGGGGCTGCCCTGATGATCAGTGTCCTGATTATGAGTGTAGATGTCTACTTTCACACTTGCCAGTGATCAGCAGCACTTTCCTCACACTGTGACTGATAACTGACAAATGTGCTTACATGGTGATTAGCTGTGATTGGACACTGCTGATTACATGATAAAAGGCCGCTGTGATTGGCTCTTTATTGTGACATGTGATCAGCTGTGTCTGAAGGACATAGGGATCACAGAGAGCCGTGTGTGCTCTGCAGCGGAGTGCGAGGTTCAGGGAGAACATCCTATGACACCCTCCAAGAACTGGACTACTGCGCTGTAGCCCTCATTTGGAACTTCCCCTTTTGGGTGGAGCTCCGCTTTACATCGACCAAATCCTTTCAGGCCTTGACATGTAACCAAAACTGTGAATGGAATATGGTGAGGCCTCATCAATGGGTAGGGAGGAGGTTCTGACATGGCAAATTCTCCAGAGGAACTCTAATGTACTGACCAACATCTAGACTTAGGTCAGCTGGCTTAGAAGAGCCAATAAGAGGGATTTTCATTGGTCCTTCTAAACCAGCTGACCAAAGTTCAATGGCCAGGCAGTGCATTATGTTTAGGAACCCCAAAAACACAGGATTCCCCTTGAAATGATGGCAGCATAGAACCTGAACCTCACCCCCCATGAGGCCCCCTTACCCATCCCCACCAACTGTTATAACTAAGAATAAACAAATGCTTAGAAAATCAGCACAAGGGATGTTACTTTCGGAGCTCCCATCCCCCGCACCTTTAATCTTCTGATAAAAATCAGCACAAGGTATGTTACTTCCAGGGCTCCCACCCCCCGCAGCTGTAATTGTCTGATAAAAATCAGCAAAAGGAATGTTACTTCCAGGGTTCCCATCCCCCACAGCTATAATCTTCTGATACAAATCAGCACAAGGAATTTTAGGTCCAGGGCTCCCATCCCCCGCAGCTGTAATCTTCTGATAAAAATTAGCACACGGGATGTTACTCAGATGCAATACAAATGGCCCCTTGTGTTGGTGTCGGCGGCCAAAGTCTTCCAACCCACTCCCATCCCCCGCAGCTGGAATCTTCCAGGGATATGGGGGTTAATACCAGTGCTTGACCTATGACGGATTATCAGGAGAGACTAGCACTGACCTCTTAAACCCACTGAGCAGAACTAGAGGTGGAGGGGGGGTCATTAGCAGGATGACAATGAGGGACTGCCTTAATTGAGTTTAGGGACATTTTGGATGACAATGGAGAGAATGGACAGGAAAGGACATACAATAATTGAATTTGTAGCTGTAAACAGGAGGACAGTGGGGGGGATATTATATTTAGGCAAAAGACTGGTTGGACAGGATGGACAAGGAAACAATAATTGAATTTGTAGCTGTAAACAGGATAACAGTGGGGAGAATACATTAATTGAATATTAAGGCACTAATTAGGGATGTACTACATTTGGGCACAAGACAGGAAACACAATCATTGAATTTGTAGCTGTAAACAGGATAACAATGGGGAGAATACACTAATTGAATTTGGGACCTTTTGTGGAGGGGCGTGTTAATTACAGCTAGGGGCCTTTGGCACACAGGAGTAGAATACTAATTGGAGGATGCTCTTCCTATGACCATGAGGGATTAAAGGAACAAGGAATTATTAACTGGGAATTAATAACTGGGCTGGCAGAGAACTCGTGCCACTCCGGATCATTAATCAGGAATTAATAATTGGCTGGGCCCCTATACCGTGACAGCCAGTTATTGGCATTTCTCTCCTCTCGAGCTGTCATATTGACAGAGGAGAGCTGGTAATCGGCTTTCCGTGGAGGGGACATGTACACTGATCATCAGGGCACTGATGATCAGTGTGCCATGAGGATCAGTGTAGCCCCAGCAGTGCCACCTGTCAGTGTCCATCAGTGCCTTGTGTCGGTGCTCATCAGTGTCACCTGTCAGTGTCCATCAGTGCCACATCAATGCCACATATCAGTGCCTACCAGTGCATATCAATGCCACTTATCAGTGCCCATCTGAGCTGCCTTTCAGTGTCAGCCATCAGTGCCAGTCAGTGCCACCTATCAATGCCAATCAGTGCCACCTATCAGTGCTGCCAATCAGTGCCACCTATCAGTGCCAGTCAGTGCCACCTATCAGTGTGTATCAGTGCCGCCTATCAGTGCCAGTCAGTGCCGCCTAACAGTGCCAGTTAATGCTGCCTATCAGTGCCGCCTATCAGTGCCATGTATCAGTGCTGCCTTTCAGTGCCCATCAGTGATGCCTGTCAATGTCCATCAGTGCCACCTATCAGTGTCCATCAGTGCAGCCTATCAGTGCCCATCACTGCAGCCTCATTAGCGCACATCAGTGAAGGAGAAAAATCACTTATTTACAAAATTTTATAACAAAAACTAAGAATAAACATATTTTTTTCAAAATATTCAGTGGTTTTTGGTTTGTTTAAGAACCCCCCCCGAGGTGATTAAATACCACCAAAAGACAGCTCTATCTGTCACAAAAAAATGAAAAAAATTTCATATGGGTACAGTGTTGTCATTCAAAGTGTGACAGCGCTGCAACCTGAAAAATGGCCTGGGCAGGAAGGGGGTATAAGTGCCCTGTAGGCAGGAAGGGGGTATAAGTGCCCAGTAGGCAGGAAGGAGGTAGAAGTGCCCGGTAGGCAGGAAGGAGGTAGAAGTGTCCTGTAGGCAGGAAGGGGGTATAAGTGCCCGGTAGGCAGGAAGGAGGTAGAAGTGCCCGGCAGGCAGGAAGGGGGTAGAAGTGTCCGGTAGGCAGGAAGGGGGTAGAAGTGCCCTGTAGGCAGGAAGGGGGTAGAGGTGCCCGGTGGGCAGGAAGGGGGTAGAAGTGTCCTGTAGGCAGGAAGGGGGTAGAAGTGCCCGGTAGGCAGGAAGGGGGTAGAAGTGCCCTGTAGACAGGAAGGGGGTAGAAGTGTCCGGTAGGCAGGAAGGGAGTAGAAGTGCCCGGTAGGCAGGAAGGGGGTAAAAGTGCCCGGTAGGCAGGAAGGGGGTAGAAGTGCCCTGTAGACAGGAAGGGGGTAGAAGTGCCCTGTAGGCAGGAAGGGGGTAGAAGTGCCCTGTAGGCAGGAAGGGGGTAGAAGTGCCCTGTAGGCTTGTGGTTAAAGGAGAAGTTCACCTTTTCAGGCAGAATTTCTCTTTTCCTAGAAGAGGGCGTGGCAGGGTGTATTCACCACTCTAGACCACACCTACCACCCACTTTCTATACAATCTGATTGGATAACTATTCCATAGTAGAAATTGTACAGAGATTGTACAATCAGATTGCACAGTGTGTGGCCATCTTTATACAAGTACATAGGAGGGATGGATGGACACGCGGTGGTCAGGCCACGTTCACATCTCCATGTAGTGATAACTCACATTCCTGCATGCGTTTGTTTTGGCTGTTTTGGAGCGTTTTTACTCGTCACTCATAGGGCAGCCCATTCACTTGAACAGTCTGTTCTACACACAACAATTGATCCAGGAATTGTTTGCATTTGCATTTTATCGCTGTTTCTGGTGCATATTCCACACTTGGTGTGCCTTTAACATGTAATGACAACACAAAGCACATTTGCAACGTGTTTCTAAAACGCATGGCAAAGCGCATATTTTCTGTGCATTTTCTGTGCAGTTTTCCATGCGTACAGAAACACACAGATGTGAATGGAGCCTCATTGTTCTGTGTGTTTCACTTTCAGGCTCCATTTACACCTAAAGTAGTGGGGGGGGGGGCACGGTTTTGGACTCATTTTTCCAATGACACATATAGGGAAGCCCCTTTGATCTCAATGAGCTGTGCTACACATGGAAAAGTAGCTCATGGGACATTGTGGCGTGGTGCATGTTGCACGTTTTTTACTATGTGTTTTGCTGCATTTGTCACCCATTATTTATGTGGAAAAATGTGTGTTTGCTTCTGTGTTTGGTGTGCCATTAGCAATTAATGACACTGAAAGCACAACTAGGTAATATAAAGTATATAAAGGAGGACATACACTATACAATCTGATTGTACAATCTCTGTACAATCTTCTTTAGATTAACCAAAATTATATAGGAGGAGGACACACCATCTATCCAATCACTTTGTATCCAATCAGGCAGGCCCTTGCAGTACATCAGGGGTGTCCTAAGGGCAGTATGTGGCCCCAGGGAGTTTAGTATCCACTGGAGAAGGCGGATTGTGGCGATTGGCTGAACCTCATTGATCGGGTGAGAGAGACCCATGCATCCACTAGCTGAGTGAACATTGACATCTACTACCCCAGTTATCTGCTTGCACATAGTTGTGAACATTGTACACAGTTCCCCCAGTTTGCGGCCGAGCTATACCAGCACCGCTGATGGAACATATCTGCAGTACAGTTATCAATCAATCTGACCGCAGGATATACAGTTATAGACCAAGATATAGCAGTGCCTACTGAAGCATCAAGTCTATCTCCCTTTTTGCAGAGCAGGATCCCTTTCACTATTCATCTTTTGCCCTCTGACATTCGGAGGGAGTTGCCTTCATCCATAGACATTTATGCCAGCTGCTGCTATCTACTATTCCAGCTCACTTCATACATTGAGTTCTTAAAAGAAACTTGGCTCTAATTCTTCACCATCAATCAGGAAAGTGCTAAAACATCTCCTTTTCCCTCACTATTTTTGGCGTAACTACCATAAGGAACTATTAACTGTCCTTTGACTCTGAAGGGGACATTGCCAATTATAACTGAGAAGTCTCTTATTTCACATTTAATCCTTGCTAATTAGTTCTGAGGACCCGCAGTGAGCTTATCAGTTCATTTGATAGTCATTCCTGCTCATTGGGGATTCAACAGTCCCCTCAGACTGGAGGCAGTGGATAATTTTATAAAGTAGGCCTGTGAACAGTTCCTGTTGTTTTGTTGTGAATGTCATTACTTTTGCTCACCATTGCCAAGAGTGATCACACTTACTGCCAATACCAGTGTTATTTTGTTTTTCCTGTCCTATTCAGTTACCTCCAATTCCAAAATAAACTTCATTTTGGTTTATACTACTCTGTGTGTGACTCCATTTTACAGGTGTGATTTATCGGGGTCACCATCGCACGGTGGTGTCAGCAGAGGTTGGGCTTTCAACGAGAGGTCCAGATTGACAGGGAACCCAAATAAATGACTAAAGCAACCCTTAAGGGGTAGTGCTACATATTATTTTTACTACTGTTAGAAAATCCTCCCTCTTCTGGACTTTGCTTTCTGCATCAAATATCACAGATCCAGGCTCACCCTGTGTAGGAGGATGTGACCCTCCCAACTGCATTCTTCCCCGAAGTCAGAGACTTTCACTTTCATTTCTCTTTCTGCTGTCAGCGATGGCGTCTGCAGATCTGAGAGTTGAGCTGGAATGTTCCGTCTGTCTGGACATTTATACAGATCCTGTAATGCTGAGATGTGGACACAACTTCTGCCGGGTCTGTATTGATCGTGTGCTGGATACACAGGAGGGGTCTGGAGGGTATTCCTGTCCTGAATGCAGACAGAAGTTTCCGAATCGTCCTTCTCTGCAGAGGAACATAACACTGCGTAACATAATGGAGAAGTTGCTATCTGCTCAGCCAGATCAAGAGGAGTCCGGGGTCTTCTGTACTCACTGTGTGGACTCTCCTGTACCTGCTGTTAGATCCTGTCTGCTCTGTGAGGTTTCTCTGTGTGATAAACACCTGAGAGTCCACAAAAAGTCCCCAGAACACATCTTATGTGACCCCACCTTGTCCATGGAGAGCAGGAAATGCTCCATCCATAAGAAGATTCTGGAGTATTACTGCACCGAGGATGAGACCTGTATCTGTGTGTCCTGCAGTTTGGCTGGAGAACATCGAGGACACCAAGTGGAGATGCTGGATGAGGCTTCTGAGAAGAAGAAGGAGACACTGAGGAATGTTCTACAGCAACTTCTGACAAAGAGAGAGGAAATGGAGGAAAGAGTCCAGAGTCTGCAGGAACACAGGAGGAAAGTAGAAGAAGAAGCAGCTGGTGACACCGAGAGAGTCACTGCCCTATTTATAGATCTCAGGAAACGTCTGGATGACCTGGAGAAGAGAATCCTGAGGGAAATCTCCGAGAGGGCAGAGCGGGTCTCCATCTTCATCCGGGATCTGGAAATAAAGAAGGAGGATCTGTCCAGGAAGATGCGTGACATTGAGGAGCTGTGTAACATGACGGATCCACTGACTGTCCTACAGGAATCAGACACAGGTGACTTGTGTGATACTGAGGATGGAGATAATGAGGACAGAGGGAGACATGAGGAACTCCTCCATGATGGAGGGGGGCTGGATGTGGCGGGGGTCTTACACACAGGTTTATCTGATATAATAACAGGGGTAAATGTATCCTTCTATATACTGGGAGCTGAGGACATATTACTGGATGGAAACACAGCTCATAATTATCTACATATATCAGATGACAGGAAAACTGTATCCATGTCAGATATAGACCAGAATCATCCAGTAACACCAGAGAGATTTCAGGATTGTTATCAGGTGTTGAGCAGTCAGAGCTTCTCCTCAGGGAGACATTACTGGGAAGTGGATGTCGGGGGGTCAGATAGATGGAGTGTCGGGATGTGTTACCCCAATATAGACAGGAGAGGATGGCAGGCAGGGATTGGATATAATGACAAGTCCTGGGGTTATTACTGGAATGGTGATCAGTATTGGGTTATACATGACAGTAAAGAGATCCTCTTACCCACCAATCTCTCCAGTACCAGAGTCAGGATATATCTGGATTATGAGGCCGGGCGGATCTCCTTTTATGATCTGTGTGACCCGATCCGACACCTCCACACCTTCACCACCACCTTCACTGAGCCCCTCCATGCTGTGTTATGGCTATTGGAAGGTTGTATAAAGATCTGTGGGGGGAATCGGGACATGTGAGAACTCCGCCCAGGGATTGGTGATGTCACAGGGAGGAGAGATGTGATTTGGTGGAATGTTCAGCCAATGGGATAAAGCAGTGGGTGGGGCCTCAGTTGGTGTTCTTCAGGCTTTTCTACTATAAATAATAATAAGTGAGATTTCTCCCTCTGTCGCTGATCACTGTGATTGGGTAGAATATCGGTCCAACTACCTGACTGACATCTATCTATCTATCTATCTATCTATCTATCTATCTATCTATCTATTATCTATCTATCTATCTATCTATCTATCTATCTATCTATCTATTATCTATCTATCTATCTATCTATCATTATTATTAATACAGCTTAATGAGCTTGTTCTATGGATGATTTTATTGTGTGAAGAAATACAAATAATCAATCAACAAATAGAGAAAAAGAGATGACAATCGATGGAAAAATCTCTGACGAAACATATGAAGAAATAATCCCGAGATTTACTAGTGACAGAAAACATGGGATCTATCCCCAATATAATGATCTGACTATAATAATGTCTGATGAATGGAACCGGAATGTGTCCCCAATATCATGTGTCCCCATAGAATGGATCCCCAATAGAATCTTACTGGATCCCTTTTATAATGGATCCTAATATAATTTGTCCCCATAGAATGGATCCCCAATAGAATTTTATTGAATCTTTTATAATGGATCCTAATATATTGTGTCTCCATAGAATGGATCCGCTAATACCATTCTGTTGGATTCCTTTTATAATGGATCCTAATACAATGTATCATTGTGGTGTTGTATCTTATGATCACTCGATGTGTCCTGGTGATGGAGGAGGAGTCAGGAAAGGAGATGTTAATGTGAATAAAGTTTTTTCTCTCTTGTACATGTGATGTGTCGGTGATAGAACACAGAAATCATGACATGGAGATGTATTCCTGGTCATTGTGGGGGTGTTGAAGCTTCAGTGGATGGGGGGTGCAGAAGTCAGTGCTGATAGATCAGTGTTACATTTTGTCCCATTTACAGCCGGCTGCCATCTATCAGCCCATTTATTGTTGTGCATCAGACATGATGGGGATTCTTTGGGGGATTTTTATAACTTTTTATTTTAGAGTGTGGGATGGGAATTTTATGTTTGGGTGCAATACTTATGTGCTTGGAGCACTATAAACTGTTTTATTATTATTATTATAAAGAAAATAGGGGGTACAGCAGGAGGAAGTCCTGCGACACAGAAGGGGAACTCTAATGATGCAGCAATAGAATCTGATGATGCAAAAAAAAATAAAAAAATGTAACAAATAAAAAAAAAAGGTAACAGCGGTGACCCAGAAGTGCTATAAAACACACTGACACTTCACTGACACCACTACACTGCTCTTCACAACACGGCACTCCACTCCTAACACACCACTAACTCCACTAAACTCCAGCAACACACTACACAAGGCTGCTGTGTAAGAAACCTGATATAGTGTGGGGCGTGGACTTAGCCGTGACCCACGATTGGCCAGTCACCATGAATTTGGCCAATCATGGCTCTCACAGTGCATTGTGCTGTCATTGGCCAAAGCATTGCACCTGACCTGTGGTCAGTTGCATTATTTTGGCCAATCACGGCTCTCAAAATGCACTGTGAGAATGCAGTGCATTGTGGGGCGCTCAGCGAGGGAACATCCTATCCCAACACCCTTACCGTTCGATGTTCAGCAAACATTCCAACAGCTGATGTTCTAGTTGAACTTACGTTCGGCTCAAACATCGAGCACAACGCTAATCTACAGCAAGCTACTTTACAAAACACCAGACTGCAGGTGACCTCGTTTCCCCATTCACTTCTCCTTCCTCTCTGTAACATGCGCTCTCTACTTCTCCTTTTCACACTTGTGTCCTCTCTTCTTAAACTCTCCTTCCTTCACCCCTCTTCTCCACCCCACATTCTGTATATATCCCCCTCACTTCTGTCCTCCCCTTATCACTGCACTCATCATTCTGCACTCATCATCACTCCTCCTAATTCTGATCCCACACACTAATAAACCCCCAGGATGCTGAGGCACGTCCCCTCATATTATTCACACTCCCATATTACCTCCCTCACCCTTCTGCTTCTCTTAACCTCTGGAGACATGTCTCCAAACCCTGGGCCTCCTTTATTTAACTGCACCCAACGCACCCATCACCCTGCACCCTCTGGCAGCAGCCGCAATCCACACACTTTAGTTTCCATTCTTCTTCTTCCCAGAATCAGCCTTCCCTTCTCTTTTGTCCTCTGGAATGCCTGCTCTGTCTGCAACCTCTGTTCATGACCTCTTTGTCACTAACTCCTTTCATCTACTTGCTATCACCGAAACCTGGTTTCATGAATCTAACACTGCTTCTCCTGCTTCCCTCTCCCATGGTGGCCTTCTCTGGACTCACCCACCTAAACCCAGTGAATGCAAGGGAGGTGGTGTGAGAATCCTCCTATCCCCACAGAGCACTTTTCAGGTTCTTCAGTCTCCTTCCTCTCTGCCATCTATCATTGTTTGAAGCTCACTTTATACATCTACAGTATTTTCTCCAATTTCTTTAGGAATTGCTGTGATCTACCGGCCCCCAGGATCAGTATCAACTTTCCTTGATGAAATCTCTGCCTGGCTACCCTACTTTCTCTCTTCTGAAATTCCCACAATCATTCTCGGCATCTTAAATCTCATAGTTAATACTGACACTCCTGCTACTTCTAAACTTCTTAGTCTAACCTCCTCATTTGACCTGAAGTGATGGATACAGGCTTATACTCTCTTTGATGGCAGCACCCTCGACCTTGTATTCTCCTACCTATGCACTCCATTCAACCTCTCCAGCAATCCTTTCCCCCTCTCTGATCACACCCTTATTAGTTTTGCTCTCTCCCTGTCTTCCACCATCTCTCCCTCCAAATACCAAACAATTACCCATAGAAACCTTAACCACTTTAACCCTTCTCTTCTCCACTCTGCTACTGACTACCTCTATGACAAAATCTCACACCTGTCCTGCCCCAATCTAGCCACTTCTGAGTACAATAAATCCATGTACTCCACTCTGGATGAGCTCGCCCCTCTTACTACACACAGAATCAGGCCCCCACCCCCACAACCCTGCCAAAAAGACACCACCAGAAGTTTGAAAAATATAGTCGCATTCTAGAGCATCTGTGGCATGAGACTAAGTCTCACAAATAATCCAACCAATATAAATCTGCCCTCCAAAAATACAATTCTTGCCTCCACACTGCCAAGCAGACCTATTTCATCACTCTCAATAACATCTTCTCATCCAATCCCCATCAACTCTTTTCTACCTTTAACTCTCTACTTCATCCTCCACTGCCTCCACCCACTAACCCACTTACTTGTCAGGAGATCGCCAACCACTTAAAAATAAGAACAATACAATTCATGATGAAATATCCACTCTACAGATATTCCCCCTTAACACTCCATGTCCACAGGTACACTCAACACTTCCCTTATTCCACCCTGATACTATAGATGAAGTTCTTAAATATTTTTTTATGCCAACTTAACCACCTGTCCCCTGGACCCTGTTCCCTCTCCAATTCTGTGGTCACCATCTGGCTGTATCCCACACTCTCTAACTCACATCTTCAATCTCTCCCTCTCTTCTGGCATCTTCCCCAACTCTCTCAAACATGAACTAGTCACCCCCATACTCATTTTTAGATTCAGCATTCAGAACTTCCTCATCTTATTAGGACTTTTGACAATATATCAGTACCTGTAATTGAGTACTGTCTGTCATCTTACCATTATCAGTAAGCATTCCCTCTCTTAGTCCCTAATAGTGATGTTGATATTTTTATATATGTGCATTATCAATTTTTGCCTGACTTTTATTGTTGATTTATATATTTTCATAGAAGTCATCATGTGGAATTGAGCATCCCTTATGGCTGCCCCTTTGGGTCCGTATAAGGGGTTCCTCTCTTGGAGGCAAGTGAGACAGCGTCCTGGTTTCCTTTTCCTTTTTCTTGTTTATCTTCATCTGTTTGAGAGGTCTTTGGAAATATAGGCCACATCTATTCACCAATGGTTTTAACCATTTGGTGGTTTCTCATGTTCTTCGCCCCCCCCGAGGGGCTATGTAAGTGAAATTTACATATTTGAGATTGTCATTCTGTCTTAGCGGCATATGAATATGTGACTATAATTATATATCTATTATAGGTGTCATGCGTTTTAAGCACTTCTGAAGAACAGATCATTGTCTGTCTCAAAAAGCGTCAAGTGCATGCATGTTTTGTTTCCTGCTCCTTGTATCCCTGTATCCAATGTGACAGCTCTATCATGTATTACCGCCACATTTTTCTGTGTTTATATGTTGTTTTAATCTTTTGTTATTATAAAACATTGTTTATTAAGTTTAATATACTGATATGAAGTTATTGGTTTTGTTTGTGCCTTTAAAGTCCCACAAAAAGAGGGTCTTTCCATGTTTTCCCCCCTACTTAAAAAGCTTTCCTTGGACCCCACCAATCTTAAAAACCTACGCCTCATCTCCTTGCTCCCCTTTTCCTCCAAATTTCTTGAAAGCCTAGTCTACAGCCAACCAAGTGACCACCCCATTAAGAATAGCATTCTTGATCCCCTTCAGTGTGGATTTCTTCCTCAACACTCCTCAGAGACTGCTCTCCTAAAACTCACAAACAATTTACTAACCGTAAAAACCAATAGACACTAATCAGTACTCCTGATTCTTAACTTGTCGGCTGCCTGTGATACAGTTTTCTACCCCCTCCTTCTCAAAAAACTTTACTCCTTTGGTCTCCATGACTGTGCTCTTTGTTGGTTCTCATCCTACCTATCCCACCGCACCTTCAGTGTCACTTACAATCTCTTACTCTTCTTCTCTTCTTCCTTTCTCTTTCGGGGTCCCCCAAGGTTTTGTTCTTGAACCTCTCCCATTCAAAATCTACACCTCCTCCCTGGGTCAGATATTTCACACATCACTAACTTACTGTCAGGGATCCCGGCCGCTCAGCGTTGCGTGCATGCGCAGATCGCCGATTCTTTCTAGCCGGCGAACACAGAGATCGCGCATGCGCACTAGCGATCGCAGCTGCACCAATGAGAACACAGGGCGCCCTATTTAAACCTGCCCTGTGCATCTCCAAATTGCCACAAGGTCTTGTTCCTGTTCCTGTGTTCCTGCTAGTACGTTTCCTTGTTGCCAAACTCTGCCTGTTCTGATTTATGCTGACCCTCTCCTGCTCTGACCCCGGCTCATTCCTGACTATTCTTTGCCTGTCGTTACTACTATTTGGACCCTCTGTTACGGAACCCGGCGTGTGACCTGACTACTCTTTTGTCTGCTGCTTGGTACCGCATCTGTCCCCACTGTTACCGACCCGGCTAGTCTGACCACGCTCACTCCTGGCAGTCATCCATCCATCCCGCTCGGACCTGGACCTGTCATCCCCTTTACAGCAGGCTCATCCCGGGCACATACCCTCAGCGGGACCCTCTACCATAGTCGGGTGCACCCAGGGGTTGCGACCTGGTTCCAGTCGTGCATCAAGTCCATCCCCACCATCAGGGGCTCTGGTGAAAAGGCGGACTGGGACTTAGACTCCGCGCCCTGGGGAACCTCATTCTGTGGACCACTAGAGATCCCGTTGGGTGGAGCCTGACAGTACCTTGCGGCCATGACTGAGTCTGGAAGGGGAACTTCCCCCCTGGATGACCTATGCCGACACATGGCAATCCTCACAGAGGGGGTTAGGCTCCTCCAGGAGGGCTATACAGAATTAAGGGACCATATACAGACCTTAGCCACCCCTACCGGGCAGGGTAAAGAACCCCCTGGGGAAACCCTAGTTCTGACACCTGCACCAGAACCCCGAGTTCCCTTACCGGAACATTTTTCTGGGGATCGAGCTAGATTCAGGAGGTTTCGTGTTTCCTGTCAGTTATACTTCGACCTCCAGCCTCGAACGTTTTCATCAGAAACCATGAGGGTCGGGTTCATTATTTCTTTATTACAAGATGAACCCCAAGCCTGGGCCCACCGACTACTAGAGAACCGAGACCCTCAGTTAGGTACAGTATCATCATTTTTTAAAGCAATGGCGCTCTTATATGACGACTCAGATACAACCGCGGCGGCCGAGATGTCCCTACATACCCTATGGCAAGGTAATCGGGCAGTGGAGGAATACGCCGCCGAATTCAGGTGTTGGGGTGGTGACACCCAATGGAATGAGGCGGCCCTGTCTCACCAATTTTGCATGGGGTTAACCGAACCATTGAAGGACGAGCTGGCCAGAGTTGACATGCCCGATACTCTTGAGGCTCTAATAACCTTATCTATTCAGATTGACCGCCGGTTGCGGGAACGTAGGTGGGAAAGGTCCAACCAAGAGCAGAGATCCACCGGGCGACTTCCAGTCCAGACCAAGGCCCTACGGGTCAACCGGAACCAGGAATTCACGGATACATCAGATCTCGGGTCATCAGGAGGGTTTCGGTCTCCACTAACGTCTGAGGAGCGCCAGAGACATCAGGTAAACCGTCTTTGTCTTTATTGTGGGGAAGCGGGCCATATAGTATGTACCTGCCCTGCCAAGAGGAGGAGGTTTCCTGCGATATTTTCTACAGTTACTCCTAAGAATAGGAACAACACCAGTTATCTAGCAGTATCTATCTCACTGCAGCTGCCAGGGAGAACTGTGGTAACCACTGCAATTATAGACTCTGGAGCATGTAGCTGCTTAATAGATATGGATTTCGCAGCTCAGCAGCAGATTCCCTTACAGTCAAAAGAGACAGGGTTAAATATATTCTTAGCTGACGGGTCCCGAATTAGGTCAGGGGTAGTGAACCGTGAAACTCCACCTATTTGCACTACAGTGGCCAACCATCACCAGGAGCTTCTCCGCCTGGATGCCATTGCATCCCCTCTGTTCCCGGTGATCTTGGGCCTCCCTTGGTTACAAGCACATGACCCGCAGATTGATTGGAAGGCTGGATCAGTTCACTTCATGTCATCCTATTGCCAGCAGCATTGCCTCCCTAGTGCGTCTCCGGCACCGCAGGCCTTGCTCTGTCTGGATACAGATGCAGAATTGGCTCAAGCCATTCCTTCAGCCTACCATAGTTATTTAGATGTATTCAGTAAGCGGGGGGCAGAGGTTCTGCTTCCGCACCGAACATATGACTGCCCGATTGATTTGCTCCCAGGTTCGGAAATACCTTTTGGGCGAATATTTCCTCTGTCTGAACGGGAATTAGGGGCCCTAAAGGAGTATATTGACGAAAGTCTCTGCAAGGGGTTCATTCAGCCCTCCACTTCACCAGCTGGGGCTGGTATCTTTTTTGTGGAAAAGAAGGACAAATCCCTACGACCCTGTGTAGACTACCGAGACCTGAACAAAGTAACTGTCAAGAATCGTTACCCGCTATCTCTGGTCCCTGAGCTCTTTCAGAGATTGAAGTCAGCTTCTATCTTCACTAAACTGGACTTGAGGGGAGCATACAATCTAGTCCGTATCAGAGAGGGGGATGAATGGAAGACAGCATTCCGTACCAGATTCTGGCATTTTGAATATTTGGTCATGCCCTTCGGCCTATGTAACGCGCCCGCCACTTTCCAACACTTCATTAATGACGTATTTAGGGACTACCTGGACATCTTTGTTGTGTACTTAGATGACATCCTGATCTTTTCCCCATCCTTAGAGGTCCATAGGGGTCACGTGAGGTGTGTTTTGCAACGGCTCCGCCAACACGGTCTATATGCTAAGGCAGACAAGTGCTGCTTTGAGCAGCACAGCATTTCCTTTTTGGGTCTGACCATTTCCACTACGGGAATAGCCATGGATCCCCAAAAGGTGTCAGCTATCTTGGATTGGCCCATACCCACTGACAAGAAGGCGGTCCAACGGTTCATAGGCTTCGCAAACTTTTATAGGAAGTTCATTAAGAACTTTTCAGGCTTAGTTTCCCCGATTACCCAGTTGACCAGACAGGGGGTCCGTTTCCGGTGGACACCAGAAGCGCAGGAAGCATTTACGACTTTACAGAGGTTATTCACTGAGGCCTCTATCCTGAGCCATCCTGACTCATCTATGCCCTATATCCTGGAGGTGGATGCGTCTGAGAACGCAGTTGGGACGATTTTGTCACAGAGGAAGGGCATTAAGGAGCTCATGCACCCGGTGGCCTTTTTCTCTAGAAAACTGACTTCCGCAGAAAGGAATTACGATATCGGGGACCTGGAGCTTCTAGCAATCAAGATAGCACTAGAGGAATGGAGGTATTTATTAGAAGGGGCAGTACATCCAATATTGATATTCACAGATCACAAGAACCTGGAGTATTTGAGGACAGCAAAGCGCTTGAGACCACGTCAGGCTAGGTGGGCACTTTTTCTTTCACAATTTGCTTTTCACATTACCTATAGACCTGGGTCAAAAAATACTAAGCCCGACGCGCTTTCCCGTATGTTCGGGGACCCTGAAGAGACGCCCCGACCTGACACAATCTTGTCCTCAGAGAACTTTTTGATCCTACAATCTGAGCTCCGCTCCAAACTGCAGACCGCATCCATAGGCATGCCAGGCACACCCGATATTTCCTTAGTGAATAGGGAGGGGCTTCTTTGGAAAGAGGGCCAGATTGTAGTTCCCGAGGAGACCCGTACTTTGGTACTTGGATACTGCCACGACCACCCGTTAGCGGGACATTTTGGAATACGCAAAACCCTGGAACTATTGCAACGTACCTTTTGGTGGCCCACTATGGCCAAGGATTGCGAGAAATATGTTAAGACTTGCACCGTTTGCCAGAGGAATAAAACTACTAGAAACAAGGCCTGGGGCCTATTACGCCCACTACCAATACCTGACAGATCTTGGAGTATGATCTCCGTTGACTTTATTGTGGAGCTTCCTCCCTCCCAGGAGCACACAGCAATCTTTGTGATTGTAGACCGGTTATCCAAGATGGCCCATTTTGTACCCTTAAAGGACACACCGACAGCCCATGAGACCGCACAGGTTTTTATCAGGGAGGTGGTGAGACTCCATGGGATCCCCAAGGATATTGTGTCGGATAGGGGGGTTCAGTTTACGTCTAGATTTTGGAAGGCTCTATGTGAGACGCTTGGAATTAAACTGTCATTCTCCTCTGCATATCACCCACAAACAAATGGCCAGACAGAACAAACGAATCAGACACTTGAGCAGTACCTCAGATGCTACACCACCTTCCTCCAAGATGACTGGTTGACCCTCCTACCACTAGTGGAGTTCGCTTATAATAACGCAAGTCATTCTGCTACAGGACAGGCTCCTTTTTTCGCAAATTATGGGTTCCATCCCACATTCTTACCGGATTTGATTCCGGAAGTCACGGTCCCGGCCACGCAGGACATGCTGGGCTTTTTATCCTCTAATAGCAAGTTGCTCCAAGAGGCGATGGCAAAGGCCCAGGAGAGCAATAAGAGGGCTTTTGATAAGAAAAGAAGAGGGGAATTAAGTTTGCAGCCGGAGGACCAGGTTTGGTTGTCCACCGCAAATTTAAAGATGTGCTGCCCATCGAAGAAATTGGCTCCCAAATTCCTGGGCCCGTTCCGGGTCAAACGTAGGGTCAATGAGGTAGCATACGAGCTCGCACTGGCCGAATCTATGAAGCGGCATCCGGTCTTTCACGTGTCTCTATTGAAACCAGCAACTCCAGACCCTTTCCCGGATCTAAGGTCTAAACCACCGGAGGCAGTAAACGTGGATGGGGAGGAGGAATTTGAAGTTGAAGCTATCCTGGATTGTAGGAAAAGGGGAGGCTAAACTCAGTTTCTGGTTAAATGGAAGGGATATGGGGCGGAGGAAAATTTGTGGGAGCCGGCCCAAAATGTGAACGCCCCAAGACTTGTGCAGAAATGTTTTCAGAACCAGGCGTTAAGAAGGGGTCGGTTGGGCATCTGGAGGCTGCCCGTAGGGGGGGGCAATGTCAGGGATCCCGGCCGCTCAGCGTTGCGCGCATGCGCAGATCGCCGATTCTTTCTAGCCGGTGAACACAGAGATCGCGGCGGCGGCCGTGCATGCGCACTAGCGATCGTGTTCACACCAATGAGAACACAGGGCGTCCTATTTAAACCTGCCCTGTGCATCTCCAAATTGCCACAAGGTCTTGTTCCTGTTCCCGTGTTCCTGCTAGTACGTTTCCTTGTTGCCAAACTCTGCCTGTTCTGATTTATGCTGACCCTCTCCTGCTCTGACCCCGGCTCGTTCCTGACTATTCTTTGCCTGTCGTTACTACTATTTGGACCCTCTGTTACGGAACCCAACATGTGACCTGACTACTCTTTTGTCTGCTGCTTGGTACCGCATCTGTCCCCACTGTTACCGACCCGGCTAGTCTGACCACGCTCACTCCTGGCAGTCATCCATCCATCCCGCTCGAACCTGTCATCTCCTTTACAGCAGGCTCATCCCGGGCACATACCCTCAGCGGGACCCTCTACCATAGTCGGGTGCACCCAGGGGTCGCGACCTGGTTCCAGTCGTGCATCAAGTCCATCCCCACCATCAGGGGCTCTGGAGAAAAGGCGGACTGGGACTTAGACTCCGCGCCCCGGGGAACCCCGTTCTGTGGACCACTAGAGATCCCGTTGGGCGGAGACTGACACTTACTAATTGACATATCAGTCTGGATGTCATGCCACTTCCTCAAACTCAATTTATCCAAAACCGGGCTCTTAATATTTCCTCCCTTTTGTGCCCCTTCCCCTGACTTCTATCTCAAGAACAATGGCATAACCATCAATTTGTCCCCACATGCCAGGGTGCTAGGTGTAATCCTGGACTCTGAACTCTCCTTTCAGCCCCACATCCAGTGACCTTCCAAAGTCTTCCATCTCAACCTCCGCAACATCTCTAAAATATGCCCCTTCCTAACCAAAGACACCACAAAGCTCCAAATTCACTCCCAAGTTATCTCTTACCTTGACTCCTGCAACTGTCTCCTCATTGGCTTACCTTTACATAGAATATCTCCCCTCCAGTCTATCATGAATACTGCTGACAGACTCATTCACATTACCAACTGTTCAGTGTCTGCTACCCCTCCTTCCACTGGTTGCCGCTCACCCAACAAATTAAATTCAAAATACTAACAACAACTTACAAAGCCATCCACAACTCTGTCCCCAGCTACATCACCAACCTAGTCTCAAAATACCAACCAAATTGCTCTCTTTGTTCTTCCCAAGACCTTCTGCTCTCTATTTCCCCTGTCATCTCCTCCCAAGTTTGCCTCCAGGACTTCTCCCAAGTCTCTCACATTCTATGGAATTCCCTTCCCTAATTTGTCAGACCATCTCCTACTCAGTCCACTTTTAGGTGATACTTGAAAACGTTTCTATTTAGAGAAGCCTATCCTGGCCCCACCTAACAACAGTACATGTGTTTTCTCCATTAGTTCATCCCTTACAGGTATTACCTTTTGTATTACTTGTCCCTCCCCTTTTAGATTGTAAGCTCTAGTGAGCAGGGTCATCAGATTCCTTCTGTATTGAATTGTATTCTAACTGTACTGTTTGCCCTCTTATTGTGCAGCGCTGCCCACGTTGTTGGCAATTTATAAATCCTACATAATAATAATAATAATAATAAATAGTGTGCTAAATAGGCAAACACCCATATGCTTAACCTCCTTGGCGGTATTCCCGAGTGTAGCTCGGGGTAACATTTCAGTACCAAGAGCGGTAACCCCGAGCTACACTCGGGAATACCATGCGGCGCTGCTCCGGCATTTGTTCTTCACTTACCTTGTCCTGCGCTCCCACGATGTGTCCCCTGCAGCGTTCCCGGCCATCTCCTCCGGCAGATACCGGCATCCATCTTCTGTGTTCCTGTCCCTGTGACGTCGGGACGTACGGGCGCCGCCGGCGGCGGGAAATTTACAAATTTTAAAAAATGTCTTTTTTTTTTTTACGTTTTACATAGTAAAACATTGCTGTCTCAACCAATTTCACATACATTTTGTCCCGAGTGCTTTGTCCTGCGCCCTGCCTGCATTTTGTCTGTTCTTTCTGCCTGGAAACTTAGAAAAGTCCATGGCGTCCAAAAAGTGTCCCTTTAGGTCAAAAGCGGTTTAGATCAGCTAGAGAACAGCGATAGTAAATCAGAACCACTTGCAGAATTGAGTGATAATGATTCGTGGGGAAATTCGTCATCAGACACTGAAAACGATTCTGCGACTGAGCTCAGCGATGTGCGAACTTGGCGCTATATTTCAAATTTCAGTGTTTTTGGTTTGATTATATTATTGAATTACATTTATTATTATTATATTATTATTATTTTTTATGATTATTAAATTATAATTTATGATTTCGTGTTTCAAATTTTATCATACCCGGGATGTTTACTAGACTCTTGTTCGTACAGATTTCAGTGAGTTATTCCTAAAAATTACAGCCTACAATAATAAACTACATATTTCCATGCAAAAAAATGGTCCCGCTTTCAGCACCAAAAATCGGAAAGAATCATACCGCCAAGGAGGTTAACATGGTCCTCGAAGGTCTTGGAGAAAATGATGATGTTGTCCAAGTAGACTAGCACAGTCTCAAAGTTGAAGTCTTCTAAGCACCTCTCTTTTAAGTGCTGAAACATGCTAGGAGTATTATTTAGCCCAAAGGGAATGCAGTTAAGTTCAAAAAGACCCAGGGGTGCAATGAAGGCAGTCTTTTTGTGATCTTTTTTTTTTTTTCCAAAAATAATTTTATTGGAAGAGTTAAGGCAGATCAATATGAGTACAAATATGGGTTACAGTCCAAACATAGACACAATATACAGCATCCCATTTCGCAGATGGGCTATGGGTTTCAATTGTATTACAAATCATAGTGAGATATAACTTTATATCCAAAAGTGTATATCAAACCAGCAGATACAAAAGGTGCAATAGGTAAATCATTATAGGTATATTAATTACTGACCTATCTACTTGTAAGCCCTTATGTTGGAGGAATGTAAAGTGCTGGGAAAAGATAGCACATGTTGGTATGTGCATTATAATTTGTGTGCCCATTTTGAGAGAGTGTGATCTACGTGAGTCTAAGCACACCTGTATGAAAGATTACATGCTATATTTTATTGGAGATATATGATTGACAAAAGCGTACAAAAGGTGTGAGGTAAAGATAAATCAGAGAGATGAAAAGCTAGAAAAAAAGATGCAAGGTGAGGTGGGAGAATGGATATGGAGTGGAGGGGACGCTGGAAGGGGTAACTGCAGGTAAAATAAATCACGTTGTTTTATACGAGCCAGAAAGATAACTATATAGCTTATGAGTTAATATGTGCGAGATCATATAATAGGCTAATATGTGGGTCAAGAACCTGAAAGATAGGTTATGATGTTGAGTCTCAATCCATCTGAATATGCATTAAATGTGTCACAGATGGAGAGGGTGTTGTATGACATAACATTGTGTCCAATCATTCACTCAGGGGGTATAGGTTGTTCATGTACTAATAGGTTATAGGTAGTGGTGATTTTGAAGTGACTCCAACAAGCCCATGTCTTCCTGAATCTCTCGGGATGGTCTTTTGCTACAGAAATAAGTTCCTCCATTTCCTCAATTTTGTTGATCCTAGCAAACCGTTCTCGAATAGTGGGAACATGTGTTGAATGCCAATGAACTGGGATGTATTGTTTTGCCGCATATACCATGTGCATGGCGAGTGATTTACGGTATGTCCTAAATGGAAGTATGGAATGGTGGAGCAAGAATTGTGCGGGGGAGAGGTCTAGGGAGTACATAGTTACTTGCGTGATTATGGGTTGAATTTTCCCCCAGAAAGGTTGCAGCAGTGGACAGTCCCAACAGATATGTAATAGTGTACCCGTCGCCTGATGGCATCTCCAGCACGAATCTGAAATGTTAAGGTCAAATTTGTGAAGCAGGGACAGAACTCTGTACCATCTAGAATATAGTTTAAAAATGTTTTCTTGTGTTGAGACACATATAGAGCCTTTGTGTATATGGTCGTAAATGTGATCCCAGTCTTCTGGCGATAGTTGGAGTTGTAAGTCAGAGTTCCAGGCCTTGCAAGCTTTCCTAGACAGATGGTCAATGGTATTTTTGAGGCATGTATAGAGCTTAGACACGACATGTCTCTGGGGAGAGTCGGTTGAGCAAAGTTTTTCAAATGGGGTGAGTGATCTAGTGTAATCTTTCAGGTGTGATGAACTATGTATAAAGTGGAGCTGTTTGTACATCCAAGGCGTCAGGGTTAGGAATGGCCATTTGTTCAAAAAGTGGTCTCTGAGTAAGAATGTCCCTTATTTGAAGAGCTGATGCAGTCTTAAATTGTCTGGGGGGCTAGACCCGGTGAGAAAGGCACAAGACATACCAGGGGGGAAGTCAGGGTTCATTTTGATAGGAGTGAGTGGACCAGGGGTTGAAGAAAAACCTGTTTTTTGACTTAACAGATGATAACACGACAGAGTAGGGCCTATAATAAGGTGTTTCCTGAACTCAGACGGGATGTGGGAATTTTTCAGCCAAGGGGAAGCGGCGAGCGGGGTCCTCGAAAATGCAGTTTCCACGTTTACCCCAGCCTTAGGGTTGTGGTTCGTAGACCAATCTACTATTCTTGCCATGTGACAAGCTCTGTAATAATGAGTAATATCAGGCAGTCCAATACCTCCTCCCATCTTAGGCATGGTAAGTTGTTCAAAACCAATTCTGGGGCATTTATTACACCATAAAAAAGAAGTACATAGTATTTTATAAGACTTAAAGAAAGAATTGGGTAGCTTGATTGGAATGGTTTGCATCAGGTATAGTAGTCTGGGAACCACGTTCATCTTAAGAAGAGCTGCTCTTCCAAACCAAGAGAAAAAATGGTTTGTCCCATGTCTGTAGATCCTTGGTGATGCTACGTAAAATGGGTAAAAAGTTTTTGGCATAGAGTTCTGTAAGGTGAGTCGGTAATTGGATTCCTAAGTAAGTGATGGCCTCAGACTGCCAAGCAAAAGGAAAGTTTGTCTTCACCTGCCTGACCTTATCTTGGGTTAGGGCAGTGTTTCTCAACTCCAGTCCTCATGGACCCCCAACAGGTCATGTTTTCAGGATTTCCATTATTTTGCACAGGTGATTTGATCAGTTTCACTGCCTTAGTAATTACCACAGCTGTTTCATCTGAGGGAAATCCTGAAAACATGACCTGTTGGGGGTCCATGAGGACTGGAGTTGAGAAACACTCGGTTAGGGAAACATTGCGTGCCTGGGATTTATTGAAGTTATTTTTAAAATTGGCCAAATACTGGAACAATTTGAAATTGTGCAGTAAGTTAGGTAACGTAATATGTGGGTCTGTCAGGAAAAGTAAGATGTCCTTGACAAAGGCAACTATTTTGTGTATTTTGCCACTGACTAAAATTCCTTTGATATTGTCATTCCGTTTAATGCAATTCAAAAAAGGTTCCAAAGTAAGAATGAATAGGAGGGGGGATAATGGACATCCCTGTCTGGTCCCATTGCTAATAGAGAAGGTATCTGATAGGAGGCCATTGACTCTAAGTAACTTTGGCCATTGGTGTTGTATACAGTGATATGATGAAATTCAAGAGACGTGGCAGAAGACCAAGGCCAGTCAGGACGGCCTCCATGTAGTCCCATGCCAACCTGTCGAAGGCCTTCTCAACGTTTAGAGAAAGAAAGAAGCCTGATTGTTTCTTCTGTGTCAGTCAATGATGCACATTTATTGCTCTGATCGTATTGTCTCTTGCCTCTCTACCGGGTACAAACCCTACCTGGTCAGTGGATATAATGGGGTCTATGATGTGTAGTAGACGATTGGCTAGTATTTTGGTGAAAATCAATGTTCAGGAGGGAGATTGGACGATAGTTAGCTGGCAATGTCTGGTCCTTGTTTTCTTTTGGTATAAGTGTAATGTGGGCCTCAGAAAGATGGCACATGGACTGTCCTGGGGTAGCTAGTGAGTTGAAAGCCATTAGGAATGGGTGTGTGAGGATGTCTATGAAGGATTTGTAGTATGTGATTATAAGTCCGTCTGGGCCCGGGCTTTTACCTGGTTTTAATTGTGCGATAGCATGTTGTAGTTCTGTCAGTGTCAAAGCTCCATCTAGCTCTCGTGCCTGTGATTGTGAGATAGGCTTGGGGAGATATTGTGAGAGAAAAGTCTGGATAATGACCTTACATGGTCTAATATCCTCTGTCAGTTTTGGGGCTAAGGGTAGGTTGTAGAGAGTAGTATAACATTTTTCAAATTCAGCTGCGATATCCGTAGAAGATTTAAGTAAGTGACCTTGTTGGGAGTTGAGTTGATTAATGGTGTGAGCCGCTTTTTTAGATTGCAAGGCCCTGGTTAGAAATTTCCTGCTCTTGTTTCCATGTTCGTAAAAGAGTTTCTGAGATAAAGTAAAATTGCGCTTGGGTTTCTTTTCCACTATGTCTTGAAGTTGTTTGCGTGCCTGGTCAAGTTCCATCACAGAGTTTAAAGCCTTTGAGCATTTAAGTGAGCATTCAAGTTTATGTACTTTATGAAGTATAGAAGTAAAAGATGCCTAAACTATGCATTTTTGAGAAGCAGCAATTGAAAGAAGGAGCCCACGTATTACACATTTGTGTGCTTCCCATTGAATGAGGGGTGTCGTTTCCTTGAAGTAATTGGTCAAAGATTCTCAAATTTGAAGGGTAACAGATGAGTCCATAAGGAGAAAGGGATCTAGTCTCCATGTTTTGGATGTACAGTAGGTGGGGCATCAGGAAGGTGTATGGTCATCATGATCGGGTGATGGTCAGAAAGAATCATTGGTTCAATAGAGGCTGACTTTAATGTGTGTAAGTCTTTTTGTGAAAGAAGGAGATAGTCAATTCTAGAATAATGATTGTGAGGCGCGGAGAAAAAAGTGTAGTCTTTGTCAGAGAGGTGTAAGGTATGCCATGTGTCATGGAGAAGAAGGTCTTTCAGTTCCAGTTTGATCTCTTTAAGTGCTCGGAAGGGTTTTGATGAGGAGCCTGTCGAAGTGTCTTCCAACGTAATCAATGCTACATTAAAATCGCCCCCAAGAATCAGGATACCCGATTGAAATGTTGCAAGTGTTTTAGAAACTTTATGGAAAAAGCTCACTTGTGCCATATTGGGACTGTAAATGTTAGCTAGAGTAAGCGTTTTGTTGTAGAGGGTGCCTTTAAGGAAGAGGAACCTTCCCTCTGGATCCTCGAGAGAATCAGTAATTGAGAGCGGGAGTTTTTTGGAGATCAAAATGGACACACCTGTTGCTTTCACCTGTGTTACCTGCATGGTAGACTGTCGGGTAATTAGCATTGGAGAATTTAGGGATATGATCAGCACGAAAGTGAGTTTTTTGGATGAAGAGCACATCTGCTCACAGGTTTTTCATGTAAGTCAGGAGTTGTGAGCGTTTCTCAGGTATATTTAGACCTCTTGCATTAAGAGATGCCACAGAAAGTGTATGGTGAGCTCGTACGGATGCGGGTTTAGTAGACATTGTCTTAGATTGCAGAATAAGTACTAATAAAAGTCTATAATTTGCTGCAGATGGGTGTGGGAACGGGGGGGGGGGGGTAAACGAGAGGGGGGGGGGAGAGAGAAGAAAAAAAAACCCCAGAAGGCAGAGAAAATGAAAAGTAGAAATAGGAGTGAAAACAGATAGAGGAAGAGTCAAGAATTCAGAAAATAGTAGAGGTGGAAAGTGTTAGGCACCCGCATAAAAACCCATATAAATGTGGTATTATGTGGTCCTAAAACTCTCTTAAGAAACAAACTCTGGAGACAGGGTAGTCCGGCTACACCGTCCTGTATTGTGAATTGTATATGTTGGTGAGGGTATTGATGTATTGTGGGTAGGTGTGAAACTTAATTCGGAGATGTTTAGTCGGACCCAGTGGTGTCCGCTGTGGGGGGTCATGGGAGAGTCCCAAGGATGACCGTCTAGGACCTACTAGGTATGTCAAGATCAAAAAATGTGTGTAAGATAGGGTCCAATAAAAGGTAGCAGTGACACACGGAGATAAGTGGATATCAGCAAATTTTCGTAGGGAGAGGTATTCAATTTGTAATAAGGAGGCACGGGTAGGAGATGTTATATTAATAAAAGGTATAAAGTGAGCGCTCCTAAGTAAGCAGCTAAGGCACTAAAGGTAATCACAGTATACCTACAAGTAACAGATAAAAACAGAGTGCAGCGCTAAAAAATATGAATACAAACGAGAAAAGTCCGTAATAATTAAATAGATGTATATCTTAAAGAATCCCAAGGAATAGCTGATAAAGCCCGGAGACAATGGAAAGAGTGCGCACTCACCGGACGCGCATGGAAAATGCGCATATAATAAATATCCCCTGGAATCTTTATGGAAATGAAGAGAATAAGCTCCAACTCTGTAAATCAATCAGCCTGGAGATGTATGAGAGAAGTCCGGAGATCCCCTTTACAGGTGGTAAGGTAATCAGCCAGGATCCAGAGCTCCGTCCCTCCGGTGGTGGTAAACACACACTACAGGAATCCTGTTCCACAGCCTGTACACAAGCTCAGGTGTGTTGGGATCCTCAGGTGAGTTTGGATGAGGATCCCAACACACCTGAGCTTGTGTACAGGCTGTGGAACAGGATTCCTGTAGTGTGTGTTTACCACCACCGGAGGGACGGAGCTCTGGATCCTGGCTGATTACCTTACCACCTGTAAAGGGGATCTCCGGACTTCTCTCATACATCTCCAGGCTGATTGATTTACAGAGTTGGAGCTTATTCTCTTCATTTCCATAAAGATTCCAGGGGATATTTATTATATGCGCATTTTCCATGCGCGTCCGGTGAGTGCGCACTCTTTCCATTGTCTCCGGGCTTTATCAGCTATTCCTTGGGATTCTTTAAGATATACATCTATTTAATTATTACGGACTTTTCTCGTTTGTATTCATATTTTTTAGCGCTGCACTCTGTTTTTATCAGGAGATGTTATATGTAGAAGTGTGTTGCATATAATATAAGTAATCGTGTTTAAATCTAGGGATGATCAATAACATGTATGAAGGTATGGTATTCAGGAGGATGGTTCCTATGAGTCTAGTTGTATGTAAGACTGTCCTGGGAAGGCACCAAGGTGAGAATGTGTAGCAAGGTGTGGCTTAGACATACAATTACATTACTATAGTATCACAAGATAAACAGTGGATAATAGTAGCAAGGTTCATTCTGGAATTGCCCATGAACCATAATGTGAGCTATCAAAAGACAATGCCAAAGTTCAGACTCAAAATATCAATTTTATATGAAACCTTGCAAAGAAACATCAATTACATAATGCAGTAAGATTCAGGGATGCAGGCCGATGGCAAAACATCTGGATAATCTGCATCTTCGAATCCCAAAAGAAGAGAAACAGTGGCCCCAACTGAGGCATTCCACGCAGTGCAGCCGGCCGCTACCACAGATACAAGCAAACCCCAGAACAAGCGAGGTTGTGGTATGCCACTTGATTGGTACCATGACTATGTGGGCTGCTGAGAGTGCGGTCCAAAATATTTTATGTACATATATCTGGAACTTGCATAAACATAGATTGAACAGGTAGTATGCATAAAAGTCAGAAAAATCCTATGCGTTAGACATATCCTAGTACCTTAGCCAAGGGCAGTTAGGAGGTTGTCATTTGAAGATGGATTGGAACCTGGGTTTAGAAGGTAATCACACGATATATTGGGAGGGATGTAAAAGTAGCAGTAATATGGGGGAAGGGTGATGTGCGGAGGAGGGGGGGGGAGTGTATGAGTGCTTTGCAGATAGTATCTCAAGTACTCTTGTGTAATTCTAGGGATGATCACTAACATGTAGGAAAGTATGGTATTTGGAAAGTGGTTCCTATGAGCCCATTTGTAGGCAAAATGTTCATGAAAAGGCACCATGGGTAGGATGTATATCAAAACATGGCCTGGTCACACAATAACAGTACTATAGTACCACAATATAAATAGTGGACAAGAGTGAGAAGGCTTGTTCTGGGATTGCTAATGGACCATAAAATATGTTTACAAAGGGCAATGCGAGAAGGCCTCATTAAACCTTATTAGCTCATACTCACAATCTCAATCATAAAAGAGACCTTGCATAGAGACATCAATTACATAATGCAGTGATATTCAGGGATGCAGGCAGATGTCGAGGCAACTGAGTAGTCTGCATCTCTGGATCTTAAAAAAAGGAAAAACTCCGGCTTCAATCGAGGCTATCAGCACAGTGCAGCAGTCTGCTACTACAGAGACAAACAAACCCCAAAACAAGCAAGGTTATGGTCTGTGGTTTGATTAGTACCATGACTATGCAGCCCACCGAGAGCAAAATATAATATAATCTGTGTATATACATTTGAAACTGGCATAAACATAGCATGAACATGTAGTGTGCATGAGAGTTAGAGCAATCTAATGCGATACACATACCCTAGCATCTTAGCCAAGGGCAGTTAGAAGGTTTTCATGTGAAGGTAAATTGGAACCAGGGTTTAGGAAAGAATTACACAAGATATCGGGTAGAGTGTGGAAGTAGCCATAACATGGGGGAGGGATGATGCATGGGGGGGGGGGAGGGGGAAAGGAGAAGTGTAATTTGTGATGTGCTTTGCGATGAGCTGGTGAAGCTGGTAGACTGTCCCCAATGATGAGCCTTCGTCATGCAGGAGAGGACGAGGTGCGGTGGAAGGGTATACAGCGCCTTGCTCCTCCAGGGTGTCCAGTGGATTGGGCCTCCATTGGGTCTTTATCCATCTGAGATGGGATGTGGAATTCTCCAGACCAGTTGGGCAGGTCCACGATTGGGATATCTAGGATCTTGCAAAATGGTGCAATATCTTCCGGGAATCTCAGGATAGCTGATCGCCCCATGCGTGCTGCTGAAAGACCAAATGGGAATTTCCAGCGATATGCTATATCCCTGGAAAGTAGTAGATCCAGTAGAGGGCGTAATTCCTTTCTGCGTTGTAGGGTGACATGGGAGAGATTTTGAAATAATTTAATTTCTGCTCCATTATATATCACGCGGTTTCAATCTCGCGCTCTGCGTAATATTTCTTCCTTGAGTAGGAAGTCAACTAGACAGCAAATTATATCCCTCGGGGAATCAGTGTCCCTACCTCTAGGATGTAGAGCCCTATGGAGGCATTCAATCTCAATAGGAGACTCCTGTGGTTAAGAGCGTTTGGGCTACTTGGTCCGTTTCAGTTGCTTCAGTTACACCACGTACCCTTAAATTATGTCGTCTTCCCCTGTTGTCTAGATTTGCAATATGTCGATCAAGCTCTCTTAGGTGTATAGTGTGCTTATCTACCAGTTTGTGTATAACATGGATGGCAAGGTCTTGCTTTATAACTTTATCCTCCACTGCTTCTAGCCTTTGTGCCACTGCCTGCATATCAATATGTGAAATTGCTGCAGATATCTAGTGCTACTGCTTTCAAATCCCCTATAGTGAGAGGGGAGGCTGCAGGATGGCAGGCTGTGGGTGCTGCGGCTGGGCTCCTGATCCACAAGCGGGACGCTGTGTGAAGCGAGTGGGAGGAGGCAGCATGGGAGGAGGCCTCAATGTGCTCTGGGGTCTGGGACTGGAATAAATCTGGAATGCTGTGGCTGGCAGGTCTGCTCCTCTGGTGGGGAGACCGCGATTGTGGGGCAGCGAGTCTCCTATCCGCTTTCCCCATGTCAGCGGTGTCTCTACCTGCTCTTGTCACGTGTTCCTACCTCCGTGTGTTGGAGCTCTGGGAATCAAGCTGCCATCTTCTCTGGGCTGAAGCCACACCCCCCTTGTGATCTTGATCTATCATTGGAACTTTCCAGAAGCCACTAGCCAAGTCAAGGATGGAGAAGTACCTGGCTTGGCCCAGTATCATAAGCGAGTCCTCTACCTGGGGCAAGGGCTAGGCATCATTGTGAGTACATACATTTAGCTTGCAGTAATCCAGAATGATTCAGACTTCTGTCCTTTTTGTGACCAGGACTATGGAAGCAGCCCAAGGACTACGACTATCCCAAATCACCCTGCTTTGTAACATGTTGTGGAGCAGGTCCTTGACCACCTGGCACAGCACTGTGGGAATATGACAGTACTGCTCCCAGATGGGTGGAGCTTCGCCATGTGAATTGGGTAGTTGATAGCCTCTCTTTGCCCCTACTCAATCAGACTTTTGGCAAAACCAAGTAGGTGTTTTTCCAGCTGTTGTTGTGGAAGAGGGTAGTCCCAGAAGGTAATGCCCAGCTTTTCTAGCAGTAGTTTGTATTAAGACTCAACCTACAAAGCCATGGCTGCCTGTAAAGTGGCATATATGGCTTCTACCCCGGGCTGAGAGATACAGTGATGGGACACTACATACACGTTTGCAAGGGTGGCATGGTTTGGGAGTAAAATTAGGATCATCACAGTTGATGAGCTGCACCTGGGCCTTCACCTTGAACCTTGGACAGAGTGTGAGTGACCAGCTACTCCCCTGGTGCTACGGAGTCTGTGGGTTTCCCCCATTACAATGACCCCTTGAAGTTTCCTGTGAGCCCTGATGGGAAGAGACCAGACTAACTTTTAGAGGGGTGCCAGGAGCACTCTGTGCAGACCCCACCTGTTTGGACTGTTTCTTTGCTCCTCCTTTTTGAGCCTTATAAGCTTGTATCGTATAGAGCCACACAGCTTGCAGACCACAGCCCCATGCTGGGTGGAATGCTCAAATTTAACAAGTAAGTGGGGTAATTCCAAGCCCTCCTACACATGCACGCCCAGGACAGTAGGTACAGCTGAACCTTACTTTTCCATGAGTCACTACCACCCCTACTCAATCCATTACCTGGATTTTCACCCAGGTGATGCCTTCTACCAATTTCAGAAAGTCAATCAGGCATAGAACCTCTAGCCCGTTAACAAGGGCGGTCACCACTGGACTATGTCAGACCATGGACTCTAGTTTTCTGGGACTTTGTGTTGACTGTCCTGGGGGATGTCACTCTGCTCCAGTAGCCACTAGTTTAATGGCAGCTTGGGTGTGCTGGATTTAGGCCAGCCACATTCTTAGCTGTGTCCAAAGTGGCTACACTGCCAGAACTACTGGTCATCCTCTGGGTCCCTCCATAACAGATTCTCACCCTTAGTGGGAGAGGCTGAATTTGATTTGATTGAGCACATTTCCTGTTTCAGGGTGGCCATGTCCTAGGTGGGTTAACTCAATGCTGTGTGTATGACTGACAGGGGTGAAGGAGCCAAGGCCCTCTCTTTCAAGTGCAATGGTTCATACCTTTTTGTCACTACCACAGTTGCTGCAGCATCTTCCTGTTGCCATGCCCGTGTGCACCACTACATTATGAAAAGAGATGGAGGGTTTACCTCTAATTGATTCCTGTAGGGCTCTCCTGACTAGTCCAGCTTTCATTCTCACCACGAAAACTGGTCCCTCAATAGATGATCTGAGGTAGTAACATTGGCACAGATGTGCACATCTCTTCTTTTCCAGGTGCTTCTAGAGATTCTGGAGTGCTACCGCAATGTGAATGAGGCTCTCATCCCCCTGCCTCTGGTCAAATAATCTCCACCTCAACTCTAAGACCACAACATTTTCTCTGAACAGGCCCTCCAGGTATGCCACTATTTTTTCCAGAGTGGCCTGATCCTCCTCAGGCAGCACCATCACCCCTGTGCCTGTCATCTTCCTAGTCATTAATAGCCAGCTGTGCGATCAGCCAGGCGGGAACCTGATAGAGGCACAGAGCATTTTCAATTCTCTCCTCCCACTCAGCCAGAGAAATATTGGAGCCATGGAACTTGGGCACCAGAGCCAGATCTGGGAAAAGCAGCCTTTTATAGTGTGTGGGCTGCATCTTCACTGTTAACCAACATTGGCCAAAGTCTTGTACTTGACCAGACCAATGGTGGCTCAAGAAATGCATTGTGGGATGTTTGGTGGAAGGAATTCCCGCTGAAAGTCCTTAAAGTCTGGATCTAATCCAAACATTTTAACAGTGAATGTTTAGTCCAAATTTACATTTGGATTGAAAGTTTGTCTCTTTCCTAATTGTCCATATGGATGCTCAGAACCCACCCCGAGGGGGCTTGCTTATTCAAAAGCCCATTTATTGGCCCTTCTAAGCCAGCTAACCTAAGGTCAAAGGCAAAGCAGTGCATTAATGTGGTGATCTCAACTATGCATTATTTAGCTATGGCTGGATTTACACAGGAGCAGTCTGGAAGATGCAGTTTGGAAGAGGATTCAAATCATATTCTTCCCTGTGCCCATGGACACTTCAGAGCAGGAGGGGCCAGATATAAGGAAAAGCCCAGGAAAGAGTCAGCGCAGTTGTGGAGCACGCCAACTGGAGCAGGACTGGAGAGAAGGTGTTGTCCTGTGCCGGGTGAGGGGCCTGCTGTGCTGGATTTCCTAGACTAGACTACACTAGAGCCAGGAGGCTGAACTAGAGTGTATCTACTGCAGTATGGGAGGTCCGGGGACTGCAGTGACCCGGTACATTGTCACCTAGAGCCACTGAGAGGGTTGCCATCTACCTGGTTGCCACCATCGCTGCACGGCAAGATAAGGGGGCCCCCTACTGTGCAGTTAACTCATCACCATCATAGGACTGTTGAGAAGACAGTTGATAAAAAGGTTGCATACCCATTATTGTGCTGTAACCACTTGCTTGCAACTTACAGCCTCAGAGCCATTACTAAGCTGCATTCACTTGTAGACAAAACCAGAGACCCAATACCTCTGCTGCTGCATGCATTGTCAATCCACCTTAGGCAGAGCCCTTCATGGCCCTCAAGTATTTTCTGTATTCCAGAGTGCTGACTTTGTTCTTGCTTTCATACAGTATATGACTGATACTGCTGCATAACATCCTAGCCACTCTCCCCCCGGCTGCTACATCTGGGTCTTCCTCTTTCTCTAAATAGATAAATAAATGTATAACCTCCTCCACCCCAAATTCCTCAAAAAGTCATACCTTCTCCCTAGAAAGTGCAATAATCATATATTATAACCTTTTTGTGATAAAATAAAATAATAATACCCTAATTGAACCTTACAGTGTCATATGTAATCAAAAAACCCATAAATTGTCCAAAAAGAAAGAAAAAGTCCAATGAAAAATCCAGTGTCCAAACAAAAAAAATCCCAGATTTCCAAACTTTATCATCCAATAGGAAGGAATCCTATTTCATCCCGTGATACCTCAAAGAAAAAGATATATAGATACTCTAGTGCATTACCTTTATATAAAAATATATTCACTCTGTGCAAAACACAACCTAAGAAAATGTGCAAAAACTTTTTGTTGAATTAATTATTATATATAGTGCACATATAAATTAAACTGTGACCACTCCGTGAACACTGCAACACTGTGCATCCACCAACACCAATAGTATTACATACTATTACCCTCTGTATATATATAATCAGCATTCAATCAGAGATCTTCTATTTCCTCTCCAAAGATATTTTCCAAGGTCCTCAAAAGACAAGAAGGGTCTCAAGACTCATATCCAAAGTATAGGGAAAGATTTTAATAGCCACTTACATTTAAAATTCCACATTTCCAGCTCCAAACATGGCTCCTATGTGAGTTCTACCAAACAAATGCAGTAAGCCATGTGTGAACAACCAACAAAATGGCCGCGGCGACGCAGACCGGAAGACCGGCCATTTTGTTGGTTTGAATGGAGAGGAAATAGAAGATCTCTGATTGAATTCTGATTATATATATACAGAGGGTAATAGTATGTAATACTATTGGTGTTGGTGGATGCACAGTGTTGCAGTGTTCACGGAGTGGTCACAGTTTAATTTATATGTGCACTATATATAATAATTAATTCAACAAAAGGTTTTTGCACATTTTCTTAGGTTGTGTTTTGCACAGAGTGAATATATTTTTATATAAAGGTAATGCACTAGAGTATCTATATATCTTTTTCTTTGAGGTATCACGGGATGAAATAGGATTCCTTCCTATTGGATGATAAAGTTTGGAAATCTGGGACTTTTTTTGTTTGGACACTGGATTTTTCATTGGACTTTTTCTTTCTTTTTGGACAATTTATGGGTTTTTTGATTACATATGACACTGTAAGGTTCAATTAGGGTATTATTATTTTATTTTATCACAAAAAGGTTATAATATATGACTTCCTCTTTCTCTGTTCCCATTGCTTTAAAGGACTTTATTCTCTTACCAAACTCAACATTCATAATATACCACTTTTACATGCCATCTGTTGACTTGAGATCATCACCTTGCACACCAACGGTTTTAAAGGACCCCAACGCACCTGCCAGAAGATTCATCACAAAGACTTGTCCAAGTTACCCCTAGTCTGAGGGCAAAACTATGTTTAACTATAACGTTTAAATCAAGGCCTAAAACTAACCTTTGTTAGAGAGCTCTCAAGTGACACAGTCTGTCCGGATTTTTTGTTTACCCCTGCTGGTCTCTTGAGGCCACAGTGTAAGCTGAAATTTGACTTTTCAGAGGCACCCCTGTGGATGGTGTTATACAGTTACTGTTGTGTTTATGGGTATTGACATTCATGTGCCAGTTTGCTCAGTTATACTTTTTGACTCCAATCTGCCAATATAGTCTGTTTATTTTTTAAAGAATGGTGTCAGGGAGATGTTGGTTGTGGTGTAGCTGAGGCTCGTAACTGCACACGAATGCGCAGGCGTGGGCTGCAGGTGCTCGTGCTCTTGTGTGTGGGCATATGAACGGCAATGCGTATTGGCTAATTCTGGCATGTGTTGACCAGCAACTGCACTAGTGAATTGCTGTTTAATCTGCAGCTCTCCCTGTGTTCCTGTATCTGTTCCTGTATTGATATCCCAAATTGACCCGGCTTCTCCTGACCTCTCTTGAACGCTACCGGCACTGACCTCGGCTTGCTTCTTGGACTCTGATTCTGCCTATGGTATCTGCCTGATATACCTCTCTGCTGCTGACATTGGCCTGTGACCTGACCTTTCTTCTGCCTGCCATCTCTGCTTTACCTGCCTGTCTGTTATCTACATGGCCCGTCTGACCCTACATTCAGCTTTGCCTGCTAGCAGCCTGCTCTGCTGTGTCATCTGCCCACTGTCAGCCTGCCTGCTTCCAGCCTTCTCCACTGTGTCATCTGCCTGCTGTCAGCCTGCCTGCTTCCAGCCTGCTCCACTGTGTCATCTGCCCGCTGTCAGCCTGCCTGCTAGCAGCCTGCTCTGCTGTGTCATCTGCCCATTGTCAGCCTGCCTGTTACCAGCCTGCTCTGCTGTTTCTTCTGCCCGCTGGCAGCCTGCCTGCTAGCAGCCTGATCTGCTGTGTCATCTGCCTGCTGTCAGCCTGCCTTCTACCAGCCTCCTCTGCTGTGTCATCTGCCTGCTACCAGCCTGCTCTGCTGTGTCATCTGCCTGCTGTCAGCCTGCCTGTACCAGCCTGCTCTACAGTGACATCTGCCTACAGCCTGCTGCTTCACTCCTGACATCCATTCAGCAAAGTCACCAGCTATTGCTCCGCAGACTACTGGACTGATCAGGCACCCATTCCCTGCTGTGCTCTTGTGGTTGCTGTTCCACCTTCAGTTACCCCTGAGCTGGAGTTGTATGAGAGGCCTTCCTCTACACATAAGGCTCCCTAACGAGGTACGTGACAAGTGGTGTGTACAATTCTTGTGTGTCTACTGGGGGCCAACAGACAAGGTATTCTGCTGGTGTCAGTGAGGGTGAGGCCTCAAAATTACCAGCACCTCTTGTGGGGGTAGCACTACATAAACTAAGTCAATCCCAGTGTCCAGAGAGGTAATCCATGTCAATCATGATAGAAAAACTCTTGCCTGCCAGTCTGTACATGCCATAACCCACCCATAACTGACAGATTCCCAGCCGCAGTAAATTAAATATACAGCAGAGAATCCTGGGTGATGTCATAGACCAAATTTAATGAATGACATCACCCAGGATTCTAAGTGACATCAACAAAGTTCAGTTTCTAATGTAATAAGTGTTTCATGCTGTTCTGTAATATAGACAGCCTGCTTATCATTGATGCCCAATAACTCCCTGTATGAATGAATAATCACCCTCCGCCATTCATGTTATGTAAAACATAATATGTAGAGGAAGATGAAAGAGGTGTTGTGGCTTCTACACATCAGCTCTGGATATGACCTTAGATTTTACAATTGGCCAATTCAATTGTTTACAGGTGAAACTCGAAAAATTAGAATATCGTGCAAAAGTTCATTGATTTCAGTGCAGCAACTTAAAAGGTGAAAGTAATATATGAGATAGACTCATTACATGCAAAGCAAGATAGTTCAAGCCGTGATTTGTCATCATTTTGATGATTATAGCTTACAGCTCATGAAAACCCTAAATCCACAATCTCAGAAAATGAGAATATTCAATGCAATCAATAAAACATGGATTGTACATAGAACAATATCGGACCTCTGAAAAGTAGACGCTGCATATGTACTCAGTACTTGGTTTGGGCCCCTTTTGCAGCAATTACTGCCTCAATGCGGCGTAGCATGGAAGCTATCAGCCTGTGGCATTGCTGAGGTGTTATAGAAGGCCAGGATGCTTCAATAGCGGCCTTCAGCTCTTCTGCATTGTTCGGTCTCATGTCTCTCATCTTTCTCTTGACAATGCCCCATAGATTGTCTATGGGGTTCAGGTCAGGCGAGTTTGCTGGCAAATCAAGCACAGTAATTCCACGGTCATTGAACCAGGTTTTGGTGCTTTTGGCAGTGTGGGCGGTGCCAAGTCCTGCTGGAAAATGAAGTCAGCATCCCCATAAAGCTTGTCTCTGGAAGTAAGCATGAAGTGCTCCAAAATCTCCTGGTAGACAGCTGCGTTGACCCTGGACTTAATGAAGCACAGTGGACCAACACTAGCAGATGACATGGCTCCCCAAATCAACACAGACTGTGGAAACTTCACACTGGACTTCAAGCATCTTGCAGTGTGTGCCTCTCCATTCTTCCTCCATACTCGGGGTCCTTGGGCCTCTCCATTCTTCCTCCATACTCGGCGTCCTTGGGCCTCTCCATTCTTCCTCCATACTCGGGGTCCTTGGGCCTCTCCATTCTTCCTCCATACTCGGCGTCCTTGGGCCTCTCCATTCTTCCTCCATACTCGGGGTCCTTGGGCCTCTCCATTCTTCCTCCATACTCGGGGTCCTTGGGCCTCTCCATTATTCCTCCATACTCGGGGTCCTTGGGCCTCGCCATTCTTCCTCCATACTCGGGGCCCTTGGGCCTCTCCATTCTTCCTCCATACTCGGGGTCCTTGGGCCTTTCCAATGTTCCTCCATACTCGGGGTCCTTGGGCCTCTCCATTCTTCCTCCATACTCTGGATCCTTGGTTTCCAAATGAGATGCAAAAGTTGCTCTCATCAGAAAAGAGGACTTTGGACCACTGAGCAACAGACCAGGTCTGTTTTTCTTTAGCCCAGGTAAGATGCTTCTGCCGTTGTTTGTTGTTCAGGAGTGGCTTGACAAGAGGAATAGAACATTTGAAGCCCATGTTCAGGATCCGTCAGTGGTGGTGGCTCTTGATGCACTGACTCCAGCCTCAGTCCACTCCTTGTGAAAGTCCCCAACACTTTTGAATGGCCTTTTCCTGACAATCCTCTCCAGGCTGCGGTCATCCCTGCTTCTTGTGCACCTTTTTCTTCCACATAACGTTCTATTAATGTGCTTTGATACATCACTTTGGGAACATCCAACTTCTTTAGCAATTACCTTTTGAGGCTTTCCCTCCTTATGGAGGGTGTCAATGATGGTTTTCGGCACAACTGTCAGGTCAGCGGTCTTTCCCATGATTGTGATTCCTACTGAAGCAGACTGAGAAACCATTTAAAGGCTCAGGAACCCTTTGCAGGTGTTATGGCTGAATTATCTGATTAGAGTGGGACACTTTGAGCCGAGAATATTGCACCTTTTTACAATATTCTCATTTTCTGAGATTGTGGATTTGGGGTTTTTATGAGCTGTAAGCCATAATCATCACAATGATGACAAATCACGTCTTGAACTATCTTGCTTTGCATGTAATGAGTCTATCTCATATATTAGTTTCACCTTTTAAGGTGCATTACTGAAATAAATGAACTTTTGCACGATATTCTAATTTTTCGAGTTTCACCTGTATAAAGGACTCCATCAGAATTCTCTCCATGTCGGGGTGCTGGCAGAATAATTGGGTATATTGCAGGGATACAAGGGCTGTATATGTGTGCAGTGTATAGTGAGAGTAGACTCTGTATAACCACCCCGCTATCCAGGTTGGTGCAGCCATGTCCACCTTTCCCCTCTCTACACCTGTCTTTCTCTCTTCTAATCTGATTATTTTTATTACTGTGAGAAAAATCCTCCCTCTTCTGTACTTTGCTATCTGCATCAAATATCACGGATCCAGCCTCACCCTGTGTAGGAGGATGTGACCCTCCCAACTGCATTCTTCCCAGAAGTCAGAGACCTTCACTGCCATTTCTCTTTCTGCTGTCAGTGATGGCATTTGCTGATCTGAGAGCTGAGCTGGAATGTTCCGTCTGTCTGAACATTTATACAGATCCTGTAATGCTGATATGTGGACACAACTTCTGCCGGCTCTGTATTGATCGTGTTCTGGATACACAGGAGGGGTCTGGAGGATATTCCTGTCCTGAATGCAGAGAGAAGTTTAAGAAGCGGCCTGCACTGCACAGGAACATAACACTGCGTAATATAATGGAGAATTTCCTGTCTGCTCAGCCAGATCAAGAGGAGTCCGGGGTCTTCTGTACTCACTGTGTGGACTATCCTGTACCTGCTGTTACATCTTGTCTACACTGTGAGGTTTCTCTGTGTGATAAACACCTGAGAGTCCACAAAAAGTCCCCAGAACACATCTTAACTGACCCCACCTTGTCCTTGGAGAGCAGGAAATGCTCCGTCCATAAGAAGATCCTGGAGTATTACTGCACTGAGGATGACACCTGTATCTGTGTGTCTTGTTGTATGATTGGAGGACATAAAGGGCATGAGATGGAGTCACTGGATAAGGCTTCTGAGAAGAAGAAGGACACACTGAGGAATGTTCTGCAGAAACTTCTGACAAAGAGAGAGGAGATGGAGGAAAGAGTCCAGAGTCTGCAGGAACACAGGAGGAAAGTAGAAGAAGAAGCAGCTGGTGACACCGAGAGAGTCACTGCCTTGTTTAGAAATCTCAGGAGACATCTGCAAGACCTGGAGAAGAGAGTCCTGAGGGAAATCTCCAGGTGGGCAGAGCAGGTCTCCATCTCCATCCAGGATCTGGAAATAAAGAAGGATGAGCTGTCCAGGAAGATGCGTGACATTGAGGAGCTGTGTAACATGACAGATCCACTGACTGTCCTACAGGAATCAGACACAGGTGACTTGTGTGATACTGAGGATGGAGATAATGAGGACAGAAAGAGACATGAGGAGCTCCTCCATGATGGAGGGGGGCTGGATGTGGCTGGGGTCTTACACACAGGTTTATCTGATATAATAACAGAGGTAAATGTATACTTCCCTATACAGGGAGCTGAGGACATATTACTGGATGGAAACACAGCTGATAATAATCTACATATATCAGATGACAGGAAAACTGTATCCTGGTCAGATAGAAATCAAAATCGTCCAGTAACACCAGAGAGATTTCGGAATTATTATCAGGTGTTGAGCAGTCAGAGTTTCTCCTCAGGGAGACATTATTGGGATGTGGATGTCAGGGGGTCAGATAGCTGGATAATTGGGATTTGTTACCCCAGTATAGACAGGAGAGGACGGCGGTCAGTGATTGGATGGAATAACCAGTCCTGGGGTTTGTACAGTTATGATAATCAGTATGGGGTGAGACATGACAGTAATAACATCTCCTTACCCTCCAATCCCCCCAGTCCCAGAGTTAGGATATATCTAGATTATGAGGCCGGGCGGATCTCCTTTTATGATCTGTGTGACCCAATCCGACACCTCCACACCTTCACCACCACCTTCACTGAGCCCCTCCATGCTGTGTTATGGCTATTGGAAGGTTGTATAAAGATCTATGGGGGGAATCGGGAGATGTGAGAACTCCACCCATAAATTGGTGATGTCACAGAGAGGAGAGATGTGATTTGGTGGAATGTTCAGCCAATGGGATAAAGCAGTGGGTGGGGCCTCAATTGGTGTCCTTCAAGCTTTTCTACTATAAATAATAATAAGTGAGATTTCTCCCTCTGTCGCTGATCACTGTGATTGGGTAGAATATCGGTCCAACTACCCGTCTGTGTCCTGGGTCACTATGTGGACTTGTCTGTACTGTTTGCTGGTTTTGAATCTGCACACAGCTGAAAAGTGGTTCATCTTGCCACAAGTCCTGCAGGACTCCCCATACGCTGGACATTTCTCTTTGTCTCTTTCATGTATTTTGCCACAGTATTTACACTGGACTGAGCTCACAGGGAGCCTGGACCTTGCTCTGCCTTTCACAGATACTGCATGTACTGAGGCATCACTGGTGCCCTCCATCATCTTCAGCCTGTCTTTAGTCAGCTCAGCAGCCCTGCAGATTTGTATACATTTCTCCAAAGCCAGCTCTTCCTCCCTCAGTAATCTTTCTCTGAGGTGAGAGTCTCTGATGCTACACACTATCCTGTCTCGGATAAGGGAGTCCCTGATGTCCCCAAATCCACAGGTTGCAGCCAGTCTCCTCAGCTTTGTCACATATCTGTCCACACTGTCCCCAATCTCCTGGTTCCTTGAGAAGAACTTGTATCTCTCCACTGTCTCATTCTTTTTGGGGTCACAGTGCTTATCAAATGCTTGCAGTATGTCTGTCAGTGCCATGCTGTCTGTGAGCAGGGTCTTGGCTAGTTCTCTGCCTTTTTCCCCAATCAAGTAATAAAACAACTTTACTTCCCTCTGCTCATCTCTGGGTGCCACTGTCAGGTCCACATACAGAGTAAACTCTTCCTTCCAGTGTCTCCATGTCTGTGAGAGATTGGAAGAAGTGACATCCAGTCTCTGAGGGGGTTTCAGGCCACTCTCCATAGTGCAGTCTGATAGGGACTCTGTACTTACAGTTGCTAATTCTCTGTACAGTTCTAGTGTCACACAATCTGTATTTGTAGACAGAAGACTTGCTATTCAGAGGTCCAGTGCCCAGCTGCCACCATGTTCTGTTAGTCCATCCTGCTCAGATGCTCACACACTGTAGTTCGTAGGAGACATTTTATTAGGTGCTCCTAGCTGCCATTATACATGTGTCTGCCTTAGAACTACAACCAAAAAGAGGCAATAACACAGTTATACTAAGAAATGATCAAACTTGCAGCCATGACCTTTTTCTTAGTTGTGGATAGGGTGAGGGAGGGGTTAGAGCCCGGGTCAGATTTTTATATATCGGTCCTTTTGAAGATTTCCTGTCTGGTTAAATGTTGTCAGCAGGATGGGAAGTGTGTCCTGACAATGGGAACATTCTACAGAGACACATCATACATGAGGCTGGTAATATGGAGAATACAGGGGAAGCCAAAGAGGGTGAGACCGGAGAACGCACAGAACAGCGATCTACATCACAGTGCTCCTAACAGTCACACCGTCTGATTGGCTGCTCCGGGTCTCACACTCTGCTCTGTGCTGAATAAGATGAGATGTATTAAGGGAAAAGGAGAATGCGGGGTTAATGTGTTCCTTCATCTTTATGGGATCCTCCAATGAAAACCTGGGGCCAAATATATCATATTCCCTGGGTCCCCGAATATGTCACATTGTCTGGGGGACAGAAAAATGTCACATAGCCAAGGGCCCCAAATATGTCACAATCCCTGGAGCCCATAAATGTCACATGGCCAGGAGGCCCCAAATATCTGATAAGGTTCAGGGTTGGTAGAAGAGACTCCGGCCTTGTGGGCTTTAACAAGATTGGGGGGCACAAAAGAACCTGCAACCTATGATGCTGAAGTAGTCTGCCTGTAGGGGGAAGCACTTTAACTTTTTTGCCTTGGGTGCTAAACCTCTTCATCCTGGGGGCCCCGAGTACGTCACATTATGTGGGGTCCTTACAGCTTATGTTATATTGCTTTGGGGCCCCAATTAGCCTAAAAGAGACTCTCAGTTTTCCATCAGGCCCCCCCTGATCAGCTTCTATCCCCCTTCATTGCTGGCTCCCATCACTCCATTCCCCTGTCAGAATTCGGAGTCCTCACCCTGTGTAAGCTCCATGTTGGATGATGTCAGAGCTTACACAGCATACAATGCGGCTGACTGGCTGCTCAGGCCTGAACAGTGTATGCTGGGAGAAGATCACATGACCACACATACCAAGGACACTGGGGACTTAGGGTGTCAGGGCTTGATGAAACAAAATATTGGGGACCAGCAAAGGAGATTATAGGGGTTTGGGGGGCCTCCAAGAGACCCAGTCACTTTACTCAGAATGGACGATGTGGGTGGAGTCTCTTTAACCTGCCTCTTGGCCAATGGTTCATCAGTTGGTAGGGCTAAGGGCCGCTTCACACCACACTTCTGTGATCCCTCATACCAAGTCCTCATACCAAACATTTATTATACTGCAGATTACCATTTCTTAGATATGGTGGCTGCATTAGTTTTCTTCTTTAGGCTTTCTTTCATCTATTTTCACCTGGTGATTCAGCCAGTAAGTCTGTTGTTTTTCAAAAAAACAAGCTGCCCTGCAGATGTAGCAGCCAGAGGGCTGAGACAAACCGTTTACCACTGGCAGGGGTGCTTACAATGATCGGTCTTTAATTATTCATGCAAAACCTTTATCCTGATAAATTAATATTAAATACAAATGTTTTTGCTGGTAAAAAAAAATGTGCATTTATTATTTGTGTAAGGATTGAGCGTGCAGAGCATTGCGCCTGTGATCCGTGGAGGGGTGGGACACGTGACATGTTATTAAAGGTGAACTTAGCCTCTAATATTCTGCCCAATGGAATCCATTAACGCTGAAATGCTTGACGCACCTAAACATGTGAGCGCAATACGAAGCTTTAGGCGCATGTTCTCCCGCTGTGATAGAAGGTGATCAGAGGAGCAAAGCAAACTCCCCGTGTGCATAGAAGTGAGCGATGATCGCCTCCCCTCCCCCCTGATCCGGGAAACATTGGCCAGGAGATTTTTCTATGGATTATTTTATTGTGTGAAGCAATACAAACAAATAATCGATCTACAAATAGAGAGAAAGAGGAAAATCGATGGAAAAATCTCCGAGGAAACATGAAGAAATGATCCCGAGATTTACTAGTGACAGAAAACATGGGATCTATCCCCAATATAATGATCTGACTATAATAATGTCTGATGAATAGAACCGGAATGTGTCCCCAATATCATGTGTCCCCATAGAATGGATCCCCAATAGAATCCTACTGGATCCTTTTACAATGGATCCTAATATAATGTCTCATAGAATGGATCACCAATATAATTCTACTGGGTCCCTTTTATAATGGATCCTAATATAATGTGTCCCCATAGAATGGATCCCAAATAGAATCCTACTGGATCCCTTTTATAATGGATCCTAATATAGTGTGTCCCCATAGAATGGATGACCAATAGAATTCTATTGGATCTCTTTTATAATGGATCCTCATATAATGTGTCCCGATATATTGGATCCCCAATAGAATTTTACTGGATCCCTTTTATGGGCACTGCCGAGGGGGACATATTCCAAAGCAAAAAAAATTAAAAACTTTTAGTTTGATGGGAGCAGCGATTTTAGTAATGCTTTAAGGTGAACAATAAAAATCCAGATTTCTGCAGAATAACATGTCGGGGACATCACTACTTTTGGTGTAATGCAGAGCGATTACAAATGAATGGCCTGAAGATGCACTGCACTCAGATTGTGTTCCTGTGCAATTTTTGGGGAGAACCGGCCCTTAATGAGAGAACCCCCACACATAAAATACATACTGGACCCATATCTTTGATGAGGGTCTGATATGGATGTCAAGGGGGAACCCCCTGCGAAAAAAAAAAATGTAAGCCACCAAATTCCATACCATCACCTAGAAAGGTAGAGTCACTGCCAGTGACTATGTACAGCTTTTGGCCGACCATGTGCACCCCATGGTGCAGGCATTGTTTCCCAAAGACAGAGCCATTTCCCAAGATGATATTTTCCAAATCACACAGCAGATGTTGTCCAATCATGCTTTGATGAGCATGCAGATGAAGTCTCACACCTGCAATTTGGATATATTGATTGTACCTTTCTGGTGTAATTCCCAGGTCTGCTCTTAATTGAGTGAAGGATTTAAGTTGGTTATGTGACAATAAATCATCGATAAGTACGTTGGAATAGTTGGGCCATGTTTGAATGTTTAAATTTGGAATTAGTAGAGACAGAATAGAAAGTGGAAACAGGAATTTAAAGGAAGAGACCTGAGTTTTGTTCCAGGGGGAAGCCAAAAATGTATGCCAGGTTTTCATTGCTGCAATGATTCTGGGAGGGAAATGTCTTGGAGTCTTTATCTTAGTATTAAGGGCGTATAGCAAATGTTTCCAGTTATTACCAGGTACGGCGCTACGCTCTATTTCCCGCCAATGAGTCGTTGGGGATGTGGTGAACCATTCCCTTAATTGGGCTAGAATAGTGTCATAAAGGTCATCTTTTATTTCTGCTAGGCCTGAACCTCCCACTGCTCTATGTTTAATCAGTCTACTACACGAGATTCTAGGTTCCTTTCCAGCCCATAGGTAGTTGCTTAGTAGTGTTTGAAGAGAGTTAAGGTAGGAAAGTGTTACTGTTATGGGTCAGGTATGAAAGATGTACATCAGTAGGGGAAGAGTTGTCAATAAGGATATTGATTTAGACCAGGGGGTCTCTGATATGATGGAGGATCCTCAAAGGTGATGGGGAGACCTTTGATGTTAAAAGAGGGGGCTTCTCAGTAATGGGGGGACTATGGTGTATAGGGGGTACTTTGACATGCAGGGGTGAATCTGTCATGTTATAGGGACTCTGATGTGATGGAGAACCTCTGATGTGAAGAGGATCTATAATATAATTTGATCAGGAACCTCTGAGGTGATGGGGAATCTCTTATATGAAGGTAATTTAATCAAGGCAGTTGAGTGCCTCATCTCAGGCTCAGGTTCCCCTTTGATATGTAATGTTTACTTTTTTTACATTTTAGACTGGGGGGACCTTGAGATTTTCTGTTCCTTTATGGGTACCGGAGGTGATTGTAGCCGTATTAGTGCTGCTGAAAAACGGTTGAGAAATGCTGATTTAGACTGACACAGAAAATGTCTCTTCTCACCTGGGGAGGAGAACAAAGCAGATAACATCAGCAGCTCATAAAAGGTTATTGCCCCCATCAATCCTGAAACAGAAAGTCCTACAAACAGGTTTCTGGAATGTTGTGTTATGGCTCAATTCTTGGAAGTATTAACAAACATTATTGCAGCTGCACCCCTAACATGGATCTAAACTTAAAGACAAAAATGTAATTCATTGCAGCCTCCCAACCCTTAGATGTGGTATCTGTATGGGGGTACAATCACAGATGGCATTGTCCTGTGTGAGTGCATTTTCTGTTGGAGTGAAAAACAGCAGTTGAACACAGCCCCCTGATCATGTCCTCTCTGCTTATTCACAGGTAAACGTTGTCTCATCTCCACCTTAAACTTTCTCACTGCTGTGCACTGACTTTCTACAAAACTAGTTAGTTTAGAATTAGTCTATATCTCTTTGTCTGCGGTGATTGATTCTCACCTCCATTTTTCCTTTCTGTGATCAGAGAATCAATCCTCTTTTATGACTTTGGCCTGTGTCTGTGGCTGGTCTGGCTTTGACCAATCTCCCTGCCCAATTCATGTGTTCCTTATCAGTTCCTTATTTGGGGGGGGGGGGAGTTGGATGGGGTACAGTCACAGATGGCATTGTCCTGCATGAGTGCATTTTCTGCTGGAGTGCAAAACAGCAATTGAACTAAAGCAGCAAGAAGTTACAACACAGAACTCTACTGTACTCTGGAAGATCTGCAAGTAAAACACCCTGGGAAACATCTCCTACAAGTCTGATTCATACTCCATGTACCTTTTAATATGCCCCTCTACTCTTCCTTTTCATATTATTATCCTCTGTTCTTAAAAATCTAATTTCTTTACCCCTCTGCTCCACCCCAAAGCTTATAGATCTCACCCTCACTGCTACCATCTCCCTTCTACTGCTCTCATCACCTCCTGCTAATACTTAACTCCCCTGCTGACCCAAACACCAGGACTGGAAGGCATGTGCACTTGTATTCATCCCGCTTCCATCTTACTTTCCTCACCCTCCTTCCTCTCCTAACCTCTGGGGATATCTCCCTGCACACTGGTCCAGTATCTCACCCCCACACCAGGCACCCTCCTTCTTCTCCTAACCTCTGGGGATATCTCCCCAAACCCTAGTCCTCCAGTATCTCACCCCCACACCAGGCACCCTCCTTCCTCCAGGAATAGCCGCAAGCCGCTCAATTTAATCTCAATCCCCATGCTCCTAAAAACCACCCTCCCTTTTTCATGTGCACTCTGGAATGCCCACTCTGTCTGTAACAAGCTCACCTCTGTCCATGAACTTTTTGTCTCCCGCTCCCTTAACCTACTAGCAATTACAGAAACCTGGCTTCAAACATCAGATTCTGCTTCTCCCGCAGCACTTTCCTATGGAGGCCTCCACTGGACTCACTAATCCAGACTCAGTGGTCAGAAAGAAGGTGGGATTGATTTGCTTTTATCCCCACTGAGCACCTTTCAAGTCCTTCATAACCCTCCCTCTCTATCTTTCTCTTCTCTTCGCTTCATTCGGCTATTTTCTTCCATTTCTCTGAGGATTGCAGTGATTTATCGTCCTCCTGGACTGATGTTGCGCTTTCTTGATGACTTCTCTGCCTGGCTACCCTACTTTCTCTCCTCTGAAATACCCACTATCATTCTTGGCAATTTTAACATCCCCATTAATGTCAACAACCCGGCTACATCCCAACTCTTCAACCTAACCTCATCTTTTGCCTTAACGCAATAGACACAGTCCTCCACTCATTCTGATGGGAATACATTAGACCTTGTTTTCTCCCATAGTTGCACTCCCTACAACCTCACAAACACCCCCTTTCCTCTCTGATCAAAATCTCATCACCTTCACAGTGTACTCATCTTAAAACACTTATCCCTCCAAGCAACAAACAATTACCCGCAGAAATCTTCACAACTTGAACCCTGCTCCTTTCCACTCTGCAACTGACCAACTCTATGACAGAATCTCTCCCCTGTCCTGCCCTGACCTGGCCACTGCTGTCCACAACAGTTCCCTTTCATCCACACTGGACTCACTTGTTCCTCCAAGTACACGAAGTACCAGGCTCCGACCATTACAACTGTGGCACACTGACGACACCAGAAATATTAAGCGACATAGTCGTGCGTTGGAGCGATTGTGGCGTAAAATCAAATCTTAGCAAGTATTCACCCGATATAAATCTGCTTTCTTATCATACAATTCTTCCCTCCATACTGCCAAACAAGACGACTTTGTCACTCTTATTAATACCTTGTCATCCAGTCCTCATCGTCTCTTCTCTACTTTTAGCTCTTTACTTTCTCCACCTCCACCCAGCACTAACTCACTGCTTACGACATTGCAAATCATTTAAAAAACAAGATTGATGCAATTCATAGGGGCATCTCTGCTACACAGACATCCATCCCACTTAGCATACCTTATACTAAACCTCCCTCAACACTTTCCTCTTTTGACCTTGCTACTACTGAAGAGGTCATTAAAGTTTTCTCAGAAGCCCGTCTCACCACCTGCCCCCTGGATCCTGTCCCCTCACAACTACTACGTTCACCCTCTTCTTCTGTCCTATGCTCCCTCACTCACATCTTCAATCTCTCCCTCTCTACAGGCACCTTCCCCTTCCTTCTAAAGCATGCACACAGCATTCCCATACTTAAAAAGCCCTCCCTGGGTCCCACCAACCTGAACAACTTAAGACCCATCTCCCTGCTCCAGTTTACCTCTAAACTCTAATGATTTACCAGCTGCTAAAACCAATGGCCACTACTCCGTACTCTTACTACTTGACCTCTCTGTGGCTTTTGATACTGTTGACCATCCCCTCCTCTACAAAAAACTCCACTCTCTTGGCCTCTGAGACTCGGCTCTCTCCTGGTTCATCCCCTACCTGTCACAGCACTCCTTCAGTGTTCCCTATAACTCTATATTCACCTCTCCACTTCCTCTTTCTGTAGGAGTTCCTCAAGGTTCTGTCCTTGGACCCCTTCCCTTATCCATCTATACCTCCTCCGTTGGTCACTTGATGAACTCCCACGGCTTTAAGTACCATCTCTATTCTGATGGCTATCATCTCTTCAGTCTATCATGAATGCTGCTGCCAGACTCATCCACCTTACTAACCATTCCATATATGCCATCCTTCTCTGCCAATCCCTCCACTGTGGGCAGGCACCCTTATATCCCCCTCCAAGTGAATGACGAAGGGGCACATAGAACCCTTATACATTCACAAACAAATGTAAACAGTAAACACACACAGTTTTTCACAAAGCCTTTAACCACTTGCCCTCCTGAGGATTTACCCCCCTTAATGACCAGGTCTCTTTTTGATACTTGACGTTGCACTAATTTAACTGATAATTGCGCGGTCATGCAATGCTGTACCCAAACAAAATTTATATCCTGTTTTTCACACAAATAGAGCTTTATTTTGGTGGTATTTGATCACATGTGCGGTTTTTATTTTTTGTGCTATAAACAAAAAAAGACCAAACATTTTGAAGAAAAACAATATTTTTTACTTTCGGCTATAAAAAATATATAGTAAACTCAAAGTTAGTTATAAATTAAATCCAAAATATATTCTGCTCCATGTTTTTGGTATAAAAATCCCAATAAATGTATATTGATTGCTTTGCGTGAAAGTTATAGCGTCTACAAACTATGGTATATATATTGCAATTTACGCTATTTTTTGCTATACAGCAATTGATGTCCTTTTTTTATTTTGGTGGTATTTTATCACTTGTGCGCTTTTTATTTTTGGTGCTATAAACAAAAAAAGTTTTGAGAAGAAACATTTTTTTGAAAAAAAGATATTTTTTTCATTTCTGTCATAAAAAAAAAAAATGTTGTCATACATTTAGGCCAAAATGGATTCTGCTACATGTTTTAAGTTAAAAAAAATCCCAAAAAGTGTATATTGATTGGTTTGTGTGAAAGTTATAGCGTCTACAAAACTATGGTATAGATAATGGAATTTACACAGCTTTTACTTTCTGATTGCTCATCACATTTCTTGAGGTGCTAAAATACCAGGACTGACAAACACCCCCAAATGACCCCTTTTGGAAAGTAGATACCCTAAGCTATCTGCTGAGAGGCATATTGAGTCCATGGAAGATTTATTTTTTTTCCACAAATTTCAAGAAAATGACAAAAACTTTTTTTTTTTTTTTTTTACACAAAGTTGTCATTTAAATTATATAATTCTCACACAAGCCATGGGCATACGTGGAATTACACCCCAAAATACATTCTGCTACTTATACCGAGTATGGGGATACCACATGTGTGAGACTTTGTAGGAGCCTAGCCACATACAGGAGACTGAAATCCAATGACCCCTTTGAAAGCCTGAAGGTGCGTAACTTCCTCATTTCACTTCCTCACTTATCACAGTTTCAGAGGCCCTGAAATGCCAGGATAGCAACAAATCCCCCAAATTACCCCCTTTTGGAAAGTAGACACAACAAGGAATTTAAAAAGAGGCATATTGAGCATTTTTCAGATCTCATTTTTTTCACAAGATTTTGAAATATAAAAAAAAAAAAAAATTTCTTCAAGTTAACTCAGGCGGTATTTTAGTAGTGACAACAATGTGTTAATGTTTCAGCTGTTAGCGGGGTTACCCACTGACAGCTGAATGTAAAAGAATTGCTGGTAATTAAAAAAAATAATAATTGAAGGCAATTCACTCAGCTGTCAGGTGCCAGTTTTTAAATGTAATTACTGTTTTTTTTCCCTTCACTATACAGTAGTTCAGAAATTCAGCAGTCACTTTCCCCCTCCAGCTGAAAGAGAGAAAGTTTATTTTAGTTTATTTTCCCAAGGTAAAAGCTACAATGTTTCCTTTCAGTTTCTTAAAATATACAAAGTATCCTTTAGCTCTGGGAAACTGACAGCTAATGTTGTGAGTTATACTGCAGAAAAAAGAGATGGCGATTGCATTTAAAAATCAGCACTGATATACACTTAGTATTGTGAAAAATTTTTGTAAAAAATTTGTAAACCGAGGCATTATTGTCAATGGATTTTAATTTGTAAACTGAAAATTATGTTAACATTCGTAAACCGAGGTATTACTGTATATGCTATGTTTTTTTTTTTTTGTATGTAGCCTGTGGACTGAATGAAAAAAAGAGAAGAAATCTCCGCCAGAAAAAGTGTGTGGTATGCCCACCATTGGAATATACCGCCCTGCATCCACCCACTTCTAATGGTGGGCACACATTAGGTCACACGTGCCACAAGCGCCAGTTCCAAGATTGTACAAATGTCTAAATAGTGGCACACAAATAAAAATTGTCCACGTATAAGTGGTACCCCATATGGAGAAGGATGACACCAAGTCCCAAACTATCTTGTCACTACTCCCCATGTAGTCTGGGCATCTGGGGGGCTCCACGTGACTATCTTTTCGCTCGTAAATCCAACCAATACTTGTGCTCGCCACCACACCAACTTGTACTACACTTATGGGACTCGCCACGTCGCCAAGTGATACTGCAGTGCTGGTATTATTATTATTATTATTATTATTATTATTATACAGGATTTATGGTGTCAACAGTTTGCTCAGCGCTTTACAATATAACGGGAGACAATACAGAACAATACAGTTCAATACAAGAGGGTTAGGAGTGCCTGATCCTGGGAGCTTACAATCTAAGATGAATGTGAAAGACCAGGATGTACTAGACCGCTGGTGTCGCCAGTTCACCAAAAGGTAGCGCAGCACTAGTACTGGCACGCTGCTGTATATGAGAGTCATCAAAATTTACCGACAAGTGCTAACAGAGATCAGGCCTGATTCTGCCAACACTGCGGTTTTGTGTGCAATGTATCAAGTGACAGGGACCTACTGACACTGCACTTGCTGGGAGGGGGGGTAAGCGTAGGGGCTAAACGCAGGTGCTGGCAGGGGTCGGGGCTAAACCCGCTAACACTGCCTTTTTGGGGATGCTATACTAATGTGAACGCTGGTATAGTGCTGATCTGATCAAAGATATTGATCCGTTCAGACACTATACTAGCAATGGAGGTTTATTGTGTATGAGCATGTTCCCGGCAATCAAAGGGTTAAATGTGATGACTGGTGTACTGACGGAAATCTGACGCTATCTGGGAGGGGCGTGAAAACTATGGGAGCACAAATCACGTATGTATATATATATCTGTGATTTTGCGCACATGTGACACCCTGTAGCAGTATTTCTACTATAGGACGGTCAGGAAGCGGTTACATAAGCAGTTTGCATTACTTTAACTGACAATTGTGCGGTCATGCAACGCTGCACCAAAATGAAATGTACATATTTTTCTCTCCACAAATTGAACTTTCTTTTGGTGGTATTTGATCTCCTGTGTGTTTATTTTTTTGCGCTAAAAAAAAACCTGACAATTTTGAGAAAAAAAACATATTTTGGACTTTTTTGCTATAAAACATGTCCAGTAAAAAATAAAAAAATAAAATTTTGTTATAAATTTCGGCCAAAATGTATTCTGCGACATGTTTTGGTTTACGTGAAAGTTATAATGTTTACAAATGGCGGTATAGATACTGGGATTTTATTTTTTTTATATACTAATAATGGTGGTAATCAGTGACTTATGGCGGCAAATCAGCGACTTATGGTGGGACTGTGGAACTGCGGCGGACATCTGACACTGGGGGAGAACTGACTTGGGGTCACTGAAATCCCCAGTGAAACCAATACAGTGATCAGTGCAAAATAAAAACACTGACAATGTACTAATGGCACTGGGGAGGAAGAGGTTAACATTTTTAGGCAATCAAAGGGTTAACTGTGTGAGGAGAGTTTTTTTACAAGTGGGCGGAGGTGTGTACTTCACGGGAACTCATTGATCTCAAGAGCTAAACCCTGCTCTTAGGAACAGTGTGCTGGGAAATGACAGAGCTCTGTGTCACTGTTTGCCGGCAATCGCCGGAACCCGGCAGGTAATGACTGGCCGGGACCCAGTGATTGACACCCGTGGCTGTGATTGGCGGCGTGGGTAGGGCGGTCACGCACTTGGCACGCACCCCCTACCTGTTTTGCAAAAGGATGTTTTAAAACATGATTTTGAACAGCAGTGTCACCCTGGCTCCGTTTTTTTTACAGTGGCTGGTCGGCAAGTGGTTAAAATCTTTTATTGTACAATAAACCATAAGAAATGAAGTCACATTCCGGAGGAGCATACCGCACCATGTATGATGAACATCCAGTAATGACCTTCTTTAGGCACTAGATGGCAGTATCATCCCCAGCAGTAAAGACCAGTCCAGGCTCCAAAATGTCACCACACTGTAATGCAAGGCAAGGGCCCGTATCATTACTGCCATCTAATGCCTAATGAAGGTCATTACCGAATGTTCATCATACATGGTGCGGTATGCTCCTCCGGAATGTGACTGCATTTCTTATGGTTTAAACGCATTGTACTCTAACTCATTACACTAACACACTGTACACTAACGCACTGCACACTAACACATTGTACACTAACACACTGTACACTAACACGCTGTACACTAACACACTGTACACTAACGCACCGTACACTAACACACTGTACACTAACACACTGTACACTAACACACTGTACACTAACGCACTGTACACTAACACACTGTACACTAACACACTGTAAACTAACACACTGTAAACTAACGCACTGTACACTAACGCACTGTGCACTAACGCACTGTACACTAACGCACTGTACACTAACACATTACACTAACGCACTGTACACTAACACACTGTACACTAACACACTGTACACTAACACACTGTACACTAACACATTACACTAACGCACTGTACACTAACACACTGTGCACTAACGCACTGTACACTAACGCACTGTGCACTAGCACACTGTACACTAACACACTGTGCACTAACGCACTGTACACTAACACACTGTACACTAACACACTATACACTAACGCACTGTACACTAACGCACTGTACTCTAACACACTATACACTAACACACTGTACACTAACACACTATACACTAACACACTGTACACTAACGCACTGTACACTAACACTATACACTAACGCACTGTACACTAACGCATTGTACACTAACGCTACTCCGGAATGTGACTGCATTTCTTATGGTTTAAACGCACTGTACACTAACGCACTGTACACTAACGCATTACACTAACTCATTGTACACTAACGCACTGTACACTAACGCACTGTACACTAACGCACTGTACACTAACACTGTACACTAACGCACTGTACACTAACGCATTGTACACTAACGCATTGTACACTAACACACAGTACACTAACGCACTGTACACTAACGCACTGTACACTAACGCACTGTACACTAACACATTGTAAACTAACACATTGTACACTAACTCATTGTACACTAACGCACTGTACACTAACGCACTGTACACTAACACACTGTACACTAACGCATTACACTAACACATTGTACACTAACTCATTGTACACTAACGCACTGTACACTAACGCACTGTACACTAACACTGTACACTAACGCATTGTACACTAACGCACTGTACACTAACACACTGTACACTAACGCATTACACTAACACACAGTACACTAACGCACTGTACACTAACGCACTGTACACTAACGCACTGTACACTAACACATTGTAAACTAACACATTGTACACTAACTCATTGTACACTAACACTGTACACTAACACACTGTACACTAACACTGTACACTAACGCACTGTACACTAACGCACTGTACACTAACGCACTGTACACTAACACACTGTACACTAACGCACTATACACTAACACACTGTACATTAACGCACTGTACACTAACGCACTGTACACTAACACACTGTACACTAACGCACTATACACTAACACACTGTACATTAACGCACTGTACACTAACGCACTGTACACTAACACATTGTAAACTAACACATTGTACACTAACTCATTGTACACTAACACTGTACACTAACACACTGTACACTAACACTGTACACTAACGCACTGTACACTAACGCACTGTACACTAACGCACTGTACACTAACACACTGTACACTAACGCACTATACACTAACACACTGTACATTAACGCACTGTACACTAACGCACTGTACACTTACACACTGTACACTAACGCACTGTACACTTACACACTGTACACTAACACTGTACACTAACGCACTGTACACTTACACACTGTACACTAACACTGTACACTAACACACTGTACACTAACGCACTGTACACTAACGCACTGTACACTAACACACTGTACACTAACACATTGTACACTAACACACTGTACACTAACACACTGTACACTAACACACTGTACACTAACGCACTGTACACTAACGCACTATACACTAACACACTGTACACTAACGCATTGTACACTAACACACTGTACTCTAACACATTACACTAACGCACTGTACACTAACGCACTGTACACTAACACACTGTACACTAACACACTGTACACTAATACACTGTACTCTAACGCACTGTACCTGCGCCTGCCCTAAAGTTTTGGTCTAACTGCACTTTGGTCCCAAACATATAGACTCTGAAGGTCAACTTGCTGAATAATATCTCCCAGGATGCCCCCTCCAGATAACCACTTAAGGGTCAGCCGTAATCCCTCATAAACAAAAGCTCAGCATAGTGCTTTATCCTGTAATTACTTTTATTGCACAATAATCCATAAGAAATGCAGTCACATTCCGGAGGAGCATACCGCACCATGTATGATGAACATCCAGTAATGACCTTCTTTAGGCACTAGATGGCAGTATCATCCCCAGCAGCATAGACCAGTCCAGGCTCCAAAACGTCCCCACACTGTGTAATGCAAGGCAAGGGCCTGTATCATTACTGCCATCTAGTGCCTAAAGAAGGTCATTACTGGATGTTCATCATACATGGTGCGGTATGCTCCTCCGGAATGTGAGTGCATTTCTTATGGTTATGTTTCTAAACGCATTGTACTCTAACTCATTATATTAATGCACTGTACACTAACACACTGTACACTAACACATTGTACACTAACGCACTGTACACTAACACATTGTACACTAACACACTGTACACTAACGCACTGTACACTAACGCACTGTACACTAACACATTGTACACTAACGCACTGTACACTAACACATTGTACACTAACGCACTGTACACTAACACATTGTACACTAACACACTGTACACTAACGCACTGTACACTAACACACTGTACACTAACACATTGTACACTAACGCACTGTACACTAACACATTGTACACTAACACACTGTACACTAACGCACTGTACACTAACACAATGTACACTAATGCACTGTACACTAACGCACTGTACACTAACACACTGTACACTAACGCACTGTACACTAACACACTGTACACTAACGTACTGTACACTAACACACTGTACACTAACACACTGTACACTAACGTACTGTACTCTAACGCACTGTACACTAACGCACTGTACACTAACACACTGTACACTAACGCACTGTACACTAACACACTGTACACTAACGCACTGTACACTATCGCACTGTACACTTACACACTGTACACTAACACTGTACACTAACGCACTGTACACTAACGCACTGTACTCGTGCCCGCCCTAGAGTTTTGGTGTAATTGCACTTTGGTCCCAAACATATGGACTCTGAAGGTCAACTTGCTGAATAATATCTCCCAGGATGCCCCCTCCAGATAACCACCTAATGGTCAGCCGTAATTCCTCATAAACAAAAGCTCAGCATAGAGCTTTATCCTGTAATTTATTTTATTGTACAATAAACCATAAGAAATGAAGTCACATTCCGGAGGAGCATACCGCACCATGTATGATGAACATCCAGTAATGACCTTCTTTAGGCACTAGATGGCAGTAATGATATGGGCCCTTGCCTTGCATTTGGAGCCTGGATTGGTCTATGCTGCTGGGGATGATACTGCCATCTAGTGCCTAAAGAAGTACATTACTGGATGTTCATCATACATGGTGCGGTATGCACCTCCGGAATGTGAGTGCATTTCCTATGGTTTAAACGCATTGTACTCTAACGCATTACACTAACACACTGTACACTAACGCACTGTACACTAACACACTGTACTCTAACGCACTGTACACTAACTCATTGTACACTAACGCACTGTACACTAACACACTGTACACTAACGCACTGTACACTAACACACTGTACACTAACGCACTGTACACTAACACACTGTACACTAACGCACTGTACACTAACACACTATACACTAACACACTGTACACTAACGCACTGTACAGTAACACACTGTACACTAACACACTGTACACTAACACACTGTACTCTAACACACTGTACACTAACGCACTGTACACTAACGCACTGTACACTAACGCACTGTACACTAACACATTGTACACTAACGCACTGTACACTAACACACTGTACACTAACACACTGTACACTAACACAATGTACACTAACACATTGTACACTATCGCACTGTACACTAACGCACTGTACACTAACACACTGTACACTTTTGCAATATACACTAATGCACTGTTCACTAACGCACTGCACACTAACGCATTGCACACTAATGCACTGTACACTAACGCATTGTACACTAACGCATTGTATACTAACGCACTGTACACTAACGCACTGTACACTAACGCATTGTACACTAACGCAATGTACACTAACAATGTACACTAACACACTGTACACTAACACATTGTACACTAACGCATTGTATACTAACACACTGAACACTAAGGTACTGTACACTCTAACGCACTGTACACTAACGCACTGCACACTAACGCACTGTACACTAACTCACTGTACATTGACACACTGTACACTAACGCACTGTATATTGACACACTGTACACTAACACACTGTACACTAATGCACTGTACTTGCGCCCGCCCTTTGGTCTAACTGCCCTTTTGATTCCAAATGTATGGACTCTGAAGATCAACTTGCTGAATAATATCTCCCTGGATGCCCCTCCAGATAACCACCTCAGGGTCAGCCGTAATTCCTCATAAACAAAAGCTCAGCATAGTGCTTTATCCTGTAATTACTTTTATTGTCCAATAAACCATAAGAAATGAAGTCACATTCCGGAGGAGCATACCGCACCATGTATGATGAACATCCAGTAATGACCTTCTTTAGGCACTAGATGGCAGTAATGATACGGGCCCTCGCCTTGCATTACACAGTGTGGGGACGTTTTGGAGCCTGGACTGGTCTATGCTGCTGGGGATGATACTGCCATCTAGTGCCTAAAGAAGGTCATTACTGGCTGTCCATCATACATGGTGCGGTATGCTCCTCCGGAATGTGACTGCATTTCTTATGGTTTAAACGCATTGTACTCTCATTACACTAACGCACTGTACACTAACACACAGTACACTAACGCACTGTACACTAACACACTGTACACTAACACACTGTACACTAACGCACTGTACACTCTAACGCACTTTACACTCTGACACATTGTACACTAACGCACTGCACACTAACGCACTGCACACTAGCGCACTGTACACTAAAGCACTGTTCACTAACGCACTGTACACTCTGACACATTGTACACTAACGCACTGAACACTAACACACTGCACACTAATGCACTGTACACTAATGCACTGTACACTCTGACACATTGTACACTAACGCACTGCACACTAACGCACTGCACACTAATGCACTGTACACTAACGCACTGTACACTAACACACTGTACACTAACGCACTGTACACTAACACATTGTACACTAACACACTGTACACTAACACACTGTACACTAATGCACTGTCCACTCTGACACATTGTACACTAACGCACTGCACACTAATGCACTGTACACTAACGCATTGTACTAGTGCCAACCTTAAAGTTTTGGTCTAACTTCACTTTTGGTGCCAAACACATGGACTCTGAAGATCAACTTGCTGAATAATATTTCCCAGGATGCCCCCTCCAGATAACCACCTCAGAGTCAGCCATAATTCCTCATAAACAAAAGCTCAGCATAGTGCTTTATCCTTTAACCACTAGGGGACCTCCCGCAGTACATATTCTGCTACAAGGCGTCCCCTGTGTGCAGGATCATGTATATTCATGTGATCTTGCATTCTGGGTTAGGGGCTCATGCAAGGCGCATGACTGCCATACCCGTGGCAAGCGAGTGTCAATCACCGGGTCTCGGCCGGTGATTACCCGCCAGAGCCCGGCGATTGCTGGCAAACACAGACTGGGAGGAAGGCTGCATTGTTTTCAATGGAGCTCTCCTCCCTGTCAACATAAGTACACTGTTCCGGGATCGCTGGTCATAGCCTTCTGGGACAGTGTGTAACAGAGAGGCACACACCCCTGCCCCCTATTAAAACACTCCCCTCACACAGTAAACCCTTTGATTGTCTCCAGAAGTTAACCTTTCCTCCCTGTGCAATTAGTACAATATCAGTGGGGTTTTTTTGCACTCATCACTGTATTGGTGTCACTGGGGATGTCAGTGACCCCAAGTCAGTTCCCCCCAGTGTCAGAATGTCCACCGCAGTCCCACCATAAGTCACTGATTGCTGCCATAAGTCGCTGATCGCCACTATTATTAGTGTTAAAAAAAATCTAGTATCTATACTGCCATTCATAAACGCTATCAGTTTCACATAAACACTTAATTTACACATATTGGGATTTTTGTTTGCAAAGACATGTCACAGAATACATTTTGGATGAAATTTATGATGAAATTTGATTTTTACATTTTTTTACTGGACATGATTTATAGCAAAAAGTCCAAAATATTGTTTATTTTCCTCAAAATTGTCAGGCTTTTTTTTATAGCGCAAAAAATAACAATTGCACAGGTGATCACATACCACCAAAAGAAAGCACAATTCATGGGGAAATAAGGATGTAAATTTCATCTTGGTGCAGCGTTGCATGACCGCGCAATTGTCAGTTAAAGTAAAGCAGCGCCATAACACAAACCGCTTATGTATCTGCTTCCTGACCGCTCTATAGCAGAAACACTGCTACAGTGCAGCACAGGTGCGCAAAATCACACACACATTTATATATATATATATGATTTGCACTCCCGTTGTGTTCATGCCCCTCCCAGATAGCGTCAGATTGCCCGTCAGTACACCATTTATCACATTTAACCTCAATCGATTGCCAGGAGCATGCTCATACACAATAAAAATCCATTGCTAGTATAGTGTCTGAACGGATCAATATCTTTGATCAGATCAGCACTATACCAGCGTTCAGATTAGTATAGCATCCACAAAAATTTAGCATTAGCGGGATCAGCCCCAGCACCTGCCAGCACCTGCGTTTTGCCCCTACGCTTACCCCCCCTTCTCCCCCAGCAAGTGCAGTGCCAGTAGGTCACTGTCACTTGATACATTGCACACAAAACCGCAGTGTTGGCAGAATCAGGCCTGATCTCTGTTAGCACTTGCCAATAAATTGTGATCTCTCATATGCAGCAGAGTGCCAGTACTAGTGCCACACTACCTTTTGGTGAACTGGAGAGCACCAGCAGTCTAGTACATCCTGGTCTTTCACATACCTCTTAGATTGTAAGCTCCCAGGATCAAGCACTCCTAACCCTCTTGTATTGAACTGTATTGTTGCTGTATTGTCTCCCGTTATATTGTACAGCGCTGAGCAAACTGTTGGCGCCATAAATCCTGTATAATATTAATAACAATATTAATAATACCAGCACTGCAGTATGACTTGGTGACGTGGCGAGTCCCAAAAGTGCAGTACAAGCTGGTGCGGTGGCGAGCACAAGTATTGTCCCGCAACCACCAAGAATTCGCACACAGGCCTGTAGAGCCTCTAGTATCCTTCCGGATGTGCTTGCAAATCCCAATTGGCAGCCCACAAATTCTGCAGCCCCCGTACTTCCCCCATTCACTGCTCAACCCAGAATTCAGGTGGAAATAGCAAATTGAACTCCTCCCCTTGATTTTTTGGAGCTGTTTTTCACGGAAGATCTGTATGCATTGATTTTGGATCAAAGCATTTTATATGTACAACAATTTATCGCCGCCAACCCAAATACAAACTTTGCCAGACCATTCGCATGGAAACTAATTACGGTTTTCCTAATTTATATATTTTTTGGGCCTAACCCTCAACATGGGCATTACTAAAAAAAATGAATTGCGGTTGTATTGGTCCCCAGACCCGATTCATCATATTCTCGTGTCCTCTGCTGCCATGGCCAGGCATAGATATGAGAGTATAATGTGTTTTATGCATTTCAACAACAATACGCTTTGTCATCCTCGGGCTGACCCTGAATTTGGCCGGCTTCACAGAATTCAGCCCCTCACAAATCACCTTAACCAAAAATTTGCAGATGTCTATACTCCCCAGCAAAACATCTGCTTTGATGAGTCCCTCATTAATTTTTCTGGCCACCTTGCACTCAAACAATTTTTCCCCAGCAAGCGTGCCAGATATGGGGTCAAGATGTAGAAGACCTGTGAGAGGACAACAGGCTATACTTATAAGTTTTGGATTTATGAGGGAAAAGATAGGCACGTGGAGCCCCCCAGATGCCCAAACTACATGGGGAGCAGTGGCAAGATAGTTTGGGACTTGGTGTCATCCTTTTTCCAAATGGGGTACCACTTATACGTGGACAATTTTTATTCAAGCATGCCACTATTTAGACATTTGTACAATCTTGGAATTGGTGCATGTGACACCGTGCGACCTAATGTGTGCCCACCATTAGAAGTGGGTGGACGCAGGGCGGTATATTCTAATGGTGGGCATACCACACACTTTTCTGGCAGAGATTTCATCTCATTTTTTTATTCAGCTCACAGGCTGCATACAAAAAAAAAGAACATAGAATATATACCCAACAAGGACCAGCAACGTACTAGTAATCACTGGACTTTGAATGGTTATACCAGGATGATCAAAATTGTGATAAATAAATAGAGAAAAAACACAAATAATAGTGCAACCCTTATAACAAAGTAAATAAATAAACAGATGAATAAATATAAATATATATATATATATATATATATATATATATTTATATATAAATAAATAAATCAATATATAAATATATTAATTAATTAATAATAATCCACCACCATATGTGTGCAAAAAATGTTCAATAAATAAAATGTAATGAATCTTCATGAAGTACATTCAAAAAAGTCCATAAGTTTTCAAATATGATCCTCAATAAATGAAGTCATGAAATCTTCCTTCACCAATGTGATATCCAGTGCATTAACACCCCATCAAAATGCACACTCACAAAAAGCTGGTGATAAACCAACGTATCTGTACATATCCAGCACTCCACCAATGAACTTCAGCTTATGGAAATCCATAACACTCCATATAGTATATGTAGATAGAAAAAATACTCGCTATAGTGCAAATAACATATATAAAATGTATTCCAATGAATCCCCCCTTATAAAACGGCACTCACAATGAGTCACAAATAAACCAGCATTTTGTTATATAGGAGCACACAGCTCTCACTCCAGTGTCTCACCAGCCTGCCTGCAACCAAGATGGCGTTGTATATATAACTTCAATACTATATACCTAGACATACCTTCAAAATTAAACCTGTCCAGGTATATAGTATTGAAGTTATATATACAACGCCATCTTGGTTGCAGGCAGGCTGGTGAGATGCTGGAGTGAGAGCTGCGTGCTCCTATATAACAAAACGCTGGTTTGTGACTCATTGTGAGTGCGGTTTTATAAGGGGGGGATTCATTGGAATACATTTTATGTAAATATTGATTGATTGATTGACTGATTGATTTATATATACAGTCATGGCCGAAATTGTTGGCACCCTTGATATTTTTCCTGAAAATCAAGTATTTCACACAAAAAAGGTATTGCATTAACACATGTTTTGCTATACACATGTTTATTCCCTTTGTATGTATTGGAACAAATATAAAACAGAGGCAGAAAAGCAAATATGACATAATGTCACACAAAACCCCAAAAATGGGCTGGACAAAAGTATTGGCACCCTTAACTTAATATTTGGTTGCACACCCTTTGGAAAACATAACTGAAATCAGTCGCTTCCTATAACCATCAATAAGCTTCTGACACCTCTCACCCGGAATTTTGGACCACTCTTCCTTTGCAAACAGCTCCAGGTCTCTCTTATTGGAAGGACACCTTTTCCCAACAGCAATTTTAAGATCTCTCCACAGGTGTTCAATGGGATTTAGATCTGGGCTCATTGCTGGCCACTTCAGAACTCTCCAGCGCTTCTTTGCCATCCATTTCTGAGTGCTTTTTGACGTATGTTTGGGGTCATTGTCCTGCTGGAAGACCCAGGATCTTGGACGCAAACCCAGCTTTCTGACACTGGGCCCTACAGTGCGACCCAAAATCCTTTGGTAATCCTCAGATTTCATGATGCCTTGCACACAGTCAAGGCACCCAGTGCCAGAGGCAGCAAAACAACCCCAAAACATCATTGAACCTCCACCATATTTTACCGTAGGTACTGTGTTTTGTTCTTTGTAGGCCTCATTCCGTTTTCGGTAAACAGTAGAATGATGTGCTTTACCGAAAAGCTCTATCTTGGTCTCATCTGTCCACAAGACGTTTTCCCAGAAGGCTTTTGGCTTACTCAAGTACATTTTGGCAAACTGTAGTCTTGCTTTTTTATGTCTCTGTGTCAGCAGTGGGGTCCTCCTGGGTCTCCTGCCATAGCGTTTCATTTCATTTAAATGTCGACGGATAGTTCGCACTGACACTGATGCTCCCTGAGCCTGCAGGACAGCTTGAATGTCTTTGGAACATGTTTGGGGCTGCTTATCCACCATCCGGACTATTCTGCGTTGCAATCTTTCATCAATTTTCCTCATCCGTCCACGACCAGGGAGATTAGCTACAGTGCCATGGGTTGCAAACTTCTTGATAATGTTGCGCACTGTGGACAAAGGCAAATCTAGTTCTCTGGAGATGGACTTGTAACCTTGAGATTGTTGATATTTTGCCACAATTTTGGTTCTCAGGTCCTCAGACAGTTCTCGTCTCCTCTTTCTGTTGTCCATGCTTAGTGTGGCACAGACAGACACACAATGCAAAGGTTAAGTGAACGTCTCTCCTTTTTATCTGCTTTCAGGTGTGATTTCTATATTGCCCACACCTGTTACTTGCCCCAGGTGAGTTTACAGGAGCATCACATGCTTGTAACATTCTTATTTATCCGCAGTTGTGAAAGGGTGCCAATACTTTTGTCCAGCCCATTTTTGGAGGTTTGTGTGACATTATGTCGAATTTGCTTTCTTTCCTCCCTTTTTTTGTTTTGTCCCAATACACACAAAGGGAATAAACATGTGTATAGCAAAACATGTGTTAATGCAATACGTTTCGTGAGAAATACATGATTTCCTGGAGAAATATCAAGGGTGCCAACAATTTCGGCCATGACTGTATATATATATATATATATATATATATATATATTTATTTATATTTATTCATCTATTTATTTATTTACTTTGTTATAAGGGTTGCGCTATTATTTGTGTTTCTTTTTCTATTTATTTATCACATTTTTTATTATTAGTTACAGCGGGTTTATAATAGCAGCACCCATTCTAGTTCATTGTGCTTTCATACATCTAAGTACATAGGCGCAATGGTTTAATCTGATGGTGTCTTTTGGATTGATCTAAATAAGACACCAGTTAACAGTTTATCTATAAGGTTTATACCAAGATGATGCCTACAGCTGCAGGCATCATCCTGGTATCATTTTTTTCAGCCGGCAATTGCCTTTCATGTAAAAGCAATCCTAGTGTCTAATTTGCTGCAGGATTGCTTGTACAAGCAGCGGGAGACGATGCCCCTCCCCTGCTGCCTTCCATGGCCTTTACGGGCAGTCCCATGCCATCAGGGGAACCTGAGAATGCAGCCAGTTTTCTGACACCTCACCATAGAGCTGATCAGAGACCAGAATGGTGCTAATCATCTCTATAGGCTAAGAAATCAGATCACTTCAGTTTTGGATCTTGGTTTGATTAGATAATGTAAGGGCAGAGGAGAGATCTAGAGTCTAATAGACCCCAGTTTTCTAAAAAAAAAAGAAGTTATAGGGGATATTTGCATTCCCTGTGATAGCATTAAAAGTGATCAACAAAAAAAAAAAATGAAAGGTACAGTGTAAAAATAATTAAAAAAAATCAAAATAACTTAAAAAAAAAACCACTCTTGCCCCCCCCCCCCGCGTGCACACCTGTGTGCATGAGCGTTGACCCTGTGGCGGTATGTAAACAGCAGTTGCACCATGCATGTGAGGTATCATCAGATCAAGGGCAGTAATACTAACACCAGACCTCCTTTGTATATCTAAATGGTGGCTTGTAAAGGTTTTTAAAACGTTGCCTATGGATATTAAAAACGTATGCAGTTTGTCACCATTGCATGGGGCATGCGCAGGTTTAAAGCATGTCATGTTTGGTATCTATTTACTCGGCATACCATTATCATTTATATTTTACCTAATAATGGGCTAATATATTGTGTTTGTGTGCATTAAAAGTAAAAAAAGTGTATTTTTTTAAAACTGCGTTTGAAAAATCGCTGTGCAAGTACTATGTAACATAAAAATTGCAGCACCCACCATTTTATTCACTAGGGTCTTTGCTTTAAAAAAATATATAGTGTTTGGGGGTTTAAATTAATTTCATAGCAAAAAATACAGATTTTTTTCATGGGAACAAAAAGTGTCAGAAAAGGCTTGATCTTCAGGTGGCATAAACTTCTAATGCTGGGCATAAAATGCCCCACCCCCCAAAACGAGCCCTTCTTTTTTTTTTTTTTACACAAAATTGTCACTTATATAATTTATTGCTCACACATGTCATGGGTATATGTGGAATTACTCCCCAAAATACATTCTGCTACTTCTCCCGAGTATGGGGGTACCACATGTGAGAGACGTTTTGGCAGTCTAGCCAAGTACAGGACCCCAAAATCCAATAAGCACCTTCAGGCTTTTGAAGGGCTTTATTTCCTCATTACACTTCCTGACTACCTATCACAGTTTCGGAGGCCCTGAAATGCCAGGATAACACCAAACTCCCCCAAATTACCCCTTTTTGGAAAGTAGACACCCCAATGAATTTGATAAGAAGCATGGTGAGTATTTTGCAGATATTGTTTGTTGACATAAGTTTTTCAAAAGTGAAAAGAAAAACAAAAACATATTTTTTTTTTCTTTTTTTATATTTCCAAACCTTGTAAAAAAGATCTGCAAAACACTCACCATGCCTTTTTTTTATCATTCCTTGGGATGTGAAATTTCCAAAAAGGGGTAATTTGGGGGGGGGGTGCTATCCTGGCATTTCAGGGCCTCCGAATTTGTGATAGGTAGTGAGGAAAGGAAATGAGGAAGTTACGCACCTTCAGGCTTTCAAAGTGGTCATTGGATTTCAGGCTCCTGTATGTGGCTAGGCTCCCAAAAAGTCTCACACATGTGGTATCCCTATACTCGGTAGGAGTAGCAGAAAGTATTTTGGGGTGTAATTGCACATATACCCATGGCTTGTGCGAAAAAAAAATAATTTACAGGTGAAACTCGAAAAATTACAATATCGTGCAAAAGTTAATTTGTTTCAGTGCAGCAACTTAAAAGGTGAAACTAATATATGAGACTCATTACATGCAAAGCAAGATAGTTCAAGCCGTGATTTGTCATCATTGTGATGATTATGGCTTACAGCTCATGAAAACCCCAAATCCACAATCTCAGAAAATGAGAATATTCCATGCAATCAATAAAACAAGGATTGTACATAGAACAATATCGCACCTCTGAAAAGTAGAAGCTGCATATGTACTCAGTACTTGGTTTGGGCCCCTTTTGCAGCAATTACTGCCTCAATGCGGCGTGGCATGGAAGCTATCAGCCTGGGGCACTGCTGAGGTGTTATGGAAGACCAGGATGCTTCAATAGCGGCCTTCAGCTCTTCTGCATTGTTCGGTCTCATGTCTCTCATCTTTCTCTTGGCAATGCCAAAGGTCAGGCGAGTTTTCTGGCCAATCAAGCACAGTAATCCCACAGTCATTGAACCAGATTTTGGTGCTTTTGGCAGTGTGGGCGGTGCCAAGTCCTGCTGGAAAATGAAGTCAGCATCCCCATAAAGCTTGTCTGGGGAAGGAAGCATGAAGTGCTCCAAAATCTCCTGGTAGACGGCTGCGTTGACCCTGGACTTAATGAAGCACAGTGGACCAACACCAGCAGATGACATGGCTCCCCAAATCAACACAGACTGTGGAAACTTCACACTGGACTTCAAGCATCTTGCAGTGTGTGCCTCTCCATTCTTCCTCCATACTCGGGGTCCTTGGGCCTCTCCATTCTTCCTCCATACTCGGGGTCCTTGGGCCTCTCCATTCTTCCTCCATACTCGGGGTCCTTGGGCCTCTCCATTCTTCCTCCATACTCGGGGTCCTTGGGCCTCTCCATTCTTCCTCCATACTCGGGGTCCTTGTGCCTCTCCATTCTTCCTCCATACTCGGGGACCTTGGGCCCCTTCGTTCCTCCATACTCGGGGTCCTTGGGCCTCTCCATTCTTCCTCCATACTCGGGGTCCTTGGGCCTCTCCATTCTTCCTCCGTACTCGGGGTCCTTGGGCCTCTCCATTCTTCCTCCATACTCGGGGTCCTTGTGCCTCTCCATTCTTCCTCCATACTCGGGGTCCTTGGGCCTCTCCATTCTTCCTCCATACTCGGGGTCCTTGGGCCTCTCCATTATTCCTCCATACTTTGGGTCCTTGGTTTCCAAATGAGATGCAAAAGTTGCTCTCATCAGAAAAGGGGACTTTGAACCACTGAGCAACAGAACAGGTCTGTTTTTCTTTAGCCCAGGTAAGACGCTTCTGACATTGTTTGTTGTTCAGGAGCGGCTTGACAAGAGGAATATGACATTTGAAGCCCATGTCCAGGATCCATCTGTGTGTGGTGGCGCTTGATGCACTGACTCCAGCCTCAGTTCACTTCTTGTGAAAGTCCCCAACACTTTTGAATGGCCTTTTCCTGACAATCCTCTCCAGGCTGCGGTCATCCCTGCTGCTTGTGCACCTTTTTCTTTAACACTTTTCCCTTCCACATAACTTTCTATTAATGTGCTTTGATACAGCACTTTGGGAACATCCAACTTCTTTTGCAATTACCTTTTGAGGCTTTCCCTCCTTATGGAGGGTGTCAGTGATGGTTTTCTGCACAACTGTCAGGTCAGCAGTCTTTCCCATGATTGTGATTCCTACTGAACCAGACTGAGAGACCATTTAAAGGCTCAGGAACCCTTTGCAGGTGTGATGGCTTAATTAGCTGATTAGAGTGGAACCCTTTGAGCCGAGAATATTCCACCTTTTCACAATATTCTAATTTTCTGAGATTGTGGATTTGGGGTTTTCATGAGCTGTAAGCCATAATCATCACAATGATGACAAATCACAGCTTGAACTATCTTGCTTTGCATGTAATGAGTCTATCTCATATATTAGTTTCACCTTTTAAGTTGCTGCCCTGAAATAAATGAACTTTTGCACGATATTCTAATTTTTCGAGTTTCACCTGTAAATGACAACTTTGTGTAAAAAAAAAAAAGTTTTTGTCATTTTCCAGAATTTTTCTGAAAAAAATTAATCTTCCATGGACTCAATATGCCTCTCAGCAGATACGTTAGTTTGTCTACTTCCTGAAAAGGGGTCATTTGGGGGGGTTGTACTGTCCTGGTATTTTAGCACCTCAAGAAATGTGATAAGCAGTCAGAAAGTACAAGTTGTGTAAATTCCATGATCTATCCCATAGTTTGTAGACGCTATAACTGTCACACAAAGCAATCATTATACACTTATTGGGATTGTTTTAACCAAAAACATGGAGCAGAATACATTTTAGCCTAAATTTATAACACAATTTTAGTTTTTTTGGATATTTTTTATGACAGAAATGAGAAAATATTGTTTTTTTCATAAACATTTTTTTTTTCAAAAATTTTTGTTTATAACACCAAAAATAAAAAGCACACAGGTGATCAACTACCAGCAAAAGAAATCTCTATTTGTGTGAAAAAAAGGACGTAAATTTCATATATGTACCATATTGCATGACCGCGCAATTGTCAGTTAAACTAGTGCAGCGCTGTATTGTCAAAAAATGGCATAAATTGCAGTATCTATACCATAGTTTGTAGACGCTATAACTGTCACACAAAGCAATCAATATACACTTATTGGGATTTTTTTTACCAAAAACATGTAGAAAAATACATTTTGGCTTAAATTTATGACTAACTTTACTATACTGTATATTTTTTATAGCCAAAAGTAAAAAATATAGTTTTTTTTCAAAATGTTCAGTCTTTTTTTGTTTAAAGCACAATAAATAAAAAGCGCACAGGTAATCAAATACCACTGAAAGAAATCTCTATTTGTGTGGAAAAAAGGACATAAATTTTGTTAGGTTACAGTGTTGCATGACCGCGCAATTATTAGTTGAATTAGTGCAGCACCGAATAGCAAAAAGAGGCCTGGCCATTAAGGGTGGTAAATCCTCTGGAGGGGGAGGGGTTAATATTTTTTATATTTATGTAAATACATTTTTGGGTCTACGCGCTCCTATGATTTTTATGTGGAATAACCAGTTCCTCATACATAGAACCACTAGAGGACGCTGTCTCTCCTTGAGGTTTGTTCCTTCAGCAACTGGCCAATTCATCTTACAATTAATAGAGGATACAATCTTTTTTGTATTTATATTTATGTTTTTCATACTTAAACTTTTTTTGTATACATTTTTTTATATGTACATTTAATTTTGATATATTTTAAGGAAAGAGTCACTAGATATGCTGCTTTGTGTGATCATTGATATCCTTCCTGGGGTCACATGTACGCACTGAGCTCTTCCAGGGTCACTTCCACTTTACAGGATGAGTAATAACGTCTCACACTAGTCTCCAATCCCAGAGGAGGTCTATTAAGGAGAACCACATTGGGCGGAGCTAGGGTGTGACGTCATCACGTGCAGGCATGTCAGCTGGTCCCGCGGCAGTACTTTTGGTATTGTACATCACATGTTCCTATTCACCCAAATATAAGTGTAATATTTAATACTAAAGATTTGATCTCACTACACTATGAGGCTCCTCCCTGTTTGCACTTTATAAATCTGATTGGTGGTCGGCGCTGTTTGGCGTGGCCAAGGCGTGATTTCCTTGTGTGGGGACCATATTACCATATCCCATTGATGGGATCACGGAGCCCCCTGGGGGTCTGATGGTGAGAGTGTCGGCCATCCTTGGATAGAGAAGACGCATCTGATCTCTGTAATCCCAGATCATTCCTGGTTGGTAAGAGGCCCTTTGGCTTGAGAAGCACTGTTTGCACCCGAACACTTTTACTGCAGAACTTTTGAGCACGAAGCACTTTCATTTCACATCAATATGAGGATAGGAGTTGCCTGTCTATAAAGTTTCAGTATTAATGTCCAGAACACTTACAACTTCTAATACTCCAAGTAAAATAGTGACCATCTGCCAAGATATGGGATGAAGGCAATAACCCCCCACATGTACTGATCTCTGAAGACCTGGACTGAAAACACAAGAAGGAATTGGTTGCTTAAGGCCGTCTAAGTCTTTATTTTCAGTCCATTTCCTGCACTGTACTCGGCTTTGTACATATGTTTGATATTGCCATTGATGTGTGGGATTTGTTGTACATGTAGCCAGAATGGAGAGAGAGAAGAACAGCGGCTGAAGCTACTCTCTGTAGTCGCTGCCCTGCGTTGCCCAACTGCCTAACAGTGGTCTCTGTGAGAGGAGGGAGCTGCTGAGCAGGAAGATTTCTATAGACGGAGTCACACAGATATACTGGAGATATTCAGCAGATCAGCACAGCAGGGCAGCAGTGACAGAGAGCAGCTGCAGCAGACTGGGAGTGCTCCAGTGTTAGTAAATCCCCACCATTGGCTGGAGGTATGCAGCAGTACAGGCCACTATGCTTTCCTTGATTTCAGTGCCCCCCCCCAATAAATGGTGATGAATAATTGCTTCTTTGCACGTTTCTCAGGATCTACTAGCATCTGCTTGTGTCTTTTAGTTTACTAAAGATTTCCAGCTTGGTTCTAGGATTCCAACTTTCCAAAGTGGGATGCCTCCTTACTAGCTTTATTACACAGGATTGTTTTACCACCCCCCAAAACCTTCTACCTATCATCAGCCACAGTAGGAGTTGCAGGACTCAGCAGAACGGTCAGAGTCACATGATGTTTCCGGAATATTTTATACCATGTTATCAGGCAGCACAGTGGCTAAGTGGTTAGCACTTCTACCTAGCAGCACTAGGGTCGTCAGTTCAAACCCCAACCACACCACCTGCCTGGAGGTTGCATGTTCTCCCTGTGCATGTGCGGGTTTCCTCCCACACTGCAAAAACATGCTGGTAGGTAGATTGTCCCTAGTATGTGTATGGATGTGATTAGGGACCTTAGATTGTCTGCTGGTTGAGGACTGATGTGAATGTACAATATATACTGTATGGAAAGTGCTGTGTACATTGATGGCGCTATATAAGAACCTGTAATAATGAAATAAAATGTGTCATTGGTGTCTATCACTGGATTCTCTGCAAGAGCTGTCGGGTTGCTGCACTTTACAGTCAGTGCTGTTGTAGCCAAACAAATGGGGGAATAATGTTCCCAATTCCCAATATCTTCTTAGCTGTTTCTGTCCTGATGAGAAATCTTCCTGTAGAAACATTCCTAACAATGAAATGTCATGTACAGGATGTACAGCACTGCGTACATTGGAGGCGCTGAATATATATGCCTGCCACAAAGAAGTCATGTTCATGTACAACCACTCCCATAATCAATGCCCCACCCCTAAAGTACATGCTCCACCTACATTGGCTTTCCGGGAACTCCGTAAAAAAGGTTTCCCTAAAACATTTTGTAAATGTTGGCAACAATGGGCCAGTATTTGACCCGACACCCAGACCGCTAAGGCTCATACATGAACGTTGACTGTCACATCTTGCGGCTTGCTCTGCTCGCTCTCACAATTCCTCCGCCATGACAGTGCCAATTGGTCATTGCAATCTAACGTGTGTCACCATTCATGTGGCATAAGATCTCATGTGGACTGGAACTGCTGGAACTCTATGGCTTGTCCTGCTCTATCTTCTGATAGCTCTGCTATGACTGTGCTTGCTGGACATTGTAGTGCACCGTGCTGAGCGACCACTAGAGATACAATTGGAAATTTAGTGGCATTGCGTGACCTAAGAGTCGCTACACCAATTGTCAGCTTCCATTTCTACAGCCGATTCCATGCTGAGCGATCGATGGAAATGCTGAAAAGGGGGACACTGCACCGGCTGGACTTTCATATGGACTCTGCTCCCTGTCGGCTTTAGTCTCCTTATCTGCAGATGGAACAATATCAGAGACAATTCTTATTGTAATCCTGGAAGATGACACTAGATGTGTTCCTTTATACATGGATTGCTTTGTTTTTGTCTGTTACTTGTTGCAGCTCATAAACACACTCTATACTGTAGCCTCAGCTGGCCTTATATAGCAGTTGTTGTTTTCCTGAGAGGTCATTTATTATATGGGGGGGGGGAAGCCGGTACAGTAGGGGGTCACCCCACTGTCTACCTGACCCACCCATTAGATGTGGCCACATCTGGATGTCTGAAGTCATGTGGGAAGACAACACTGTCTTGGGTTAATGGTGATAAATGTGTTTTTTATTTCTGTGGTTTTATATTTGAAAAAAGTAATTTTTACACAAAAAAACTTTTTCCTTGTGGTGCGGACTCTCCTGTCCACCCATTGTTTCTTTATATGTTATGGAGAGCGCCCCCCACTGTCCGCACCGCACTGTCACCGTGTGTTTTGTGTCTTCTACTTGTGTAGGAGGAATCTTCATGTCATGAACAGGAATTTCCCAGCGTGCTGGTCTCACCAGTGGCAGCAGTTTTGGTGTGAAGATCTAAAAATCCAATTTTTATTTTGTAGTAATGAATACATTGAGGAGTAACAATACAATATAAAATGGAGGAATGGGAGGAAGGACAGATCCACATTTAGATCATTCCAGAATAACAGCCAGTAGATATCAGTCAGTAGAACCACAAACCATCTAAATGTGAAGAAAAGGAAAATGATGAATAATCAGTGCCATGAACAGGAGAATCTGATATAATTCCATTCAGGACATTCTCTTTATATCGTGTATTACCTGCAAAGGAGAGGAGGACTTCCCACAGACCATTTTCTATTCTTCTGTGCATAGATACAACCCATCCTCTTTCCCAGCTATGAAGAATAAAATGAGAGTGTTAGAGGAGGAAATGTTGCTGTGATGATGGAAAAGGGGGAGCTGGTGCTGAGCTCTGGAAGAAATGATGGACATTTTTATACACACTAATGGGAAGTATTCTTCTGTCTTCCTGGAAATGTGTGCGATGTGTAATGTACAAATCTGCAGCCGTACAATGTACATCAGTGGTCTCCTATGCTGGGAGGAGATCTGACGTAGATTGGATGTAGATGGTGGGATGTGGGATCTCATCTCTTCATAACTGACCCTAGTATGCAAATACACCAAACCCTCCCCTCTGGCCTCACACTTTAGGGGTTTGATAAGTGTCCCCCATTTATAGGGCCCCACCACCTTCTAAACCACCCACCTAATACTGAGGGGCCCTCACCATGGCAGGGGCCCACACACTCAGGGCCGTCCAACCATTGGGATATCAGACTGTACGCCTGGTGTGCTGGGCTGTCATGTGTACAGGCTGAGAACACATCTGATTGGCCCAGTTATACTGACACATTGGATAGACAGAGGGGATGGGGGGATTTTTATATTTTAATATATTTATTAAGAATTTTTTGAAACATTATACAGAAAGACAGGAGATGTAAACCACCAACATGATGAGTTGCAAAACATAAACAATAAGACAATAATGTCAAGTAAGTAGCAACATAACAACATAATTGACCAATAGAGTGTAATGAGGAATACACTGGTAGCATAAACAAAGTTTGGTTGATTATGAGCAAATTGCTCCATAAACAAGGTGGTATGAATAATATCATTAAAATAATAGACACAATTATAGAGAATAAAAAAAATGAGGAAAGAACTGAAGAAAAAAGTGAATAAAACCCAGGAAAAAAAAAAAGAGAGAGAGGCCCCCATTACCGCCATTACCGAATAAAGGAAGTTAAATAAAAGGATCCAAAACCTAGTCACAACAGGGCATTTCCACCATATGTGGAGCATAGTACCCTCTTGTCCGCAGTGTCGAAAACAGCTGGGTGACACAGAAGGGTACATTTTACAAGACGTGTAGTGACAAAATACCACCGAAGAAGCGTTTTGTAGTTAGATTCAATGAGTGTAGTGTTAATCGAGATTTTAGATAGAGCATCAGCCGTATTCCGCCAAGTGTCCAGCTCCAGAGAAATATCTAAATCCCTTTCCCAATGTACCATATAAGAGAGCTTAATATTTAGATCAATAACAAGCATATATATTAGACAGATGACCTTTCACCATCCCCGTAGCCCTACAGGAGACCTTGAGAGGGGTGAGCGTATAAGGCTCCATTAGTAATTTAAGTTTTCTAGTGACAAAATACATAATTTGATGATAACAAAACATTTCTTTGTCTGAAATGTCTGAAAATATTGGAGAGAATATGGACGAAGTCCATCCAAATAGTACCCGATACACAAAAAGCCCTTATTGATGCACCAGTGAAACACAGATGGTGTTAAACCAGGCGTGAATTCAGGATTACACAAAACTGGGGTCAGAGGGGTATGTAGGAAAAGTAAAGGCTTGCGGGCCCGCCATCTATCCCAGATTGCTAAAGAATATGATAACATAGGGCAAAGGATGGGAGGACGCAACTGATTGGGAAGCCACATAAGGGAGCCAACAGCATATGGATGGAAAGATAGGGCCTCAATGCCAACCCATTGAGGCACATAGCCCCTAGCAGTAGTGCATGAGAGCTGTATTATCTGAGCCACATGGAAATAAGTCATAAGATTAGGAATTCCCAAACCGCCATGCTTTTTCTGAGAAAATGAAGTTGAATTATGGACCTGAGGACGTTTACCTCCCCATATAAATCTAGAGACAGTAGATTGTAAGAGTAAGATTTCCCGTCTGGGGGCCGCAATCGGCAAAGTCCGAAAATAATATAGCAGTCTTGGCAGAAAAGTCATTTTAACAGAATTGATTCTACCAAATCAGGATAAAGGGAGACCTGCCCAATTATGTAAATTGGTCCTGAGTTGTTTAAAAAGAGGGAGGAAGTTAGCATGATATATCGCTGAAATAGAGCTTGTGCAATGGATCCCCAAATAGGGAAGAGAGCGGGGGGCCCATTGAAAATCATAATTGTCCCAAGATACTGAACTTCCGAAGTGGGCAAAGAAATATTTAAAGCAATAGTTTTAGAGGAATTCGGAGTAAGACCCGAGGCCATAGCAAATCGGTGAAGTAAATGGAGGAGACTAGGTAAAGACACTCGAGGAGCAGACACATACAGTTGTGTTCAAAATAATAGCAGTATGTTGAAAAAAGTGAATAAAGCTGAAAATCCTTCTAATAGCTTTTATTTCCATCCACACAAATGCATTGGGAACACGACACATTCTATTCCAAATCACAACATGAAGAAAAATATATAAAATTTGTGTTCTTCCTCTAAAATAATTGAAGAAAAGTGAATATTAGACGGTTCAAAAAATAGCAGTGTTTGTATTCTTCTTTACAAACCCAAACATTCACTATATAAACTGAGAAATGTTTGAAGATTTTGCTTTCCTTTGAATGACTTCATGAATATTTGGTTGTAGTCGCACTGTTTCTGAGAACTGCTGTACATCTGTGTTGCATGGAGTCACCCAACTTCTGGCCCCTGTGATCAGGTATTCCAGCCCAGGATGATTGGACCACATTCCACAGTTCTTCTCTATTTCTTGGTTTTGCCTCAGAAACTGCATTTTTGATGTCACCCCACAAGTTTTCTATTGGATGAAGATCCGGGGATTGGGCTGGCCACTCCATAACGTCCATCTTGTTGGTCTGGAACCAAGATGTTGCCCGTTTACTGGTGTGTTTGGGGTTGTTGTCTTGTTGGAACACCCATTTCAAGGGCATTTCCTCTTCAGCATAAGGCAGCATGACCTCTTCAAGTATTCTGATGGATTCAAACTGATCCATGATCCCTGGTATGCGATAAATAGGCCCAACACCGTAGTATGAGAAACATCCCCATATCATGATGCTTGCACCACCATGCTTCACGGTCTTCACAGTGTACTGTGGCTTGAATTCAGTGTTTGGGGGTCGTCTTAAAAACTGTCTCCGCCCACTAGACCCAAAAAGAACAATCTTACTTTCATCAGTCCACAAAATGTGGCGCCATTTCTCTTTAGGCCGGTCAATGTGCTCTTTGGCAGATTGTAACCTCTACAGCACTTCTTTTTCCCAACAGTGGGACTTTGCGGGGACTTCTTGCAGATAGCTTGGCTTCACATCGGCGTCTTCTAATTGTAACAGTCCTCACAGGGAACGTCACACCTTCTTTCATCTTCCTGGAGCTGATTGTTGGCTGAGTCTGCGCCATTTTGGCTATTTTTCTATCCATTCAAATGGTAGTTTTTCACTTTCTTCCACATCTTTCAGGTTTTGGTTGCCATTTTAAAGCATTTGCCATCATTTTAGCTGAGCAGCCGATCATTTTCTGCACTTCTCTTTATGTTTTCCCCTCTCCAATCAACTTTTTAATCAAGGTACGCTGTTCTTCTGAACAATGTCTGGAACGACCCATTTGCCTCAAAATTTCAGAGAGAAATGCACTGTAACCAGCATGTGCAACATTTGCTGCCTTCCTTCCTTAAATAAGGGCAATAATTGCCTCTTGTTTTTCAAAGAATAAATGACCTCACTAATAGAGCTCCACACTGCTATTATTTTGAACACGCCCCTTTCAATGAGTGATTCAATGACACAGAATCAGCAGCATGCATGTCATGACTGTTGGGTCTGTTGGATTTCTATTTCTCTACTACACCTGCTAGTAAATTATTTGCCATGTAGAAATATCATTTCCACCAAAAACAGAGATTGATCAGATTAGTGATGTCTGACTGCTATTATTTTGAACACGCCCCTTTCAATGAGTGATTCAATGACACAGAATCAGCAGCATGCATGTCGTGACTGTTGGGTCTGTTGGATTTCTATTACTCTACTACACCTGATAGTAAATTATTTGCCATGTAGAAATATAATTTCTACAAAAAACAGTGATTGATCAGATTAATGATGTCTGACTGCTATTATTTTGAACACAACTGTACATAAGGACATCATCAGCAAATAAGGCACATTTATGATCTTGTTGGCCATAGAGATAGCTGTGTCAGAACAGATAGCAATAGCAAGTGGTTCCATTGCTAATGCAAAAAGTAAAGGGAAAATGTCACGTCTATGGTAGTGAGCTCTATCAAACCACAGCTTGGGGTTCCCCAGGGCATGGAATCTAAGCACAAGCCTGCTTGTTCACCAGGGCCCCTGATGGTGGGGATGGATTTGCAGCAGGCTGGGACCAGGTTGCAGTCCCCAGGTACACCCAGCTGAGGTGAAGGAGACCGCTAGTGGGAGCAGGGGGCAAGGGAGTAGACACAGGGAATCCAATGGGCAAGCCAAGATCAGGACAGGTGGAAAACTAGCAAGGTCAGGAACAAATCTGGAGTCGGTACACAGATAGGCAACACAGGATATACAGCGGAAACACACAGGAGCTCCAACAACACGAAGTTGCTCAGGCAATGTGGCCTAGTCTGAGAACATCTTAAATAGACAGGCAGACAAGGAGGTGGGACAGGAAGTGATGAAAGGGAAGGACATAAAACCCCGTGAATAGCAGACAACACCCACAGGTGAGCACAGACAACACACATGTGAAGGAATCAAGAGCAGCAAGGAGGTAAGAGTAAACACACAAGAGACTGCAAGCTAACTTGTGACAGTACCCCCGTCTTATGAGGTCTCTCCATTTTTTTAGGGCCAGGCTAAAGGGGAAACCTCTGATGAAACAATTCCACCAGACAGGGTGCAGAAACATCAGTAGAAGGAATTCAACACCTTTCCTTAGGACCATATCCCTTCCAATCAATTAGATACAAGAACTTCCCTCTGATGAATTTGGAATCCAAGATTTGCTTGACTTCATACTGATCCGAGGTACTCGCTATTGGGGAAGAATGATGATGAGGACAGGAAAATCTGTTGATGATATACAGTCACAGAAGAGAAACATGGAAAACATTAGGGATTCTCAGATGTGAAGGGAGGCGGAATTTGAAAACAACAGGATTGACCTGGCGAAGGATGATAAGGGGACCAATGAACCGAGGAGCAAATTTCATAGAGGGTACTTGTAGATGGATACTCTTGGTAGAGAGCCAAACCTTGTCACCCGGGAAATATTTGGGACTCACCCGGTAATGACAATCTGCAGCTACTTTGTACTTAGAAGTTGACAGATGTAAGTTCTTGGAAACATTTGCCTCGGAAGGAGTAAGAATAGGAGAACATACGACAGGAAGCTGGGATGGAGCAGACACCAATAACCGGGATGAAGGGTCTGGTGAGGAGGCTGCCAGGGAGGGCACAGGGGTGGGCGTGAAGGTTTTGATTTGTACAGTGGGCAAGACAGGCTGTGCGGAACAGGAACCTGGGGTAATACAAGGAACAGAGGGCAATGTAGGATGTATGGGCACAGGACAGGAGAAAGAAGGCACAGAAGGTTGTAGGGGGGCCTCAGCATTCAGGGCACATGAATCTGGGAACACAGATGGTACAGAGGTCACAAATGTTGGGACCTCCACCCATCCTAAAGGTCGCGATATAGGAGCTCTGAGCTGCAACATATGTAAAGAGACCAAAGATATGGGCAGCAAAGAGGGTAAGGAACTAGAGGTGGACAACACTGGAAGGGGGCCCGTAATAGGAGTAGGCAGGAGAGCAGCCTTACTACAAGATACATCTTGTAAGGTCTGGCAAATGTTGAGAGAGCATTGGAGAGGTGGTGGCCACTGCCACGGGTACAGTGCGAGGTGGGCGGACAGAACAAGACCTAATTAGATGACCTTCAACCCCACAGTAAAGGCATAGACCAAATCTTAGGTGACGCAATCACTCTTGTGGAGTAAGGTGTGTTTGGGCTAACTGCATGGGCTCTTTAGTTGCATGGGCTCTTCAGTACGGTTGCAGAGGTAAGTTGATGAGGGACTTTCTGGAAAACAGGAGCAAGAGAGCCCACTGGAGGGCGACGTGGTTGAGCCCTTTCCAGATCTTGCTCCTGGAAGCAAATATTGATCTGGATGCTAAGAGCAATCATGTCATCCAGGGAGGAGGGTATGGTTCTTCCAGCTAGTTCGTCCTTAATACGGTCTGCTAGACCCTGCCAAAAGGTTGCAGAGAGGGCCTCATTATTCCATTCCAGTTCCTTCACACATGTGAAGGAACCAAGAGCAGCATGGAGGTAGGAGTAAACACACAAGAGGCTGCAAGCTAACTTGTGACAGAAAAGGGGGCATCCCTGTCTAGTAACTCTCCCAGTAGACAGAGGAGCCAATTCAGAGACCTGGGCTGAAGGATTACAATATAAAGCCCGCAATAAAGTAAAAAAGGAGGAGCAGAACCCAAATGCACCTAACATCTGAAATAAATAGTCCCAAGACAGGGTGTTGAAAGCTTTATGAAGATCTAAAGACAACAGCAGAACTTCCTTGTTGAAGGTGTCAGGCAGTGTGCAAGGCAAGACCAATCACTCTGCCAGACCAGCAGTGGGGGGCTTCCTGCATCTCATCACAGGACAGTGTATATGTCCACCTGAAAAAGAACAAAAAGTCCCAGCCGGACGCAATCTATGGACTTCCGGCTGCAGTCCCCAGAGGTGAAGAGATGGAGCCCCCCTCAGCCCAGTTGGGAGAAGGATTGCTTGGGACTCTGGTGGGGAACAGTATATGATATACACCGACTATACATAGTGACATCCTACATGAAGCATGAAGTTGTCGGCCGGGCCACCCTGCTAGGTGACAGGAGGTGGTACCCTCTTGTCAGTGGCCCTGGGTGTTATTATTTGGCAGGAATATGTTAAACACAAATGTCAATGGTATTATTATTAGTATTGCAGGAAGTGAATACTTACTTCAGTCATTCAGGTTTTATATTGCTGGATTCCATTCCCACATACATAGATATGTTTTTGGATTCGTTGGATATAACGATACATATTGGTATATTGTGGATATTATGTGCTTAACATTAGAAAGAATTTGTTTGAGTTCATTGTATTGTATTGTATTGTTAGGTACAAAAGATGTGAGATAATAAGACATCTCAGGAAAATCACCTCATTTTTTGTAGGATTTATAGGTCAAGTTTTTTTCTCCAGAATCACGTAAAGTAATATATTACTTGCAGTGACATGGGTACCAGCCTGTCTGAAACCAGACTGTCAGAAAAGCAGTTCTCTCATAATTTAGGGATATCCTTACTAGCCAAGGTTAAAGGTCAACCCATAACATGTCAAAGAAACCCAAATCATTCCCAATCCTATACTGCCCCCTTCAGGTCACTGAAATCAATCAGTAAAGAAAATGACACCTAGTCTGACATCACTTGTAGGTGAAGATAATTTTTGCCTGCCTAGGTTTTTGGGGGGATAAAAGTAAGAGATGGAGTGAGATGGGGGACACTTCACCAAAAAGACATCACAAGACAGGAGACAAGGGACAACAGACGAACACAGACACCCCCTGAAGTGAGCGGACTGAAATCGGACATCACTGACACCATAGAGTCCATATTGGTAACTAGAACTTTCATTCTCCTCAGATAACTTGTACTCACCTTATATCTCCAGATAAGTTGTTTAGTCCAATAACAATTATGATTAGCACAGGAGTTGATGTGAAGGAATTTTAACTTCAGTATAATTTATTTTCATTTCAATCCGCTGGAGAAATTCTATTTTAAATATCTCTGAAGCTGATTTTCCTTCTAGTCAATGGTTTAGCCGGATATATATATATATATATATGACAAAGAAGACAACTTAGTGTAACAACTGATCCTGACCTCACATAGATTCTAAGCTGATTGGATTGGCCTATGTATGGTATTCCTAATCAAGTCATGCCAAGGTACTCATTGAGCTTTGAATATCTGGTTGTAGAGAGATCACGGGGACGATTGGCATAGCCATTGTCACATGTTGCTGAGTTATTGATCATTCCCTACGCTGCATTTCCAGACACTTGGTTCTAATCCTTCAATATTTGGAAGTCATTGCTGGTTTGAATTTCTAACCATTATATTGGATTAGATCATCGTACTGTTACTCTGGATTATTATTTATCATCACCTATTATATTTCATTATCATTTTGCACTGTTTTTTATTATTAATAAATATATATTTTTGCACACTGTTGCTTTTTATTTCATTTTCAAATTAGTACAAATAAAGAACTCGGATATCAGTTGATTTATGAAAATAAGTAGGGAATTTCCTTCATTCCAGATCCCGCCTGTTTTCAGAAATGTATACGAATTAATATCTCAGACCTTAAGTTCTACAGAAATTGTAGAGACTGTTAGTCACCCCGTCCTTCCTTTTCCATCACAGTGCAGCCCGGGTGTCAGGATACCTCCCAACAACGTCCCCCTTCCATCATCTCATCACCATCCAATGTGGTCTACATTTTACTATTCACATTCTAAGCCTTAGTGGAGTGTATTTGCTAAAGCTGGATCCCTCAGAATCTCGTGCACTTCTGCGAGGGAACTAATCAGCTTACCGCTTTTATTGCTAAAGCTTCATTGAAAAAGCTGAGGTGAGAAGCTGATTGGCTGCCATGCACAGCTGCATCAGATTCTGAGGGAATCAGCCTTAGTAAATCCCTCCAGTATGTGTGTTCCCCCCAATAGAACAGATCTTACTGTCCATCCACAGTGAAGCCGGCATTCCGGAGGACCTCAAAACAACGATCCACTTCTGAGTCCGACATCTCCTCCTTATCCAATGTCACCTCCAGTCTGGTCAGAGTTCGGTTTGTGGAGATCACGGAGCAAAGATCATCACAGCACGAGAATGTCACTTTACACCCTAATAATCTGGTGGGAGAAGCAGGAAAGAGAGGTGAGATGTTCTCCAATGATGGGCAGAAGTAGACACATTCCAATGAATAATCAGTGGGCGGGGTCTTAGAAGATGAAATGTTGACCCATTTGGATGGATGATTTCATGGAATATTGGTTGGACCTCCCCTGTGAGATGGAGGGGAGTTGTCACCCACCTGAGAAGTCTTAGTGTGGATGGACACATTGCAGCGTACGTGGTGATGCACACATTGGAGGGGGAATGGCTCCATATAGATTCCCTTTCACACTAAACTGTGGCACATACAGTGAAGGAAATAAGTATTTGATCCCCTGCTGATTTTGAATGTTTGCCCACTCACAAAGAAATGATCAGTCTAAAAATGGAATGGTATGTGTATGGTAACATTGAGAGACAGAACAGCAACAAAAATTTCAAAATAAATGCATGTCTAACAAATGATGACTGATTTGCATGTTCATGAGGGAAATAAGTATTTGCTCCCCAATCATTCAGCAGGATTTCTGGCAACCAGGTGTCTTTCATACAGGTAACAAACTGAGATTAGAAACAGTCTCTTGATGGGGGGAGGAGCCTGAGTATGGCGCTGAACAGGAGATCGCTGTAAGATCTCCCAAACTCCAGCGTCCTGCCTCAGGCCTTTATGGCTAAGAAAAGATAGCCAGGAAGGAGGAGGGTGACTTACATGCTGCCATATCCTGGGGTGAGCTCCGATACCCGGCCTAACAACAGCGTACCCTCGGTGTGCTTGGAGATGTATGGGAGCATGTTGGAGAGAACCTGAGCCAAGGGATGAGGAGTTCTGGAGAACTGAGGCGCAGAGGATGCCGGCTGATCATGTGACCTGCTGCAAGGGAATCCAAGGAGAGAGACACCGGCCAGCATGCCGCACAGGAGAAGACATGCAGCACTGAGCTCCCCTCTCTCCCCTGTCTCTCTTTCTCCCATGTCTCCTTCACCTCCTTAGCTTGATCTCACCGTGGGAGCTGGAGTATATGAAAAATAAATGGTGGGAACTCTGGCCAGCACTGCTCTGATACAGGCGCACAGGCTCAGCTCCCAGTGCTAGCAGATAAAAAGCAGTTTCCTATGTGGCATAGACTGACAGTACAAAAGTATAGCTGCAGAAGTGATATATTCTGAATTGGAGGGACCCTCTTTTGCAACCCCTTTGCCGATGAGACAGCCAGACGCCACACCCCCAGAAGCGAAGAAGTGAGAGCTAAAAGGGTGAGTGAGAGTGGCAGAAGAGAATGGACTGTACTATATGTTAAGTGTTAAATTGAAGAATGAAGTAAATATGGATGATTAAGGAAGCAGGCGCTGCACTCAGGGGACATTACGAAGATTAAAGGGGGTCTCAAATTTAAACGTATTTAAACGTATTTCATTATATTTAAATAGAGGATAGGAAAAAAGGAAAAATAAAAGAGAGAACGCTAGCTCCTGTAGGGGTTCAATGAGGGAGATCGAAGGAAAGAAAAAGGGGAAGATTTAATAGGAAGAGTGGATTATTGATCCCGCCAGATATTAGATACTGGAATTATATTATGAAGAACAAAGAAACAAAAGAAGGTGGGTCAAAGGCCCTCATATCAAGCTCAATTAAGAAATATATCCCCAGGCAGGATAAACGGACTCCCGAGAGGCAAAGTGGGATGGAGAACAACAGTGGTGAGAGACCCAGAATATCCCTGGGAATGTCTATTATTAACCAAAACCTAGAAGAAGCAGATATTGAGAAAATAAATGTTCTGCAGAATTTGGAAGATCAAGACTCACATTTGCCGACTAAATCAGAAATAGCAGAAATGTTTAAAGGTTTGGAAACATCTATAAAAAAAAGAGATGGTAAAGTTACATAAAGAACTGGGGCAGGTTCTTTCTAGAGTGGAAGAGATGGAAGAAAAAACAAACACACTCAAGAGATACAGACCTTAGAAAACAAAATGATGGAAATGAAAAAAGAACAAAGAAATCTGTTATATAAATTGGAAGACCAAGAAAATAAGAATAGAAGATGCAATTTAAGGATACGGGGCTAACCAAGGATCTCCCAAGGAGAAGACCTAAGGGAAACGATAGAGAAAATGTTTGACACTATATAATGGACAGATCTGCAGCAGAACCCTATAAAATTGATGGGGTGTACAGAATCAGAAGATTACTTCAAGGAGGGGGAAAAGGCAGATTGAGAGATGTCATTGCTCAATTCCATTACTATCGGAATAAAGAGGAGATCTGTTAAAGGACAAAAGGAAGAGCTGTTATAACGTACAGAGAAACAAATGTACAGATCTTTGCTGATCTTGCTGCAGAGACACTCTCAAGAAAGAACATTTTGAAACCATTGGTAGAACAAATGAAGAAGCAGAGCGTTTGATATAGCTGGGGGTTCCCAGCATGTATAATCAGGAGGAAGAATGGAAGATCTGCAAGATTAAAGTTTCCTGAAGAACTGAGAGACTTCTGTGAGAGACTTGAGTTGCAAAATATAGATATTCCTGGGTGGGGAGTGGGGGAGGAGGAGATATGGATTGGTGAGAATGAGAGGTGGCAGGTAGCATAGGAAGGAGGTGGAGGGGGAGTGAGGTGGGGAGGGGGTGTGTGGAGGAGGAGAGGGGGAAGTGGTAGTGGGGTATTGTTTTTTTTTTCCCTTTCTCCCCTCTTTTTCCCCCTGCCCCTTCCCTCTCCTCCTCCCCGCCCCCCTTTTCCTTCCTTTTTTTTCTTCTTTCTCTTCTGGTCTTGGAAGGACGTTGGGGGAGGGTAAATGGGATGAGGTGTTCATGTTCAGAGCTACAGCCTAAAGTGGAATCAAGAGTGACATTAGGACCACAAATGATTCATAGGCAAATTATTGGCCTAAAAAGGGAGGGGATGGGAGGGGAGGATGGTAAGTGGGGATGGAAGGGTGGGTGGGGAGGGAGAAGGATACGGGGAGGGGTAGTTGCAGGGGCGGACTGACCATTTGGAAACTTGGGCACCGCCCGAGGGCCCGGGGTCAGTAGGGGGCCCCATAAGATGCCCCTGGTACCTTTTTCATAGGCTTTTTTGAGTTTGGGCAAGGACACATCCCCTATTTCCCAGGGGCCCCATGAGTTGTCAGTCCACCCCTGGGTAGTTGATAGCCTTAGATTATGCGGGATAGTGGGAGGTACACTAGTCTGGATCCACAGATGGATGTGACCTCTCAGGTGCATAGAGAAGGTAGTAGGTTTTTGAAAAATCTGAAAAAAATGTTATATCAATGTCAACTGGCAGATATACGGAGAATCAAGCATGTGAAGGATAGAGATTATACATTTTACTCTCATGCACACGAGATGTACTCAAGACTGGATTACATACTGTTGGACCATCGACTTATCGAGTCTTTGGTTAAAGTAAACATAGAAACTATGTCGATTTCTGACCATGCTCCTGTCACAATGCAATTACTATGGGGAAATGAGCAGAGTGGAGGAAAATCATGGAGGTTAAATGAGACACTTCTTCAGGATCAAGAGTTGAATCAGAAATTTAAGAAAGAAATAGAGCAATTTTTCAAGGAAAATGATTCTGAGGAAGTGTCTGTAGCTACGGTGTAGGAAGCTCATAAGGCCTATATTAGAGGAATTCTAAAAGTGATAGGAGCAAAGAAGAAGAGGGAAAGAAGGGAAAAAATAAATACACTTTTTAGTGAACTCTGTAATTTAGAGCAGATACATAAAAATAAAGTAACAAAAGAGGGGTGCGGAAGATAATAAAAGAGATTTAAATAATTTCCTGGAAGAGGGTAAGAGGAGAGTTTTTAACAAAATGGTAAGTGAAAGATATAGATGGGGAGATAGACCAGGAAAATATTTAATAAGGGCCCAGAGGAAAAAAAAAAATCAAGGAATGGAAAAAATAAGAGATGATAAAGGAGAATTAGTGTACTCAACGAAAGAAATAGCAAAAGTGTTTAAATAATATTATAATAAGTTATACAATATTAAGCCCCATGGTACCATAGAAGAAGATGAAGTAAGAAAGACAGAAAAAAGACAGGCATATATAAAAAAAGGTGGGATTACCGAAATTAAGCGAACAACTAAAATCCTTGGAAACAGCAATTACATAGGAAGAAATACATATAGCATTAAAAAGTACTGTAGCTGGGAAAAGTCCAGGACCCGATGGGTATACAGTGAGATACTATAAAAAATATGAAGAAATATTACTACCAAAACTGAGGATATATATGAACGCTTTAGGAGGAGAGATGGAAATGTGGAAGGAATCCCTGCAAGCTCATGTCATCCTCATATGTAAGAAAGGTAAAGAACCCACTGTTCAAGTTAAAAACCAATTTCCCTATTAAATACAGATACTAAATTATATGCAAAAGTACTAGCAAACAAGCTGAAAGATTTAATGCCGAAATGGATACATATAGACAAAGTAGGGTTCATCCCAGGGAAAGAGGGTAGAGACAATGGATTAAGATCCCAGTTTCTCACAAAAAAAAAGTAGAAAAGAGAAAACTCCTGCGTTGGTACTCTCGATAGATGCTGAGAAGGCATTCGACAGAGTAAATTGGGGATATATGTTAGACACTTTGGAAGTTTTGGGAATTGGACCTAGAATGAGAGAATGGATAAGGAAATTATATAGTCAACCCTCGGCTGCAATCATGGTTAATGGGGAAAGGTCAGAATATATTGAGATGCAGAATGGACCAAGACAGGATGTCCTCTGTCTTCATTGTGATATGTTTTATCTCTGGAATCTCTCTTGACTACCATCAGGAATAACATAGATATAAAAGGAATTTGGGTAGGAGAGATAGAGCATAAGGTTGGCAGCTTATGCAGATGACATGCTGTGCTATGTAGGAAATCCAAGGATAACATTATCAAATTTAATGAAATCTTTAAAAGAATATGGTGAGATGTCAAATTTAAAAATTAATCCAACTAAAACAGAGATCTTAAATATAAACCTTCTAAATAGAGAGAAAAAATGTTACAGGAGGAATTTACCTTCATCTGGAGAGAAAGAGAATTAAAATATCTTGGTATAAAATTGACTATATCTATAACAAATTTATACAGATTAAATTATATTCCACTATTAAATGAGATTAAAGATGAAATAAAGAAACTAGGATGGGGATCTCAGTCATGGATTGGATGGATAAACTTGATAAAAATGGTGATTATTCCAAAAATCTTATATAACATCCAAATTATACCAATTAAACTATCTGAGGCATACTTTAGAATAATTAAAAAAATCCTGATAAGATCTATCTGAAGGAATAAGAAGCCTAGAATTAGTTATGATATCCTAAGTAGAGACAAAGAGAAAGGCGGTTTGGGAGCAACAGACATACAAAGATACTATAACTCAGTAATATTGGTGAGAATTTTCAACTGAACATATAATGCACAGGGGAAAAGTTGGGTAAAAATAGAAAATACACCAAGTCATATGAATTTAAGCAGAAATATTTGGTTAGCTCCTCAATACCGAGGATTAGCAGATAACACAAGTTTGTTTACATGTAATGTTTTAAGAGTTTGGGGTGCCTTACACAAGCAAACGGGGTGAGTTTTTCCCTACAGGTAAAGAAATTACAGGGAAGTGGATAAAGAAGAAAGATGTACAATTAAGAGATATAATGAAGGGAGGAGAAATATGCTCACTTAGTGAACTGGAAGGTAAGAGGGAAAGATTCACGAGAATGGATGAATGGCGTTATTTTCAGTTGAAACACTTTATAGGGAATCTCCCAAAACTACTAAGAGAAAAAAAAAAAGAGGATTGGAACCCCTTTGAGCAGTTATTAGAAACACGAGGAGATGGGAAGCATGGGACTTCTAAAATATATAAGACTCTCACAGGTTTAATTCCGGTTATAAGGCCATCATTTACAGAGAAATGGGAAAGGGATTTAGGAGTAATAATTGATGAGAAAACACAAAAGAAAATGTAAAATTTAATTCACGGGAATGTAAATATGAAGGAGGTAGAAATTAATTATAAATGTTTGGCAAGATGGTATATTACACCGAGTGTTGCACATAGGATAAGTGGGGATAATTCACCTTTATGTTGGCGTGGATGTGGAGAAAGAGGCAAAATGTTTCACCTGTGGTGAGAGTGTCATAAAATACAAGAGTATCCGGGAGGTATAGTACACTTAATACAGGAAATAACGGAGGTCAATATCCCAAAGGATCCAGAGTTTTGTCTTTTCTATGGCTCTGAGCTCTCAGTAAAATATTATAAAAAAAAAACGGGTTAGTGTACTACTTGAATGCAGTGAAGGGCCTGATACCCAAATTTTGGAGGGAACAACAGGCACAGAGAGTAAATGATTGGATAGATAGGGTGGAGAGGATTTATAGATTGGAGGAACTTTACCATATGGATGAAGATAGAATGGAGATTTTCCGAATAAGATGGAAAAAGTGGGATCCTTGATTGACACCTGGGGCCGCGATCGGTGGCCTGGGTAGGGCGGTCCAAAGCCTCCTATTGATAAACCTCCTCTGGACATTATTCTGTGTATGAAAGATTTCCTGATTAAAGAGGAAACACCCCTCTGACATCCTTGGTGGGTTTTACCCTGCCAATTTTTCCATTTGTCTTTCAGGCCACACTGGAGAAGCGGTGCAAAATGAGGGAGTTCATGTCTGTCTTATCCTCGGCTCAAATTCATTAGAAATGGGGCTTTCCCTTTAAGTTGATCATTGCACACAATGGAAGCACATATACAGCTACTACTCCTCTTGAAGGTCAAGAACTCCTGGTGAAGTTGGGTCTAGCAGATGCTCCTATGCCTCAAAGCCTACCCTCAACCCCCCCGGATATCTCCCATTTGGAACACTCCATCTCCACGGTGTGAAAGGAGGAGAGTTAGACAAGAGATGGGATGATAGTGATCCTCGCTTTTGGCTGATCTCCCCCACCTCTGATCACTTATTGGGACATGTCTCTGACACTTTATCATTAGTTGTGTTAGTTATTTTTGGGTTGACTCCCTATACACCTTGACGTGTTACATGTTTTATATGAGTTCTTATCCTTATGTTTTGCTTGCAGGCTGGGTCTGCGGGAGCTGTTGATGTGCTACCCCACCCTGTTGCCAAGCATGGTCAGAGATGCCGCTGCCCTGTTGTGGAAGGGCTGCTCTTCTCTCCGTGTTTTTTGGCGGCAGCATTTGGCCCCTGTTGGCCCTTGGAAATTATGGTTTTCCGTCTTTTTAGGTGAGGCAGTTCGACTACCTGATCCATGGTTTGTTTTAATCTCTATAGTCATAGGGGCTGCTCTGGCCCTGCTTCTATCGTTTTATGTTCTTGTTTTTTTTCTCTTGGTACATGATTGTTGTCATACACAATTTTATGGGTCTCCTTGCTACGTATATGCGGCTTGGATATTGCATAAAATGATAAGGTCAGACTTCACCCCTCTGGTTGTAGAGCCGGGTAATCCCCCTTTTAGACTGACCTCTCCTGATACAGAACTTTTTGGTACGATAATGTTGTTAAGTGCTCTTTGCTACGTGTTTAAAAATGGTGATTCATCGCCTTTCACATAATGTCCAGGGATTTAATTCTCCACATAAGCGCAAAACAGCTTTCCTGCAGGATAGGCAGCTAGGGGAGAAGATCCTTTTATTACTGTGCGGCGGCACAGTGGCTTAGTGGTTAGCACATCTGCCTTGCAGTAAAAGGGTCATGGGTTTGATTTCCGACCATGGCGCCTCCTGCCTGGAGTTTGCATGTTCTCCCTGTGCTTGCGTGGGTTTCCTCCGGGTACTCCGGCTTCCTCCCACATTCCAAAGACATGCTGGTAGGTGGATTGGCTCCTGTCTAAATTGGCCCTAGTATGTGTATGTATGAATGTGAGTTAGGGACTTTAGATTGTACTCCCCTTGAGGGTTAGGGACTGATGTGAATGTACGATATATACTGTATATGTAAAGAGCTGAGTAAATGGACGGCGCTATATAAGTACCTGAAATAAATAAATAAAATTACAAGAGACCCATTTTGCAGCGGATAAACATCCTACCTTTTTCCACAAATCATATAAGCAAGCATTTTATAATTTACATTTCACCAAAAGTTTCCCTTAGAAGTGCAAAATGACCCAGAGAGCAGGTTCATTATTATCAAGGGCACCGTTTCAGGTCGTGAACTTACAATAGCTAATGTTTATGCACCAAACTCAGCTCAGGCAACCTTTTTATCTAATTTGTTTGAAGTTCTTGATAAATTCCTGTCCTCCCATTTATTGGTAGGAGGTGATTTTAATTTGGTGGCCAACCCTTTACCGGATAGAAGTTCCTCTTCCCCAGCCTTCCCAAACATTCAGATTTGTTCCAGCTGATTTACTCTTGGAGGGCTCATGATGTGGGAGCTAGGGGTTATACGTTTTATTCCCATCCGCATGACTCCTATGCTAGGTTGGATTACATATATTGCTCTCCGATCCTTCTGGCCAACTCCACGAATGCTGGGATACACTTGTGTTCTTGGTCGGATCCTAATATTATGGCATTGTCTATCACTTTTATAGGCCTAGTGTATACTCCTTACTCCTAGAGGCTGAATGACTCTATGCTTACTGATACCACCTTCCGTCAAGAAGTAGCTACTTCAATCCAAGAGTATTTTCAGCTGAACAATACCCCTGACACCTTCCTGGCTATGCTGTGTGTGGCTCACAAGGCGGTTCTCCGTGTGCGCCCTATTTCTATGGCAGCAGCCAGGAAGAGGGATTGTTGGAAACAAATTCAGACACTCACCAGGGAACTGGAAACGCATTATAGAGCTCATGTAGGTAACCCATCCTTATTGAATAGGGGCATGATATCACAAAAACGCTTGGAACTGAATACCCTGCTATCTCAAAGAACTGGAAAAGCTTTACGCTGGTCTAAGGCATGCTTGTTATTACACAGCAATTCAACGTCTACCACGTTCGCTCGTAAACGTAACCATTCAATTCATCCCCCACATATATATAAATTACATAATAAGCACAGTAGTATCTCCTCTCTGCTCTACAAAGTTTTTGAAATTTTTTAAGAGTTTTACTCCTCCCTGTTAGCCTCTCCCCCTGCTGTCTCTTGGCTTGATTCCATACCTCTACCTACTCTTACGCCCTCTCAGATTTCATCTCTTAATGTCCCTTGTAGTCTGGAGGAAATTACACGAGTAATTAGCACACTGAAAAGTTCCATGACCCCGGGCACTGATGGGTTCTCGGACAGATATTACAAACATTTTGCCCCTCTTCTAGCCCCATCTTTGTTATCTATGTTTAATGAGATTTTGCAGGGGGGCAGGTTTACTGACGAGATGCTTTTGGCCAACATGTCATTGTTGCCCAAACTTTTAAAAGATCACCTTTTACCACAAAACTACAGGCCCATTTCTGTCATGAATAATGATTTAAAGATCTTTAGTCGTATCTTAGCAGATAGATTGGCCCCCATTATCTCTTCCTTAGTTTCTCCTGACCAATCAGGATTTATTCCTGACAGGCTTATCACAGATAATATATGTCTCACTTTGAATGTTATCCAAGATGCTAATTTGCACTCAAAGGAAGTGTTGTTGTTGTTGAGTCTAGACATTAATAAGGCCTTTGATAGTGTCCTCGGGCCTTGTTTGTTTTCGCTATTACAGCATTTGGGATTTAGTGATGAATTTCTCTCTGGCGTACGGGCCTTATACAATTCCCCCCCAAACAAGGATTAGACTTCCTGGCTGCAATTCTGACTTTTACCCTGGGTAGAGGCACCCGACAGGGTTTCCCGCTCTCACCCCTACTGTTTTGGGACCCTTGGCCATTGAAATAAGGTCACACCCTGATATCTCAGGGTACCTGCCAGTGGCATCCCTAGGGGGGTGCAGGCCACACCAGGTGACAGCATCACAGGGGGTGCAGGAGCAGGATGCCAGCAGAGCTTCTGGGCTCTGTGAAGGTCCTGGCCAGTTATTGGGGTGATCCCGGATTCCCGGAACACTGACAGCTGTCCCCGGTATAGCGGTAAAATGGATATCCCCGACCCGTGCAGATATGTATCCCTTGAAGCAACATATGTGCTGGTTTCAGCCTGAAGAAGCCGATCGCTGATCTCTGACTTTAGCACAGAGCTGCCACAATTAACCCCTTACAGGCTGCAAACTACTGATGCTGATCCCGTGGATCACTATGGGTTGTAAGATCAGTTAACCCTGTATAGGTTCAAGGAAGTCGGAGATCGGCTTCTTTGGTCTGAAACCAGCACATACGTTGCTTCAGGAGATGCATATCTGCACGTGTCGGGGATACTCATTTTATCGCTACAGCGGCACCGCTCCTTCCTCTCTGGAGGGGTGACACCACATGTTACCGCACCGGGTGACACCAACCCTAGGGATGCCTCTGGTACTCGCTCTTGGTCTCTCAATTTAAGTTATGTATGTATGCTGATGATGTCATGCTCTTTCTTACTAACCCATTAGTATCCTTGTCTAATTTATGTTCGGTGTTGAATGATTTTGCATCCATATCAGGTCTCTCCATAAATTTTTATAAATCTGTAGTTATGCCTATCAATGTTACTGAGCCTCTAGGGGAATCCCTCCGTGGTTCTTTCCCATTTCGTTGGGCCGTGGACTGGATTCTATACTTGGGTGTTTATCTTACGCCCAAGGCCTCTGGGCTATTTGCAGCAAATTACCCACCATGTGTGTCCCATCTTTATACTTTGCTTAAGATTTGGCATGAGTACCCTATTTTTTTTCTGGGTAGAGTCCTGGCGGTAAAAATTAATATTTTACCTAAACTCCTCTATTTATTTAGAGCGCTTCCAATATCGGTCTCTAAAATGTTCCTCAATCATTTTCAACAAGTGATTAACAACTTCAACTGGCGAAATAGACGTCCTCGCTTTACCTCTCTTGTCCTGTATAAATTGCAACGAATAGGAGGCTTAGGCCTTCCTAATTTTTTAATAAACTAAAACAAAAACAACCTGCGCGAACTATGTGAAACATTTGAAAGTGAATGCTGCTGTGCCTTAATAAGAATCAAAAAGATTGATAAAAATAAAAAAATCAGTGAAACAATAAAGCAGCGCAAAACATGAAATGAATCAAAAATAAATATACACAAATCGTAATAAATTCCTTGGTTATAAAATAAATGTCCAAAACCACCAAAATGAAAAAAAAAATATAATTTGTGTCCAAATACAAAAATACTTGTTGTCCAGAGTCTTCTCTCTGTATTACACTTATCCTAAATTTCTTTGGAGCACTATTTTCATGTGTAACCCCTTCCCGCCGACGTAATACAAATATGCGGCCTCACGGACCTGGGCTTTTTTCCGTCATATTTGCGTACCTGTCTTTGTGCTGGGAGCGCGGCGTGCTCCCAGCACCGAGACCGCGGTGTCACTGAGAGCACCGGGTCCCGTTCTAACGATCAGGACCCGGGACTCCCGGTCCCAGGTCTCATGATCGCCTCTGATTGGCTATCACAGTGATCAGTCCCCTTGTTTTTTTTCTCTCTCTCTCTATGAATGGAGAAGAGAGATACATTGTATCTATCGAACTCCTGTCAGAGAGAGGAAAAAAAAAGTTTGTAAAAAAAAAAAAAGATAAATATTAAAAAATAAAAGAAAAAATAAAGAAAAATACCTAAATCAAGGTTTGATCTAGTTCAGTGCCAGGGTTAGTGTTTAGGTCAGGGTCAAGGTCAAAGGTCAGGGTCAAAGGTCAGGATTAAAAAAAAAATTGGTGTCAGTTAGTGTTAATGTCAGTGTTAGTGTGTTTTAGGTAAAAAAAAAAAAAAAAAAAGACAAAAACAAAATGCGCACTATGGTTTCTGGGCTGTACTATGGGTACAAACAACAAATAACATACACATATATGGTATCGCTGCAATCGTCAAGAGCTGGAGAATTTATTTTGGGTTCTTTGGTGGTAGGTTATGGTCGTAACAAGAAACACACAGCTAAATAAAAAAAAAGGATTTTTTTTACTATTTCGGGCCAGTTTTCCTTTGATAATAAAAAAAAAATCAGGAGATCCATTACCATTTACCACCAAATGAAAGCCCAATTTGTCCTGAAAAAAATCAAGGTATAATTCACCTGGATGTACAAAGTAGTTGTGATATGTACGGTTTCACTAACACATGTCAACGTTGCAGAATTGTGCTTAGGCATTTAATTTTTGCTTTACCCTTAGGCGTGAAGGGGTTAAAGGTGACTTTCTTTGTTTTTGGTTTCATCACTTTTTGTATTTGGACACAAATTTTATATTTTATTCATTTTGGTGGTATTGGACATTTATTTTATAACCACAGAATTTATTATGATTTGTGTATAATTATTTTTGATTCACTTCCTAATTTTTGGCTTTACTACATATCCGCCCATTTTTCTCAACTTGCACAATGGGCAACTATTAATTCCCTGACTACCTGGGTCAGATTTGAATCCCAATCCATACGCCCTTTTTATTTACCGGGTTTATTATGGATAAATATTCCCCCTCGCTCGTTGTCGAGTTACAATTCGATTGTGTTTCACTCTTTGGCACTTTGGTCCCTTTACAAATCTAAATTGGGTCTTATTTCCTCTGTCCTGCTGGGTTCGACATTTTTTGGAGACCAGAATTTTGCCACAGTGTTTTCATGTCCACAGGCATTTTGCTGGTGGTATGACCGAGACCTTATCAGACTAATGGATTTTCAGAGAGGTGGGACTTTTATATCCTTTGATATGGTACGTACGCTTTTTGATATCCTGCTTCCTGAACATTAACATTTTTCTGCAAATACGACATATTGTTAGCTCTCATTTTGGATTGATGCCCTCTTCCCCAATTACCTATTTTGAATGTATCTACTGTGACTTGCCTAGGGGTAAGGGTCTTATCTCAGATTTATATTGCTCTTTTTCAGCTGCCATTTGTCCCTCACCTCCCTCATATAGACTGAAATGGGAGGTTGATTGTAATATTACATTCTCAGATGAGGACTGGGACTCCATGGTGGATAATATACGCAGGGGCTCTAGATTGCTTTTGGTCTGTGAGACAACCATTAAGGTTTTAACCTGTTGGTATTATACCCCCTCTAGACTACGTCATGTTTCCGGGAACGTCGCACCTCTGTTTCAGGGGTTGTGGCCTTGCTGGAACCCTTGGGCATATGTTTTGGGCTTGCCCTGGTCTTTCCTTGATCTCGTGTAGGATATCGGAGATGGCCTCTGCCTTGGCGGGTTCTCCAGTGGACTTGTCACTGCAAATTTGCTTACTGGGTGCATCCTTTTTGGGGATTCCAGCCAACCTAATGAGGCTAATTCACTCTATTTGCGTTTCCACTCTATGGGCCATTGTGCTTCATTGGAAGTCACCAGTCTTCCTGTTGGCCTCTGTTCTGTGGAGAGTCGATATGGTTATGCTCATGAAATGTATTCAGTATACATTATTGGATAAGATGCAATTATTCAACAGAGAATGGATGGTTGGAAGACACACCGACACTTAATGTTAGATTGAATGTCTATCGTACTTTGATTTGTATTGATTCTTTGTTAGTTATGCAGTTGTTCTGCCTATATTGCTGCCTAGCTCTCATGTACTTGATCTTTCGTTTTTTATGATTGTGTTTATATTACTGTAAATAACCTATGTGACTTTTTCTTACTGTACATTCTACCTCAAATGATGTGTGGTTTTTGTAGTCTGCCTCTCAATAGTAAACAAAAAAAAAAGAAATGTCATCACTCAGTCTCTATGGACCAAATAAACTTCATTGTGTTTTTATATCATCCAAACAACAATCCACCTCGACAGACAAAGTCTGATCTCTGATAGTCAGTGGAGGGTGGAATGGATGAAAGCCAATAACAGCCAGTGACCTGAAGGACTATGATGGCGTCTCCCAGTGTAACCTGCCAAGAAGTCTGTCTTTGTATAACTGTCATCTAGGGCAGTGTTTTTCAACCTTTTTTGTGCAAAGGCACACTTTTTTCATGAAAAAAATCACGAGGCACACCACCATTAGAAAATGTTAAAAAAAATTACCTCTGTGCCTATATTGACTATATATAAAGTAATTCTCTTGAATAGTAATCAAACACAAAGAAATTATTTTATAATTATTTCATCCCCCCATATAGTATTTCATCCCTCATACAGTAATTCATCCCTCATATAGTAATTCATCCCCCATATAGTATTTCATCCCTCATATAGTATTTCATCCCCCCATATAGTATTTCATCCCTCATATAGTAATTCATCCCCCATATAGTATTTCATCCCCCCATATAGTATTTCATCCCCCCATATAGTATTTCATCCCTCATATAGTAATTCATCCCTGATATAGTAATTCATCCCCCATATAGTATTTCATCCCCCCATATAGTATTTCATCCCTCATAAAGTAATTCATCCCTCATATAGTATTTCATCCCCCACAGTACTATTCCCCCCCCCCCCTTCTAGTAAGCCAAGTCCCCCGTGTCAATTCACTTACCTTTTGCGTTCCTCTCGCTGTCTTCCCGCGCCGTTCGGGTCTTCAGGGCGGACTGTGAGAGGAGCCTAGCTCCCCTCCCCTCACGTTCGGCACGCTGCCCCGCCTACACACATCCTGACAGCCACATCCGCAAGCCGGATTAAAAGGTCCGCGCGGACTTTTGGGGCTGCCAACCGAGAGGAGGCAGGGGAGCGGCCGACCGAGAGGAGGGAGGGGAGCAGGCGCCCGGCACACAGAAGAGCCGCATTAGACTGGGTAAAGAGCCGCATGTGGCTCGCGAGCCGCGGCTTGCCGACCACTGAATCATTAGATTCTAATGATTGGTCTATTTGTGAGCCGAAGCCACATGTTACAGATGAAATTGGAATTTTTCCCACGGCACACCAGACAATATCTCACGGCACACTAGTGTGCCGCGGCACAGTGGTTGAAAAACGCTGATCTAGGGAACGTGTCTGGATCCCTCACAAAGGATTTATCCCAAAATCCAGCAGAATATGAGATCATTTATAGTAGAATTCCCCCCTCATCTCCTGGATCTCGGAGTCCCTCACATAGAAGATTTATATCAGAGTCCTGCAGAATATGAGATCATTTATATTAGAGTTCTCACCTCAGGTACTGCAGAGTACAGCCAGGATGTCGGAGTCCCTCACACAGAAGTCTCATTCCAGAGTCTTGGAGATCATTATCTGATAAATCCAGTCTGGTGAGGGATGGGTTAGTCATCAGAATGGAGCGGAGATCATCACAGCAGGAGGAAGTGAGACGACATTCAAACAATCTGCAGAGACAAATACAGACACATGAGAGTATATTAGGGAAAGAACCAACAACTCTTAGGGTATGGTCATCATAAATCTCATAGAAGAGAAAGAAGGAAGAAGATAATGGGGTCCCATCATCAAGGGAGAAAAGTCAGTAAATCCCCTTCTGATGATCCATGGAAGGGGGAGGGGTGTAAATCTCTCCAGCAGTCCATTCACTCTGTAGGAAGCTTGTCTCTGGAGTAGAATGTCTCCCATATCATTACTGAGATCACACAGAGAAATGATGAGCAGATACTGAACAGGAGCAGACAAGGCCTGACATAGGGGGACTCAGGGGGAACTTGGTCAGGAGATGATCCAGAAGTCTTTGGTGAAGTCACACATCTGCAGATAGAATTCATAGCACAGACACACATGACACACAAAGTCCACTTTCTTGTTGATATCACCCAGAAAACCTGGAATTCAAAAATCGTCCAAACCCTCCAGATGGAGAATATAAGGAGGACGATCCTCACCAGAGGAGAGCTCTACTCATTTTATGGAGAAATCGTTTGTAATGAGGAAACCAAACAGAAAGGAACAAAATACAAGAAGATGAAGCCGACTGCCCAGCTCTACATAGTATAATATGTGGTTGTGGAGGGACTCCAGGGGGGGTTATGTCCATAGGATACCACCTTCATAGCTGAACAGAACCCCCACCAGCATGGCCGGATATAGGGGAGTGCTGGGGTGGGCTGTGCCCTCCAGATTTCGGTTGTGTCCCCCCTGGCCAGCAGAGTGTCTTTCCCATCCCAACACTGGAATGCGCAGGCTCTAGCAGTGAAATGTGATGAGTAAAGCTCAGACAGCGGAAGACAGAAGAGAGGCTGTGCTGTGTCCTCCCCCTCCTGTCAGTGCCGTGCTCCTCCACACAGCGCATCAAACAGGATCGCTGGTTCGGACGGCACACAGTGGAATTACCCGCCTCATACACATTTCCTCCTGCTGGGACATGAGCAGTCCTTGGAGGAGGAAGAATGCTGGTAGTTACACTGTGTGCAGCCCAAACCAGCGATCCTGAGTGATGCGCTGTGTGGAGGAGCACAGCACTGACAGGAGGGGGAGGACACAGCACAGCCTCTGTCCTTTCTCCTGTGGGGGGGAGGGCTTACAAGAGGGGAACATAATGTGAGGGTGGGGGGGGGGTAACTTGTGCTTGTAATTTGTGCTTGGAATGAGAGCTAGAGGGACTGGTGACTATTTGTGCTGGGGAGGGTGAGGCATATTTGCTAAAAAGAGAGGGTTGGGGTGGAAGGATATGTGCTATTAGGTGGAATGAAGGGGATATGTGCGGGGGGGGAGTATGCTAGGACTAGGAGTTGGGATTGGGGGAAATATGTGTTTGGAAGGGGGATTGGAGGAGATATGTGTTAGGAGGGGGGGCATATCAGGAGGGGGGATATGTGCTAGGTGGGGAATTGGGGATGGGGAGTATGCTAGGACTAGGGGGGATTGGGGGAGATATATGTTAGGATTGGGTGGGAATATATTGTGAGGTGGGGAGGTGGGATTGGGGGATATGTGCTTAGTGGGGGGGTTGGGGAGGGGGAATATGCTAGGACTAGGAGGGGAAACTGGGGGAGATGTCAGGAGTGGGGGGAATGTATTAGAAGGGGGGATTGGGGGGATATATGTGCTAAGAGGGGGGAACATATTAGAAGGGGGGATTGGGGAATATGTGCTAAGTGGGGGGATTGGGGATCAGGAATATGCTAGGACTAGGAGGAAGGATTGGGGGAGATATGTGTTTGGAGGGGGGTTGGGGGGATGAATTAGGAGGGGGGATTGGGGAGATATGTGATAGGAGGGGGATTGGGAAGGAATATGTGCAAGGAGGGAGTTTGGTTGGATATGTGTTAGGAGGGGGGAATGGGGTGGAGGAATCTGGGCTAGGAGGGTATTTTTTTTTTTTTTTGGGGGGGGGGATTTGTGCTAAGAGGGGGTAGGGGAATTTGGGTTAAGAGGAGAGGGCTGGGGAGGATTTGTGTTAGGAGGGGGCGTTTTGGGGGTTCTTAATTTGGAGAAAAGTAATTTGGAGGGGGTTGTGCTGGAGGGGGGATGAGAGGGGGGTTTGGGAGATACAATTTGTTCTGGGAGGGGGATTTGGCAGGGAGGATTTCTACTAAGATGGGTAATTTGAGGATAGTATGACATGTGCTAGGAGCAGGCTCAACATTTTAAGTCCTGAGCTACCAGCCAAGCCTTAGGAGTTACTTGCCACCAGTTGCCCCACCCAACCCCTACTCTTCCCCCGCCCCTAATTCCACCCCTAAACACACCCTCATCAATTATCTCATGAAATGATACTGTTAAATGTTATCCACATTACATCAGGGTCCCCAGAGCCCCCCACATTACATCAGGGTCCTCAGAGTCCCCCCACATTACATCAGAGTCCCCAGAGTCTCCCCACATTACATCAGTGTCCCCAGAGTCTCCCCACATTACATCAGTGTCCCCAGAGTCCCCACACATTACATCAGGGTCCCCAGAGTCCCCCCCCCATTACATCTGGGTCCCCAGAGTCCCCCCACATTGCATCAGGGTCTCCAGAGTCTCCACACATTACATCAGGGCCTCCAATGTTCCCTTAAACACTCCATCATACTTAGACCATGCACTGCATACAACCATAACCCCCCATAATCTTTCACTCACCAAACCATAATTGTACCAAACATATCCTACCTTTTATCCAACCCAGCAGTACCTCAAATCCCCCCCATACTCCACCACATCAGCCTGAACCCGACCAAACCACCCATACATGCATGTTTACACACAGACACATGTACACACAGAAACATGTACACACATGTACATAAACACACACGTGTACATACACACAGACATACACACACACATGCACACACACACACCATATAAAAAGTTGCAGTACTTCATTACCTTCGCTCCCAGAGCCAGGTACTGCACTCTAGGGGGAGGCAGAGAGCACAGTACACACTCTTTCCTTTGCTTTTACTTTGCTCAGCTGTTGAGCAGTCTGATGGCTCTGATGGAGTGAAAGAGCCAGCCCTGAATTCCAAGCCTGCTTAGCAAGACGGCCCTGGGGGACACACTTGACTCCACCGTAATTTCCACTCACCAATGCGAGCAGGCGTGTGTAAATTTTGAGGCCTGATTTTTTTTGGGGGGTGAGACATGAAATGAGGGCACTCAACAGATCTTCTCTTCCCATCATAGCACATTGCTGAGATTTTCTTGAATTCCCTTACAGACACAGCCTCAATCTGTAGCCAGCAACATACTGTGCAGATGGATGCTGTGTCTGTAAGGGAATCCAATCTCAGCTATGTGCTGTGGTGTGGAGGAGCTCTGAGTACTCAAGCTGTTTTCAGTGTGGGGAAGGGAGGAGGAGATCTGCTTAGTGCTCTGCCAGCAGTGACCCTGTCCTCTTCTCTGCTGACCATAGTCTTCTCCCTGCTAACCCCTTCACACTGCCTTGCTGACTCCTGTCCTCTGCACTGTTGTCCTCTGCCCTCTGCACTGCTGACCCTTGTCCTCTGCACTGCTGACCCCTGTCCTCTGTACTGCTGACCCTTGTCCTCTGCACTGCTGACCCCTGTCCTCTGCACTGCTGACCCATGCCCTCTGCCCTGCTGACCTCCGACCTCTGCCCTGCTGACCCCTGCCCTGCTGAGCCATGTACTCTGCCCTGTGGACCCCTGTCCTCTACACTGCTGACCCCTGCCCTCCATCCTGGTGACCTGATAACCCTTTTCTCCACCCTGCTGATCCGTGTCATATGCTCTGCTGTCCATGGTCATCTACACTGCTGACCCCTGTACACTACCCTACTGATTTTTGTACATTGTTCTTTGCTCTGATAACCCAATTTACACTGTCCTACAAACTAATGGCTTCTGTAGACTGCCCTATAAACTTCATATCCTATCTTCTGCCCTGCAGACCCCCTGTATACTACCCTACTGACCTCACATCCTCTGCCCCCTAAAATTTTTTACTGCACCCTACATCAGACAGGCTAGATCCAACCCTGCCCACCAGGAGCAGACGGGGGTATGGGCACTCACTGCCCAGAGCCAGGACAGAGGAAGCCTAGGACCTTGTATGGCAGACAAGGACTCATAAAGGGGATGGGAGTTAGGGATGTTCATCATTTCTTGTAGTGATGGGGGATGGGTAACTTTCCAGGATTGAACAATTACTATCCTGCAGAAGGGAGACAATGACAGATGATATTTCGGGAGTATGAGTTGTATTGGTGATGGGACGGCCTTTTGTACAGAAGTGAGAACTGTCTGATGTCTTTGCCTTCAGAGGAATGTATAGAGTTTTCTGCCTTTATTATGGTCAGGACAAAACATTACATTCATAGATTTGTAAATATGAAATATTGTATATAAATAATTTGTATTTACATTTCAAGCCAGCAGGTGGAGCTGAAATCACATTTCCACATGTTTACAGCCTGTCCTTCCTGGATCACTGTACAAACCATGTTATTTCCAGAGCTCTGTAGCTGAAGCTGTAATTTCCACTTGTAACTGATTGACTCAGAGAAGTGAGAGGAGAGGGGGGAGCAAATTACTGACCCCACCTGAGGGACCTCACTGGATATTCTGTGAAAATTGAGGACTAGCGCTCACTGTTGTTCTCCCTATTTTATTTTGAAATGTGACATTAATAATGGATAGCCTGAAATATCCGGATGTGATTTAATCACCACTGCCAAAGGTTCCAACACCAGCGCAAATAAGAGGGGTGAAAGAGGACAACCCTGACGGGTGCCTCTACCCAATGTAAAGAAGTCAGAGTTACAGCCTGGAAGCCTTATCCTCGTTTTAGGGGAATCGTATAGGGCATGCACACCGGCCAAGAAACCATCACTAAAGCCCATTTTCCGTAACAAAGAAAATAAATAAGGCCAAAGCACACTGTCAAAGGCCTTGTTTATGTCTAGACTCATCAACAGAACCTCTTTAGAATGTAGGTTGGCATCTTGAATAACATTTAGAGTGAGGTGAATATTATCAGTAATGAATCTGTCAGGAATGAAACCAGATTGGTCTGGAGAGACCAAAGAGGAGATAATAGGGGCCAACCTATCCGCCAATATGCGGCCAAATATTTTCAGATCATTATTCATTACTGAGATTGGTCTATAGTTTTGTGGTAAATGGTGATCTTTCTGTGGTTTGGGTATTAGAGACATATTGGCCAACAGCATCTCCTCAGGGAACTTACTACCCTGAAAAACGTCATTAAATAATGTTATTAAATAGGGAGCCAATGTGGAGGCAAAATGTTTATAATAGCTAGCGGTGAATCCGTCGGGGCCTGGTGCAGTGGATCTTTTTAGCACGCTAATCGCACAAGTTATTTCCTCTACAGTACAAGGGGCATTAAGAGAGGCAATCTGAGAAGGTGTAAGGGCAGGGAGGGGTATAGAGTCCAGCCACGAGTCCGATGAAGAAACAGACTCTGACTGGGGAGGAGCTAGTAGACCTGAATAAAAGTTTTCAAAAATACCCAAAACTTCCTGAGGTAAAGATGAAATAGCGCCCGAGGTAGTGCGCAACTTATAGACATGTGGAGGGCGCAAAGAGTGATTCAATTTCCTTGCAAACATAGTGGATGCTGAGTTGCTGTGTAACAAGTACGAGGCCTTCGACCAGCGGAGAGCTTTTTCAGTCTTTTGAGATAGTAGGGTGTTCAATTCTAAACGCTTTTGGGACAGCAACTGTTTATTAAGAAGAGATGGATTAGCAACATGACTACGATAATGTGCTTCTAAGTCTCGGGTAAGAAGTAGTATTTGTTGCCATCTTTTTCTATTCCTGGATGAGGCCATGGAAATAAGGCGGCCACGTAGGACCGCCTTATGGGCTACCCATAGTGTGGCTGAAGATATATCAGGGGTAGAATTAGACTGAAAGTATTCCCGGTTAGATGTAGCCACTTCTTGGCGAGAGTCAATATCTGTAAGCATAGAGTCATTAAGTCTCCAAGAGAAGGGGGTAGGTGCCAATCCTATAAACGTGATAGATAAAGCCATTACATCGTGATCCAACCAGGGGCTCAGGTGTATGCAGGCTGACCTAGAATTCGCTAGTAAAATAGGGGTACAATAGATATAGTCTAATCTGGCATAAGAGTCATGTGAGTGAGAATAAAATGAATAATCCCTGGCTCCTGCATTGTGCGCCCTCCAGGTGTCCACCAACTGGAGGGTATCTAATTTCTTAGTAAGGGATTTTGGAAAAGCCTGGGAAGATTGCGAGGAGGAGCTCCGGTCCAGAAGAGGGTTCGCCACCAGATTAAAATCCCCACCCACCAATAGATGGGGGGACAAGAACCTATCTAGAACGTCAAAAAATTTAGAAAAAAAAGACGCTTGTGCTGAATTTGGTGCAAAGATATTTGCAATAGTAAGTTCTCGACCTGAAAGGGTGCCTTTAAGAATAATAAATCTACTGTCCGGGTCACGATACACATGCTGAACCTCAAGGGGGAATGTATTATGTAGAAAGATAGCTACTCCTCTGCTCTTGGAGGAATGTAGAGTATAATACCCCTGCCTATAGGATTTATGAAAATATGTTGGGTGTTTTGCGGCTGCAAAATGTGTTTCCTGTAATAAAATAATTTTAGCCCCTAATTGCTTATATTGAAGAAAGGCTGTTATGCGCTTATTTGGTGAGTTGAAACCCTGGACATTATGCGAAATGCATTGAATTGCCATAATATACAAAAGTTGTAGTTATCAACATAAAAAGACACATTGAAAAGACATCTCCCAGTATTGTTTGGCTAGACACAAGGACCCGCGAGTCCACATCAGACAGATTAACAGGCAGTAGTAGCAGCATAGGGGACATCCTGATCCCAAGACAGGGGTCGTGACGTCCACAAGCCGGCATAAATCCAACATCATATATGAAAGCTTTGAAAAGAGAAAAATTAAAGAATAGAAATGAAGCTTTAATAGCTCCTATAATTATAAAGGTAACTGAAAAACATGGATCAGGCAGGCAGTATGCCATACATGAAAAAACAAGGAGTTCAAACATCAAAGGGCCAAATGGGCCCAAACCCTGCCTCCGTAAAACATGGAGAATGGAGCCTTCCACCCCACAATCGGGCGGTGACCCCTCCGGCCATGTCAGGCGGCAGGGTGGGGGAACGTGTTCAAGGGTTATGAAACCATGAGTTAATGGGCGATATTAAGAAGGTCCGAAGACCCTTGTTAAACTACAACACATCCAGTTATCAAGGAGAAAGCATACATAGGTCTCAGAAAGACAGAAATAGCACAACAGTGATCACAAATTTGCAAGCCCTTAAAATATAAAAGGTACAAATGGGCAAAATCCCTATAACCCGGTTTTTGTCTCAGTTACAATAAACTGTAGATCAGGATTGAGGGTTGGCAAAATCATAGGTAATAGACAGGTGAGCAAGGTCACGTCAACCCGGTTCTTGTCAGACTCTTCTTCTATCCCTCCATGGAGATGGGGTGTGCCAAATGGGAGAGACACGAGGGTTGGAGGGTGGGCGTTGAGGTGATGGGGCGTCCGCCAGGCCCAACTTGGCCAAGATTGCTCTACCTTCGGGAAGGGATGTGGCTATATATGTGCTCCCATTATGTGGAACTATCAGCTTAAAAGGGAAGCCCCACTTGTAGCGAATACGAGCTGAGAAAAGGGCAGTTGTAACTTCCTTCATTTTTCTGCGTTTCTCCAACGTAGTCGGAGAGACGTCTGGAAAGATTTGCAAAACCGAGCCCTTGAAGGAGATCGTTGAGGTGTTGCGAGCAGCTCTAAGGATATCTTCTTTGGTCAGAAAATCCTATAAATGTCTAACTTTGTGTCATGTCCTATTAAAAATAAAGCAGCATGTCACTTTCATGAGGCATCAACATTTGTCGGCCGCCTCCATGCCCAATAACTGAACCCTAACACCTAACATGGACCTTCACCCATCCACAGCCCTTTCCTCCTCTCCCCCCCCCCCCACACACACCCACAGAACAGATATCCATTTTTTTTTTTTTATACATGCTTTTACATAGGATGGCTGAAAAGAGAAAAAAGTCCATCTAGTTGGAGTGTGCAGATAGTTCCTGGAGGATAAAGGAGTTGATACCATTGAATGGCCCCCACGCTCCCCTGACCTAAATCCAATAGAACCCCTCTGGGATGTCATGTTTTGGTCTATCCGATACCGCCAGGTTGCACCTTAAACTATCCAGGAGCTCAGTGATGCCCTGACCCAGATCTGGGAGGAAATCCCCCAGGACACAATCCATGGTCTCATTAGGAACCTCTCCCGACATTGTCAGGCATGCATACAAGCACGTGGGAGCCACACAAACTACTGAGGACCATTTGGAGTTGCTGCAGTGACATTTGACCAAATGGACTAGTCTACTGCATAATTTCTTCACTTTGATTTTCGGGGTGTCTTTGAATTCAGTCCTCTGTAGGTCGATCATTTTCATTTCCATCAAACGATGGGGCATCCTTATGTTTCTCACACATTACCCCGTCCATGTCAGTATAGAGATCCAGCAGGAGATACATCCCCATTGAGATCTGATGGGTTCTCAAAGTGTTGCTTTCATTTCTATGAGCAGTGTATTATATGCATCTAGGAAAGAATTCAGGTTTTTTTTAACCCTTTCTTCTGCCATGTCCATACGTTGTATGTACCCGACAGCTGGGGGGGGGGGGATTTTCACAATCCAGGGGCTGCAGCCACCAGGATTTTGTATAAATCTGATAGGAAGACTCCTACCTGTAAGGTGGAAGCGGTCAGGTGGCTCCACTGCCGCTGATCGCTTCCATGACTCCCGGTTTTGATGTCCCCCAGTGGGAGTACTCCCACCAAGTACCGGGCTCTGCTTGCCCATCTGCAGGCCCGGGGAGTGATATGGCTGGTGTCGGCAGGTGGAGGGGTGAGAAGAGAGTGGAAGAGTATCCGCTCCCCTCCCCTTCTTTGTGTGATCCTGAAGGCGACATTCATGACGTCAATTCTGGGTCATGGCTGTCACTTTCCTATCTAGAATAGCCGGGGAAAGATGTATTGCAATGTGGTTTGCATTGCAATACATCTAATGGAGTCCAGAGGAGACATTGGTGGTCTTTTAGACCCTACATGTCTCAATAAAGAGACCCTGCCACAAAAAAAAATCACTTGGGGACTGAACAGAAACAGAAACGCACACGTCAGGGCACCTACCTGTGAGAATGTCGATTGTAATACACGTTACACACATGCCGGAGTGAGATCAATAATTCTAGCGCCAGACCTCCTCCGTAATGATAAACTGATGCGTCGTCTATAGAAAATACAGGGGACTGAAGATTGACGCATATTCATCAGAACACACAAATTTAAGGTTTGCCATGTTGGGTATTTATTTACTCAAAGTAACCTCATCTTTTTATTTTACCAAAAATGTGGGTAATTTATTGCGTTTGTTTGCCCTAAAACTACCTTTGTGGTAATATTGTGTGACATACAAAATTGGAACTACCACTATTTTATTCTCTAGGGTGTCTGCTTTCAGAAAATATATCATGTTTCATGGGTTTGTATAACCTTCAGGCCTAACATTATTTTTTAAACGTGTGCAAAAAAAAAATGCAAAAATGGTTCTGGCAGTGAAAGGGTTGAAGCAATCCACTGAGCTGGACAGAACCAACACCTGAGGGAGTCTATTCCACAGTTTCACAGCTCTTACTATGAAGAAGCCTTTCCGTGTTTGTAGAATAATCTCTTCACATCCATACATAAAGAGCGCCCCCTTGTCCTCTGTGATGACCTCAAGATGAATAACTCTACACTGAGATCATTATATGGACCCCTTATGTACTATACATGGAGATCATATCCCCCTTATGTATTATACATGGAGATCATATCCCCCCCTTATGTATTATACATGGAGATCATATCCCCCCTTATGTATTATACATGGAAATCATATCCCCCCTTATGTATTATACATGGAGATCATATCCCCCTTATGTATTATACATGGAGATCATATCCCCCTTATGTATTATACATGGAGATCATATCCCCCTTATGTATTATACATGGAGATCATATCCCCCTTATGTATTATACATGGAGATCATATCCTCCCTTATGTATTATACATGGTGATCATATCACCCCCCTATGTATTATACATGGAGATCATATCCCCCCTTATGTATTATACATGGAGATCATATCCCCCCTTATGTATTATACATGGTGATCATATCCCCCCTTATGTATTATACATGGAGATCATATCCCCCTTATGTATTATACATGGAGATCATATCCCCCTTATGTATTATACATGGTGATCATATCCCCCCTTATGTATTATACATGGTGATCATATCCCCCCTTACGTATTATACATGGTGATCATATCCCCCCTTATGTATTATACATGGTGATCATATCCCCCCTTATGTATTATACATGGAGATCATATCCCCCCTTATGTATTATACATGGAGATCATACCCCCCCTTATGTATTATACATGGAGATCATATCCCCCCTTATGTATTATACATGGTGATCATATCCCCCCTTATGTATTATACATGGAGATCATATCCCCCCTTATGTATTATACATGGAGATCATATCCCCCTTATGTATTATACATGGTGATCATATCCCCCCTTATGTATTATACATGGAGATCATATCCCCCCTTATGTATTATACATGGTGATCATATCCCCCCTTATGTATTATACATGGAGATCATATCCCCCCTTATGTATTATACATGGAGATCATATCCCCCCCTTATGTATTATACATGGAGATCATATCCTCCTTATGTATTATACATGGAGATCATATCCCCCCTTATGTATTATACATGGTGATCATATCCCCCTTATGTATTATACATGGAGATCATATCCCCCTTATGTATTATACATGGAGATCATATCCCCCTTATGTATTATACATGGAGATCATATCCCCCTTATGTATTATACATGGAGATCATATCCCCCCTTATGTATTATACATGGAGATCATGTCCCCCCCCTTATGTATTATACATGGAGATCATATCTCCCTTATGTATTATATATGGAGATCATATCCCCCTTATGTATTATACATGGAGATCATATCCCCCCTTATGTATTATACATGGAGATCATATCCCCCCTTATGTATTATACATGAAGATCATATCCCCCCTTATGTATTATACATGGTGATCATATCCCCCCTTATGTATTATACATGGAGATCATATCCCCCCTTATGTATTATACATGGAGATCATATCCCCCCTTATGTATTATACATGGAGATCATATCCCCCCTTATGTATTATACATGGAGATCATATCCCCCCCTTATGTATTATACATGGAGATCATATCCCCCCTTATGTATTATACATGGAGATCATATCCCCCTTATGTATTATACATGGAGATCATATCCCCCCTTATGTATTATACATGGAGATCATATCCCCCCTTATGTATTGAACATGGAGATCATATCCCCCCCTTATATATTATACATGGAGATCATATCCCCCCTATGTATTATACATGGAGATCATATCCCCCCTTATGTATTATACATGGAGATCATATCCCCCCTTATGTATTATACATGGAGATCATATCCGCCCCTTATGCATTATACATGAAGATCATATCCCCCCTTATGTATTATACATGGTGATCATATCCCCCCTTATGTATTATACATGGAGATCACATCCCCCCTTATGTATTATACATGGAGATCATATCCCCCTTTATGTATTATACATGGAGATCATATCCCCCCTTATGTATTATACATGGATATCATATCCCCCCTTATGTATTATACATGGAGATCATATCCCCCTTATGTATTATACATTGAGATCATATCCCCCCCCCTATGTATTATACATGGAGATCATATCCCCCCTTACGTATTATACATGGAGATCATATCCCCCTTTATGTATTATACATGGAGATCATATCCCCCCCTTATGTATTATACATGGAGATCATATCCCCCTTATGTATTATACATGGAGATCATATCCCCCCCTTATGTATTATACATGGAGATCATATCCCCCCTTATGTATTATACATGGAGATCATATCCCCCTTTATGTATTATACATGGAGATCATATCCCCCCCTTATGTATTATACATGGAGATCATATCCCCCCTTATGTATTATACATGGAGATCATATCCCCCTTTATGTATTATACATGGAGATCGTATCCCCCTTATGTATTATACATGGAGATCATATCCCCCCTTATGTATTATATATGGAGATCATATCCCCCCCTTATGTATTATACATGGAGATCATATCCCCCTTATGTATTATACATGGAGATCATATCCCCCCCTTATGTATTATACATGGAGATCATATCCCCCTTATGTATTATACATGGAGATCATATCCCCCCTTATGTATTATACATGGAGATCATATCCCCCCTTATGTATTATACATGGAGATCATATCCCCCTTATGTATTATACATGGAGATCATGTCCCCCTTAATCTCCTCTTCTCAGTAGAGAATACATTCAGTTCCTCTAATCTTTCCTCATAGCTGATCTCCTCCATGCCTCTTATCAGTTTAGTTGCCCTTCTCTGTACTTTCTCCAGTTCCCCGATGTTCTTTTTGTGAATTGGAGCCCAAAACTGAACTCCATATTCTGGATTAAGTATTACTAACGATTTGTACCGGGGTGAGGGGGGGGGGTGATATCTCTCTCTCTGGAATCTATACCTCTCCTAATACAAGAGAGGATTTTGCTCTCTTTAGAACCTTGGGGTACCCCACTGACACCCCTAGACCATTCAGAGTATGAATCATTAACCACTACTCTCTGAATATGATCTTTTAGCCAGTTTTCTATGCATTTACATACAGATTTTTCCAAGCCTGTAGACTTTACCTCTCACATTAGCCGTGTGTGGGGAATTGTGTCAAACACTTTTGCAAAATCCAAGTATACCACCAAGTATACCACGTCCACCGCCACCCCTCTGTCCAAGTATACCAAGTATACCACGTCCACAGCCATCCCTCGTGGGTTTATGTCATCTGGTCCAGGGGCTTTATTCACCTTTATTCTGTCTAAATGACAGTGACAGTAGTTTATTTGATTTGGTATGTCCTCTGCATATCGGCGGTCAGCATGCCCTTGCATACTGGTGGTCAGTGTGTGTCCCTGCATACTGGTTGTCAGCATGCCCCTGATTACTGGTGGTAAGGGCGCCCCTGCATGCTGGTGGTCAGTGTGTCCCTGCATACTGGAGGTCAGCGAGTTCCTGCATACTGGTTGTCAGCGAGCCCCTGTATACTAGTTGTCAGGGAGCCCCTGTGTACTGGTGGTAAGAGTGCCCCTGCATACTGGTTGTCAGTGCTCCCCTGTATACTGGTTGTCAGGGCGCCCTTGCATACTGGTGGTCAGTGTGTCCCTGCATACTGGTTGTCAGCGCGCCCCTGCATACTGGAGGTCAGCGAGTTCCTGCATACTGGTTGTCAGCGAGCCCCTGTATACTAGTTGTCAGGGAGCCCCTGTGTACTGGTGGTAAGAGTGCCCCTGCATACTGGTTGTCAGGGCGCCCCTGTATACTGGTGGTCAGGGCGCCCTTGCATACAGGTAGTCAGGGCATTTTTCTCAAATAATTTGCGCAGGATCCAACCACGCTTCCACCACAATAAAATGACCCCCTCTGAGGAGGAGAGCATGTCGCATCAAATGGTTGCTCTGTCCATACTGTACTAACAGTGGGCATTGTTATATACCAGGAGTGCAATACACACAGAGGGTTCAGGAGTGTGTATGCACAGAGTGATGGGTTGAGGAGAGTGCAGTGTGCTGCTTACAGTGTGCAGGCTTCAGAAGTGGCTACATGCATAGTGCATGATTCAGTGTTTGGACATGTGCTATGTACATAGTGCCGGGTTTAATAGTGCACTACGTACACAGCACAGCGATCAGGAGTGCGCTACATACACAGCGCAGGGTTCAAGAGTGCGCTATGTACACAGTGCAAGATTCAGGAGTGCGCTATGTACACAGCACAGGATTCAGGAGTGCACTACATACACAGCACAGGGTTCAGGAGTGTGCTACATACACAGTACAGGATTCAGGAGTGCGCTACATACGCAGTACAGGGCTCAGAATTGCTATATGTACACAGCGCAGGGTTTCAGGAGTATGCTACATACCACTGTGCAGGGTTTAGGAGTGTGCTACGTACACAGCGCAGAGTTAAGAAGTGTGCTACGTACACAGTGCAGGTCTTAGAAGTGATCTATGTACACAGCGCAGGGCTCAGGAGTGAGCTATGTACACAGCGCAGGGTTCAGGAGTGCGCAACGTACACAGTGCAGGGTTCAGGAGTGCACTACGTACACAGCACAGGGTCCAAGAGTGCTCTACGTACACATCACAGGGTTCAGGAGTGCGCTATGTACACAGTGCAGTGGAGGCAGGGAGGGATGGGTGAATAGATTGAAGGAGGAAGGGATGGGTCAATGGAGGAAGGGAAGCTTGGATGGATGGAGGATTGATTGGATAGAGGGAGGGATAAGTGGATGGATGGATAGATGGAAGGAGGGATGGCTAGAAGGAGGGAGGAATAGAGGGAAGGATGGATGAAAGGAAGGATGGAGGGATTAATGGAAAGACGGAGGGAAGGATGGATGGGAGGAGAGAGGGATGTATGGGAGGAGAGAGGGATGTATGGAAGGAGGGAGGGATGTATGGAAGGAGGGAGGGAGGGATGTATGGAAGGAGGGAGGGAGGGATGTATGGAAGGAGGGAGGGATGGATGGAAGGAGAGAGTGATGGATGGAAGGAGGGAGGGATGGATGGAAGGAGGGAGGGAGGGATGTATGGAAGGAGGGAGGGATGGATGGAAGGAGGGAGGGATGGATGGAAGGAGGGAGGGAGGGATGGATGGAAGGAGAGAGGGATGGATGGAAGGAGAGAGGGATGGATGGAAGGAGGGAGGGATGGATGGATGGAAGGAGGGAGGGATGGATGGATGGAAGGAGGGAGGGATGTATGGAAGGAGGGAGGGAGGGATGTATGAAAGGAGGGAGGGATGTATGGAAGGAGAGAGGGATGGATGGAAGGAGGGAGGGAGGGATGTATGAAAGGAGGGAGGGATGGATGGAAGGAGGGAGGGATGGAGGAATGGAAGGAGGGAGGGATGGAGGAATGGAAGGAGGGAGGGATGGTTTTGGATGGATGGAGGGAGAGGCAGTGTATTCCATACTGTAGAAACAATCCTGCTCTCTCCATGCTGGCAGAAGCCGTTTCTTTCCCTTTATACCAAGTGTAGGAAAACAGCTCCCATCACTGCAGGCTGGAGAATCTGCCTCCTGTAGTCCATCATCCACTGCAGGATGTTCTCTCCTCTCCCCTCCCCCTCCCATGCAGCTGCTGGCACCGCCTCCTGTTACAGCTTAGAAAACAAATCAGGTGGGCTGGGGAAGGGGGTAGGTACAGTGCTTTCTGATTGGCTAAGGAGGCAGCATAGAGGATGTATATCAATCTGCCTCTGAAACCAGCCTGCCGGGACTCACTAAAGGTAATCAAATTATGAGGCCAGAACAGCTGTATCCCTCCACAGAGTCCCCAGCCTTCTGGTATAAATAGAGGAAGTGCAGGAACCTGAAATTAAAACAACACTGTGACATATGCAAATAGCCGCATCTGAATTTTGGGGGGGCTATAGGAATGTTTTGGGGTCAGCACCTCCAAGTACCCGGCTGGATCTCAGAGTCCCTCACATAGAAGATTTATATCAGAGTCCTGCAGAATATGAGATCATTTATAGTAGAATTCTCCCCTCATCTCCTGGATCTCGGAGTCCCTCACATAGAAGATTTATATCAGAGTCCTGCAGAATATGAGATCATTTATATTAGAGTTCTCACCTCAGGTACTGCAGAGTACAGCCAGGATGTCGGAGTCCCTCACACAGAAGTCTCATTCCAGAGTCTTGGAGATCATTATCTGATAAATCCAGGCTGGTGAGGGATGGGTTAGTCATCAGAATGGAGCGGAGATCATCACAGCAGGAGGAAGTGAGACGACATTCAAACAACCTGCAGAGACAAATACAGACAAATGAGAGTATATTAGGGAAAGAACCAACAACTCTTAGGGTATGGTCATCATAAAACTCATAGAAAAGAAAGAAGGAAGAAGATAATGGGGTCCCATCATCAAGGGAGAAAAGTCAGTAAATCCCCTTCTGATGATCCATGGAAGGGGGAGGGGTGTAAATCTCTCCAGCAGTCCATTCACTCTGTAGGAAGCTTGTCTCTGGAGTAGAATGTCTCCCATATCATTACTGAGATCACACAGAGAAATGATGAGCAGATACTGAACAGGAGCAGACAAGGCCTGACATAGGGGGACTCAGGGGGAACTTGGTCAGGAGATGATCCAGAAGTCTTTGGTGAAGTCACACATCTGCACATAGAATTCATAGCACAGACACACATGACACACAAAGTCCACTTTCTTGTTGATATCACCCAGAAAACCTGGAATTCAAAAATTGTCCAAACCCTCCAGATGGAGAATATAAGGAGGACGATCCTCACCAGAGGAGAGCTCTACTCATTTTATGGAGAAATCATTTGTAATGAGGAAACCAAACAGAAAGGAACAAAATACAAGAAGATGAAGCCGACTGCCCAGCTCTACATAGTATAATATGTGGTTGTGGAGGGACTCCGGAGGGGTTATGTCCATAGGATACCACCTTCATACCTGAACAGAACCCTCACCAGCATGGCTGGATATAGGGGGGTGTTGGGGTGGGCTGTGCCCCCCTAGATTTTGGTTGTGTCCCCCCTGGCCGGCAGAGTGTCTTTCCCATCCCAACACTGGAATGTGCAGCCTGGAGCAGTGAAGTGTGATGAGTAAAGCTCAGACAGTGGCAGTGGTAGACAAGAGAGAGGCTGTGCTGTGTCCTCCCCTCCTGTCAGTGCCGCGCTCCTCCACACAGCACATCACTCAGGATCGCTGGTTTGGGCTGCACACAGTGTAACTACCAGCACTCTTCCTCCTCCAAGGACTGCTCATGTCCCAGCAGGAGGAAATGTGTATGAGGCGGGTGATTCCACTGTGTGCCGTCCGAACCAGCGATCCTGTGTGATGCGCTGTGTGGAGGAGCACGGCACTGACAGGAGGGGGAGGACACAGCACAGCCTATCTCCTGTCTCCTGTGGGGGGGGGGGGGGGCTTGCAGGTGGGGGAACATAATGTGAGGGGTTGGGGGGGTGTAACTTGTTCTTGGAATTTGTGCTTGGAATGAGAGGTAGTGGGACTGGTGACTATTTGTGTTGCGGAGGGTAACTGGGGGCGGAGGGCAATATTTTCTAAAAGGGGGGATTTGGGTGGAAGGATACGTGCTATTAATTGGAATGAAGGGGATATGTACTGGGGGGGGGGGAATGGGGGGAATAGTCTAGGACTAGGAAGGGGTAATGGGGGAGATATGTGTTTGGAGTGGGGATTGGCGGGATATGTGTGTGTAGGGGGGATTGGTGGGATGTGTTAGGAAGGAGAGACATATTAGGAGGGTGGCTATATGCTAGGTGGGGTATTGGGGAGGGGGAATATGCTAGGACTAGGAGTGGGGATTGGGGGAGATATACCTCCTTCCTGGAGTTTGCATGTTCTCCCTGTGCCTGTGTGGGTTTTCTCGGGTACTTCGGTTTCCTCTCACACTCCAAAGACATGCTGGTAGGTTAATTGGCTCCTGTCTAAATTGTCCCTAGTATGTGTATGTATGAATGTGAGTTAGGGACCTTAAATTGTGCGCTCCTCGGGGGCGGGGACTGATGTGAATGTACAATATATATGTAAAGTGCTGCGTAAATTGAGGGCACTACATAAGTACCTGAAATAATGAATAAAATATGTGTTAGGAGTTGGGGGGGGGGCGTATTAGGAGGGGGAACATAGTAGGAGGGGGGGATATGTGCTAAGTGGTGGGATTGGGGAGGGGGAATATGCTAGGACTAGGAGAGGGGATTGGGGGAGATATGGGTTAGGAGTGGGGAGGAACGTAAAAGGACGGGGGATTGTGGGGATATGTGCTAGGTGGGGTATTGAGGAGGGGGAGAATGCTAGGACTAGGAGGGGGGATTGGGGGAGATATGTGTTAAGAGTGGGGGGGAACAAATTAGAAGGGGGATTGAGGGAATATGTGCTAAGTGGGGGGATTGTGGATCGGGAATATGCTAGGACTAGGAGGAAGGATTGGGGGAGATATGTGTTTGGAGGGATATGTGTTGGGGGGACGTATTAGGAGGGGGGATTGCGAGATATGTGATAGGTGGGGGATTGGGTAGGAATATGTGCAAGGAGGGAGTTTGGTTGGATATGTGTTAGGAGAGGGGATTGGGGTGGAGGAATTTGGGCTAGGAGGGGAATATTTTTTTTTTTGGGGGGGGGGATTTGTGCTAGGCAGGGGTAGGGGAATTTGGGTTAAGAGGAGAGGGCTGGGGAGGATTTGTGTTAGGAGGGGGCAGTTTGGGGGTTCTTAATTTGGAGAAGAGTAATTTGGAGGGGGTTGTGCTAGGAGGGGGGATGAGAGAGGATTATGCTTGGAGGGGGTTTGGGCGATAAGATTTGTTCTGGGAGGGGGATTTGGCAGGGAGGATTTCTGCTAAGATGGGAAATTTGAGGATAGTATGATGTGTGCTAGGAACAGGCTCAAAAATTTAAGTCCTGAGCTACTAGCCAAGCCTTAGGAGTTACTCATCACCAGTTGCCCCACCCAACCCCTACCCTTCCCCGCCCCTACCTCCACCCCTAAACACACCCTCGTAAATGATCTCATGAAATTACACTGTTAAATGTTATCCACATTACATTAGGGTCCCCAGAGTCCCCCCACATTACATCTGGGTCCCCAGAGTCCCCCCACATTACATCAGGGTCCCCAGAGTCTCCCCACATTACATCAGGGCCTCCAATGTTCCCCTAAACACGCCATCATAGTAAGACCATGCACCGCATACAACCATAACCCCCCATAATCTTTCACTCACCAAACCATAATTGTACCAATCATATCCTACCTTCTATCCAACCCAGCAGTACCTCCAATGTCCCCCATACTCCACCACCCAGAATAATCACATCATCCTGAACCCGACCAAACCACCCATACATGTATGTTTACACTCAGACACATGTACATAAACATACACAGAGACACATGTACACACACATGTACAGTACATACACACACACTTATACATACATACTGTAGTGACTTTTGGGGGACTATTTATCAAAAACATAATTTCATTCCAACAGCAACAAGCCCAGCCGTCTGTTAAGGGTTAACCTTTCTTGGTGAGAATTCAAATGACCTTCTAGTGAAATTACCGACACAATGAGTGGAAGAGATTTGTTCCAGAGACAAGAGGTTATTTGAATTTCTACAGGTTGTTAAACAGGCCCAGAAGAGAGACAATTGTGAGAGCTTATGTTGGTGACTCTAATGCAGGCCATAGACGGGTCGAAAATCGGCCGATTTTTCGGCCGAAAATAAAATCGGCCGATTTTCGGATCGTTAGTGGGCTATTTGGTCGGCCGTTTTTCGGTATTTTGGCCGTTTTAGTTTTTCTGTAAAGTTGGAAAAAAATCGGCCGATTTTGCCAATCGGCCGATTTTCGCGGCAATTAGTGGGCAAATCGGCCGATTTTTTGCCGATAAAAAATCTGCGCATGAGCAGTGACCTGCAAGAGGAAGACAAAAAGAAGAAAAAGAAGAAGAGGATGAAGAAGAGGATGAAGAAGAAGAAGAAGAGGATGAAGAAGAGGATGAAGAAGAAGAAGAAGAGGAAGAAGAAGAGGATGATGAAGAAGAAGAAGAGGATGAGGATGATGAAGAAGAAGAGGATGAGGATGAAGACGAAGAAGAGGACGAGGATGAGGAAGAAGAAGAAGAGGATGAGGATGTAGAAGAAGAAGAGGATTAGGATGAAGAAGAAGAGGATGAGGATGAGGAAGAAGAAGAAGAGGAAGAGGAAGAAGAAGAAGAAGAAGAAGAAGAAGAAGAAGAAGAGGATGAGGATGAAGAAGAAGAAGAAGAAGAAGAGGATGAGGATGAAGAAGAGGATGAGGATGAAGAAGAGGATGAGGATGAAGAAGAAGAAGAGGATGAGGATGATGATGAGGATGAAGAAGAGGATGAGGATGAAGAAGAAGAAGAGGATGATGATGAAGAAGAAGAGGATGAGGATGAAGAAGAGGATGAGGATGAAGAAGAAGAGGATGAGGATGAAGAAGAAGAGGATGAGGATGATGATGAAGAAGAAGAGGATGAGGATGAAGAAGAAGAAGAAGAAGAAGAAGAGGATGAGGATGAAGAAGAAGAAGAAGAAGTAGGATGAAAATAAGAAGATATCCAGTCCAGCAAAAAGTGTCTCTGCAGAGAGCTCCGCTATTTCTTTGACAGTTCTCTGACAGTTCTTTGACATTTACAGCGGTTGCAACAATGTATCTATTTGTTTCCAAATAAAAACATCTGTATCCTAAATGGAAACAAATAGATACAATGTTTCAACCGCTGTAAATGTGAAGGAACTGTCAGAGAACTGTCAGAAATAGCGGAGCTCTCTGCAGGGACACTTTTTGCCAGCTGTAGAAGGGATGAAAATCGGCCAATTTTTTTTACCATTGATGGTAACGTTGGCCGCTTGAACGACTGAATGTTCGTTTTTTAAAAGAAAAATCTGCCGTTTTTCTCCCCATCTACAGTTGTGGCCAAAATTATTCAACCCCCAATGCTGTAAAGGGGTTTAGGGACTATAGTGTACATTTGGAATTGTATTCAGAATCAAATCCTACAAGGACGTTGTAACTACCCAAATGCAACTAAAATGACATCAATTGTTTATGTAATACAGTAGTAAATGGTTCTTATGTGGTTTCTTCATTGCCACAATTATTCAACCCCTTAAAGACTACCACTCTGAAGAACAGAGGTTCATACAGGTGCTTTCCATCAGGTATTGAAAACACCTGTGGATGTCACCGAGCAGCAATCAAGCATAATAAGCACCAATTAGGCAGCTTTAAAATGACTGTGATACTCAGCTCCTTCTAGACATTTACTGGTGTGGTTACAAACATGGTGAAGGCAAGAGAATGGTCCAGGAAGACAAGAGAAGAGGTGATTTCTCTTCACAGGAAGGGCAATGGCTATAAGAAGATTGCAAAGATGTTAAACATACCAAGAGACACCTTAGGAAGCATCATTCGCAAATTCAAGGCAAAGGGCACTGTTGAAACGCTACCTGGTCGTGGCAGAAAGAAGATGCTGACTTCGACTGCTGTGCGCTACCTGAAGCGTAGAGTGGAGAGAAGTCCCCGTGTGACTGCTGAGGAACTGAGAAAAGATTTGTCAGATGTGGGTACAGAAGTTTCAGCCCAGACAATAAGACGCACACTGCGTAATGAAGGCCTCCGTGCCAGAACTCCCAGGCGTACCCCCTTGCTGTCTCCAAAGAATAAGAAGAGTCGACTGCAGTATGCCAAAAGCCATGTGGACAAACCACAAAAGTTGTGGGATAGTGTTCTGTGGACTGATGAAACAAAATTAGAACTGTTTGGGCCCATGGATCAACGCTATGTTTGGAGGAGGAAGAACAAGGCCTATGATGAAAAGAACACCTTGCCTACTGTGAAGCATGGTGGAGGGTCAATCATGCTTTGGGGCTGTTTTGCTTCTGCAGGTACAGGGAAGCTTCAGCGTGTGCAAGGTACCATGAATTCTCTTCAGTACCAGGAGATATTGGATGGAAACGTGATGCAGTCCGTCACACACCTGAGGCTTGGGAGACGTTGGACCTTTCAACAGGACAATGATCCCAAGCATACCTCCAAGTCCACTAGAGCATGGTTGCAGAGGAAAGGCTGGAACATTTTGGAGTGGCCATCGCAGTCACCAGACTTAAATCCGATTGAGAACCTCTGGTGGGACTTAAAGAAAGCAGTTGCAGTGCGCAAGCCTAAGAATGTGACTGAACTGGAGGCCTTTGCCCATGAAGAATGGGCGAAGATACCCGTAGATCGCTGCAAGACACTTGTGTCAAGCTATGCTTCACGTTTAAAAGCTGTTATAACTGTAAAAGGATGCTGTACTAAGTACTAAGATTGAATGTCACTTGGGGGTTGAATAAAACTGATAATGCTGTGAGCACAGAAAAGACATTTGTGGTTATTTCATTATAACTGTTATGTTATATTTGTCTGACCTACAAGTGCCTCTTTAATGTAAATGTAAGCAAGATGACTGAATGATCAAAAGCAATGTCAAACTGGCCAAAACACTCAATTTCAGTGGGGGTTGAATAATTTTGGCCACAACTGTATGGCCTGCATAAGACTGGCAAAGTATGTTATCTCAACAAATTGCCATTGTCCATTGGAGTTGAGGAGATTTCACCTACAAAAAACTAATTAGAAAGTCAAATACAACATTGGACTTCCAAACAGTGAGTCACCACACCTGACCAAATTAACAATAAGTGAGACAATACTTATAAGTCTGAGAAGATTAAACAAAACCTTGGAGAGAGTGATAAGCCAACAGACTCCTCAAACAAAGGCTACAAGGATGGTTGTTTACCCTATTTCCTGTGTCATTCCTAAGACCAAAAGGTGAAACTTAGAACTTATATTTCTACCCACAAAGACATTAAAGAAGAGACATATTATTCACACTCTTTTTCAAACAAAAATATATTCAGCAGAGTTGGGGATTGCATACCACTAAATTAAGTATGAAATGGTGAAAAGTAAGATATTTTGTGAATTGGTATCAGTTGTATGTTTCCATCAGAAAGCAAATGTTTCACACAAGTTTGAACCTCAGGGAAATGAATAACTGAATACACATATATCTTCTATGGTTCCTATCCAGAACATTATAGGTAGAATCAAATATATTTGGATGAGACGTATATTTAATATCTAAAATCACCTTGGTTTCCACCTAAGGTATGAGTCATCATAAATACTCAAATTGTTTTGTGATCCCTGACTGCCCCCTAGTGGACAGGTGAGAGATATCTTAGGTACATACACCTCTCGACCGGCCAATCAAAAAGCCTGTTGGGAGGGTCTTTTAGAACAATGGTTTGGATGGTATAAAAAAGCCATGCACCTCATTTAGAAAAAAGAAGCTGAGAAAAAGACAACAAGAAAACAACACAGAAAAAACCCAAGGAAACCGACAAGCTGAAGAAATCTGACGAGGCTGAAATCTATCCCATCTGAAGAACTAATACTTAATCTTTTCAAACTTTTAAAAACTTCTACTAAACTTCTAAATCTCTGAACTTCTACCATCCTACATTTTTCCAACATCACCACCTATTGCACTATCTCTCACTTGCTCCCTGCGGCCATTCCTGAAGGCGTTTCAATTGCCAGCTGAGTCCACTGGGAAGGCGTCATAATTAGAGATGAGCAAATCGAACCAGGCGAACCGGAATTCGAGTCGAATTTCAGGAAATATTCGATTTGCGTCAAATCCGAAATTTTGCCTACTTCGGGTGCGCAAATCGAATATTTCCCGATCAGCCGGCAAAAGTGTCTCTGCAGTGAGCTCCGCTATTTCTGACAGTTCTCTGACAGAAGGAACACATGTACAGCGGTTGAAACATTGTATCTATTAGTTTCCATTTAGGATACAGATGTTTCAACCACTGTACATGTGAAGAAGCTGTCAGAGAACTGTCAGAAATAGAGGAACTCTGCACATACACTTTTTGCCGGTTTGGAATTCTTATTTTCATCCTACTTCTTCTTCTTCTTCTTCTACTTCTTCATCCTCATCCTCAGAAGAAGAAGAGGATGAGGATGAAGAAGAAGAAGAAGAAGAAGTAGAATGAAAATAAGAATAATTCCAAGCCGGCAAAAAGTGTATGTGCAGAGTTCCTCTATTCTGCAGATACACTTAGAGGAGCTCTGCACATACACTTTTTGCCGGCTTGGAATTAATCTTATTTTCATCCTACTTCTTCTTCTTCTTCATCCTCATCCTCATCCTCAGAAGAAGAAGAAGAAGAAGAGGATGAGGATGAAGAAGAAGAAGAAGAAGTAGGATAAAAATAAGAATAATTCCAAGCCGGCAAAAAGTGTATGTGCAGAGTTCCTCTATTCTGCAGATACACTTAGAGGAGCTCTGCAGATACACTTAGAGGAGCTCTGCACATACACTTTTTGCCGGCTTGGAATTAATCTTATTTTCATCCTACTTCTTCTCCTTCTTCTCATCCTTCTTCTTCTCATCCTTCTCCTTCTTCTCATCCTTCTCCTTCTCCTTCTTCTCATCCTTCTCCTTCTCCATCTTCTCATCCTTCTCCTTCTCCTTCTTCTCATCCTTCTCCTTCTGCTTCTCCTTCTCCTTCTTCTCATCCTTCTCCTTCTTCTCATCCTTCTCCTTCTCCTTCTTCTCATCCTTCTCCTTCTTCTCATCCTTCTTCTCATCCTTCTCCTTCTTCTCATCCTTCTTCTCATCCTTCTCCTTCTCCTTCTTCTCATCCTTCTCCTTCTTCTCATCCTTCTCCTTCTCCTTCTTCTCATCCTTCTCCTTCTCCTTATTCTCATCCTTCTCCTTCTTCTCATCCTTCTCCATCTTCTCATCCTTCTCCTTATCCTTCTTCTCATCCTTCTCCTTCTCCTTCTCCTTCTTCTCATCCTTCTCCTTCTTCTCATCCTTCTCCTTCTTCTCATCCTTCTCCTTCTCCTTCTCCTTCTTCTCATCCTTCTCCTTCTTCTCATCCTTCTCCTTCTCCTTCTTCTCATCCTTCTCCTTCTCCTTCTTCTCATCCTTCTCCTTCTCCTTCTTCTCATCCTTCTCCTTCTCCTTCTCCTTCTTCTCATCCTTCTTCTTCTCATCCTTCTCCTTCTTCTCATCCTTCTCCTTCTCCTTCTCCTTCTCCTTCCTCATCTCCAAGGGCATTTAAATTAAAGGTACAGTGTTCTGCACTAATTTAAAGGCTCTCTGAAGCCTAGAAACCCTTTTTATAAGTCATCTTCGTAGCGAATAAATTCGCATCAAATCGAATTTCATACTGGAATTCGCCGAATCAGCCGAATCAAATTTTTGAATACTTCGCTCATCTCTAGTCATAATCCAGGTTCTGGGTATGGTGAGACTGTTTAGATTTAATATTGTATTGTATATTTCCTCTGTTGCTTAGAGTGATAATAATTACATTAGAGTGACAATAAGTGCATTGGGTGTTCATATATACATATAGAGAGAGATCCAGATTATTACTGCTAAAAATTGTTTGGTGTCATATTGAAAATTTACGTATTGCATAACTAATTAATTTTTATTGGTTAGAGTACAATTTATCAGGGAATATTTTCTCCCATCCTTATGGCCACGTTTTGGGAGAAAATGACCTCTGAAGTACTCTAAATTACCATTTATTACTAAATTTGATTTTAATCTTTATTATCATTAGAAAAATTGTTTGGTATATAGAATTGGTATCGTATATCTTTGATCGTGTGTACCAATATCCATTTATTACCAGTCTTTTGCGTTTTGTGTTAATATATATATAATTTTTGTACATAAATAAATGTATCTATTTATTTATTATAAGGCAATTTTTGTGCGTATGGTACGAAATCATACTGGCTAAAAGGACTCAAGGTATATTATTAAGTGGTGATCAAATTATTAAGGTGTCCAAATTATTGGTTCATTAAATATTTGCCGTATCTTAACGGCTGGAGGCACTGCAATATTTTGTTTAAGGGAAAGGGACACTGCCCTTCATAAGTAGAATCAATTCTTACATAAACCACCACAATACACAGATACACACACACATACATACACACACACAGATACACAAACATACACAGATACACACACACACACACACACATAGATATACACATAGATACACACACACACACACACATACACACACACCCTATAAAACGTTGCAGTACTTTGTTCCCTTAAGGACTCATGTACACTGCAGCTGCTAAACTGACATTTAGGAGCAGTTGAGGATTGTTTTCAGCAGCCCCTGAACTCTCCTTTATGTTCTCCTATGTGTCCATGTACACATTGTCATTTACAGTCGTTTACAGGCAGTTGAGTTTACAGTCATTTTCTTGAACGCAACAAAATCGCATTCAGGAGCAGATTTTAACGGCGTTTCAAATGCCAAACGCTTGTAAACACATATAAACTAGTTTATGCGCGTTTGCATTTAGACACCTTTTCTGGCTGGTCCATATCCAGGGCACAATTCACTAAGCGGTATCTTGCCACACTCGAGTATGGGGTAGGATACCGCATAGCATGAAAAAAAAAAAAACACATTTGAATCCACTAAAAAGGCGACTAAAATACTGCAGGAGATATTTTATCAAGTCATGCGGTATTTTAGTAGTGAGAAGCATGCGTTGATGTTTCAGCTCTCAGCAGGGTACCCACTGACAGCTGAATGTAAAAGAAAGAATTGCCGGCAATGAAAAAATAATTTTAAAAACAGTATGGGGTCCCCCCTCCCATCCATACCAAGCCCTTCAGCTCTGGTATAGATTTTGAGGAGAAGCCCCACGCCAAATTTTTTTTAAAAATGGCGTGGGGTCCCCCCCAAATCCATACCAGACCCTTACCCGAGCATGCAGCCTGACAGGTCAGGAATGGGGGGGGCAGCGAGCACCCCTCCTCCTGAACCACACTAGGCCACATGCCCTCAACATGGGGGGATGCTTTGGGGTAGGGGGAGCTCCCCCGCAAAGCACCTTATCCCCATGTTGATGGGGACAAGGGCCTCTTCCCCACAACCCTGGCAAGTGGTTGAGGGGATCTATGGGCAGGGGGGTTAACAGAATCTGGAAGCCCCCATTAGCAAGGGGGCCCCCATATCCCAGCCCCTCCCCACGTTAATAAGTATGGGATACATGGTACTGCTACCCATTCACAAAAAAAAAGCTGTAGTGTGAAAAGACAGGAGACAGTCTCTGACAAGTCCTTTATTAAAAGAAGGAAAATAAAAGAATGCCCCTGAAGTAGATTCAACGTCAATCACGATGCCAGCAGCTGCCACGCAAAAAAAAAAGGCTCTGCTCCCGACGCTGGCTCCCAGTCACCTGCCTCACCGCGAATTTGACAGTTCTTAAATATGTAAGGGGCGGGCTACCTGGTCACATCACTCGTGTGACCCCGCCCCCGTGTGACATCAATGGGGCATGCTGGGTCAATGATGTCACACGAGGCAGGCTCACATGCGTGATGGCCCCGCCCTTCAAATATTTAAGAACTATCAAGCCAGCGAAGCAGGCAGATGGCCAGGAGCCAGCATCAGGAGCAAAGTCTTCTTTTTTTTTCTTTTTTCTGGTCGGCGTCAGTGGCGGGCACCGTGATTGATGTTGGATCTACTGCGGGGGACATTCTTCTATTTTCCTTCTTTTAATAAAGGATTTGTCAAAGAAGGTCACCTGTCTTTTTTCACACTACAGTTTTTTTTTTTGTGAATGGGTAGCGGTACCATGTACCCTGTACTCATTCACATGGGGGAGGGTTGTGGTGCAGCCCAGGGTTGTGGGGAAGAGGCCCTTTTCCCCATCAACATGGGGACAAGGTGCTTTGGGGGGGCTCCTCCTACCCCAAAGTTGAGATCATGTGGCCTAGTATGGTTCACGGGGGGAACTCACTCACCCACCCTTTCCTGACCTGCCGGGCTGCATGCTCGGATAAGGGTCTGGTATGGATTATTTGGGGGGGCATGCCATTTTTTTTCTTTTATTTTGGCATGGGGCTTCCCTTCAAAATCCACACCAGACCCAAAGGGCTTGGTATGGATGGAGGGGGAAACCCCACTGACAGCTGAAACATTAATTCATGCTTTTCACTACTAAAATACCACTCTGTGTATACAAAGGAGCATGGGGGAGCTCTTGTCCATAATCGGCGTGGTACTGACACAGCTCCAGATGATCCACACATGGCATACACCCATGGGGCCTTAAAGAATTGAGCTCTGTCATTTCAAAGCCATTGTTGTTTTCTGACTCAGAGTTTAGCCTTCCTTCTCCTCTTCCCGTTTTTGTACGCCTATTTGTTCATAGGAGACCTACTCCCTATCCGCAATCCAGTTGCGCATATGATTTTTTTTTTTCCCTATATATATATATATATATATATATATATATATATCTCATTTCCCCAACTCTTTACCCACATGCTGGCAACCTTTACTGGGTTACCTCAGTCTCACCAACCGTACAAGGCCATACCGTACCAGCCCCTTGCACTTCCTCTTCCACACCTACTGTATACATTCCCAATGCTTACTTTTGCCTCTCTTGCCTTGCTCTTTGCTGCTGCTCGATATCTGAGGTTATATTCCATCGAACCTGCCAGTATTGCGACCTCCATATGCTGCATTGGGGCTTGAGACCAGATGTGCCTTTACTGTTCCTGTGATGTCATGTTCTCATTTTCCCCGTTTTCTTTCACCCCTCTTTGATTGTATTTTCTACTTGGGATGACTTATGTCTGCTTATCTGTTTCCGTTTTTGTTATGTATCCTTATGTCCGATGTCTGTTTATTGCTTCTTATTGTATTTTCATCTGATCCCTTGTATTATCTATATCTTTTGTATGCTCTGAGTCTACTAATAAACTTTATGGAAAAAAAAAATCAATTTAGATATGATAACCTTTTTGGAACAGTGGGAATGCCGGGTCCCAGACAATATTACCACTTGTGCCAATGTAGGTTGGGCACTCAGGGCTGGAGCTGGGAGTCTTTCCTTTCATACACGTGGAAGGCATGCACATATCCTGTAGCTCTTTTGCAGAGCTTGTTCAGCTTCAATCCATACCTGGCCCTTTTACTGGGGATGTATTAATTGAATCCCAGCCGACCAGTGAAGTGGACAAAGGATTCATCCACACAAATGTGATGCTCAGGGACATAAAGTTCCACAAATCTCTTAGCAAAAGAATTTATTAGGGGGTGGATATTGTACCATTTGTCATAATTTTGATGATCTTGGGGGGAACACTGTGAGTTATTGAAATGCAGGAATCACATGATCAGATCATAGTGTGACTGGGACATTACAGCAGAATAGGTGGGCATATGATGGATGGGGTTGGTGGACCAGTCGGCATGCAATTTGTTTTTTTTGTAAGCCCCATGTTAAATGTAAGGCCCAAAAACAATTTTAACTCCTCCACTGTGAGACGTCTCCATAGTAAAAGGTGGGCATAGGATGTATTGGGATTATTATCAATATATTGCTGGGCAAAAAGATTTGTCTGGTCCACAATGTATTTCAGTAAATTGGCCAGGAAAAACAAATAAAAAAATCAGTTTCAGAAAAATTTTCAGTATTGGTCTGCACACCTGGCTGTGTGGGGAAAGGAAGGATTGAAGCTGACCCTGAGCTGGAAGGCAGTCATAGTGGGTTTGCCAGGGCATCAGGAAGATATGTTTGGGCCCTATTTCTTGTGGTCTGGTGGGATATTCCAGTACTGGGCCTTTCATCCTGGGTTATAGCACCATTGGTGTCTGCTGATTGACCATTGGGGGGTATGGTGCTGTTTGTGGTTGCCTGCTCTTCAGAGTGCCGTATCCTTTTATGAGGGACTGCTTCCTCCTCTGATTCAGTCACTGACCTACTACTTATTACTGGCTTGTATTCCGAATCAGAATCGGTTGGTGAGAGCTCCCCGCTGCTCTCTCCCGACATGCTGAGGATTTTGAGCGCCACTAGTAAAATATATTTTTGGACATTGCAGCTCTGGTGATTGTGGCTGTATGAGGGGTAAACTGCTGATGGGTGGCTGTGATGGGTACACTGCTGATTGGTGACTGTGATGGGCACACTGCTGATTGGTGACTGTGATGGGTACACTGCTGATTGGTGACTGTGATGGGCACACTGCTGATGGGCAGCAGTGATGTCGACTCTGACGGGTATACTGATTAGGCTGCACTGATGGCTGTGGTGACATGTACACCGACGGGCAGCACTGATGAATGCACTGACAGGTACACTGTTGGATGCACTAATGGGCTGCACTGACAGGTACACTGACAAGTATACTGATGGGCTGCACTGACAGATCCACTGACGGCAGCACTGACAGATGCACTGATGGCAGCACTGACAAATCCACTGATGGGCTGTGTACCTATGGCCTGTGTACTGATGGCAGCACTGATGGGCTACACTGACAGGTCCACTGATGGGCTGTGTACTGATGGGATGCACTGACAGATCCACTGATGGGCTATGTATATAATGAGCTGCGCTGACAGATCCATTGATGGCGGCACTGACAGATCCACTGATGGGTTGTGTACTGATGGAATGCACTGACAGATCCACTGTTGGACTATGTACTAATGAGCTGCACTGACAGATGCACTGATGGCAGCACTGACAAATCCACTGATGGCAATACTGACAGATGTACTGATGGACCGTGTATTGATGGCAGCACTGATAGATGCAACAGATGCACTGATGAGCTGATCGGACAGATCCACTGGTGACACTGACAGGGACTCTTTATTAGGGGCAGTGTGGTGCGCAGTAGTGAAAGGGTTTGAAAAACTCACTGTTCCCAGGTTCTCCTCCTCATACAAGATTGGTGTGTGAGGAGGAGGAAGAGATAACAACAGTGAGTGACCGCTGTGTGTTCATATTTATGATTGGCTGTGACAGGTCACAGCCAATCACGTGGTAAAAGGACAATTTCATTGGCTCTTTACCTTCAGCGGAAAAGTGCTGTGTCCGAGGGACACAGCCTGACAGCAATGGCCATGCTGCACGCCCCCGGGATGCAACATGCACGGCGCAATGCACAGGATGTCATATGATGCCCAGTCACAAGAAGAAGAGGACCGGCCATCAATCTGCAATAGGCCAGGCGGGAACATGTTAAATCATCTGGGTTAGTGCTTCTTTTTTTTTTTTAAATAAAGGACTTTTCAAAAACTACATTGGTGTTTTTATGTACTTTTTGATACTTTTTTGGTGAAAGAGAAGGGTTACTATGAACCCCATACTGATCCACATGGGGGTGGGATTTGGCAGCCCCCTTGTTAAAGGCAGCTTTCAGATTCCTATAAGCTCCCCACCTGCAAATCCCAATAGCCATTGGGCAAGAACAGGGGGGAAGAGGCCCTTGTCTTCATCAACATGAGGACAAGCTGCTTTGGGGGAAGCTCCTTTTCCAAAAGCACCCTCCAGTTGAGGGCATGTGGCCGGGTATGGTTCAGGGGGTGTTCACTCTTCCCCCTTCAGTGGGATTCACTGTAAAGTTCAGGTTTTGCAGACTTCAGACAGGATATCCTGACCCTGCAGGTAACTGAACCTGAGCAGAGTCACTGATCCCTACTAGTCAGTACACATCTGATGTTCTAAGTTCTACAAACAAGAAACATTTGTCTGGTAGATGGATAGATCTGGACGTGTTTTGTTGGATAAGAAATGTCATCACTCAGTCTCTATGGGCCAAATAAACTTCATTGTGTTTTATATCATCCAAACAACAATCCACCTCGACAGACATAAAGTCTGATCTCTGATAGTCAGTGGAGGGTGGAATGGAGGAAAGCCAATAACAGTCAGTGACCTGAAGGACTATGATGGCGTCTCCCAGTGTAACCTGCCAAGAAGTCTGTCTTTGTATAACTGTCATCTAGGGAACGTGTCTGGATCCCTCACAAAGGATTTATCCCAAAATCCAGCAGAATATGAGATCATTTATAATAGAATATTCCCTTCATCTCCTGGATCTCGGAGTCCCTCACATAGAAGATTTATATCAGAGTCCTGCAGAATATGAGATCATTTATAGTAGAATTCTCCCCTCATCTCCTGGATCTCGGAGTCCCTCACATAGAAGATATATATCAGAGTCCTGCAGAATATGAGATCATTTATAGTAGAATTCTCACCTCAGCTCCTGCAGAGTACAGCCAGGATGTCGAAGTCCCTCACACAGAAGTCTCATTCCAGAGTCTTGGAGATCATTACGTGATAAATCCAGGCTGGTGAGGGATGGGTTAGTGATAAGAATGGAGCGGAGATCATCACAGCAGGAGGAAGGCAGACCACATCTCTTCAACCTGCAGAGACAAATACAGACACATGAGAGCATATTAGGGAAAGAACCAACAACTCTTAGGGTATGGTCATCATAAAACTCATAGAAAAGAAAGAAGGAAGAAGATAATGGGGTCCCATCATCAAGGTGAGAAAAGTCAGTAAATCCCCTTCTGATGACCCATGGAAGGGGGAGGGGTGTAAATCTCTCCAGCAGTCCATTCACTCTGTAGGAAGCTTGTCTCTGGAGTAGAATGTCTCCAATATCATTACTGAGATCACACAGAGAAATGATGAGCAGATACTGAACAGGAGCAGACAAGGCCTGACATAGGGGGACTCAGGGGGAACTTGGTCAGGAGATGATCCAGAAGTCTTTGGTGAAGTCACACATCTGCAGATAGAATCCATAGCACAGACACACATGACACACAAAGTCCACTTTCTTGTTGATATCACCCAGAAACACTGGAATTCAAAAATCGGCCAAACCCTCCAGATGGAGAATATAAGGAGGACGATCCTCACCAGAGGAGAGCTCTACTCATTTTATGGAGAAATCGTTTGTAATGAGGAAACCAAACAGAAAGGAACAAAATACAAGAAGATGAAGCCGACTGCCCAGCTCTACATAGTATAATACGTGGTTGTGGAGGGACTCCGGAGGGGTCATGTCCATAGGATACCACCTTCATACCTGAACACAACCCCCACCAGGAGCAGAGAGGGGGGATGGGCACTCACTGCCCAGAGCCAGGACAGAGGAAGCCTGGGGACTTTGTATGGCTGACAAGGACTCATAAAGGGGATGGGAGTTAGGGATGTTCATCATTTCTTGTAGTGATGGGGGATGGGTAACTTTCCAGGATTGAACAATTACTATCCTGCAGAAGGGAGACAATGACAGATGATATTTCGGGAGTATGAGTTGTATTGGTGATGGCACAGCCTTTTGTAAATTTGAAATATTGTATATGAATAATTTGAATTTACATTTCAAGCCAGTAGGTGGAGCTGAAATCATATTTCCACATGTTTACCAGCCTGTCCTTCCTGGATCACTGTACAAACCATGTAATTTACAGAGCTCAGTAGCTCAAGCTGTAATTTCCACTCATAACTGATTGACTCAGAGGACTGAGAGGAGAGGGGGAGCAGATTACTGAAACCCACCTGAGGGACCTCACTGGATATTCTTTGGAAATTGAGGATGAATTGATCCATATTGCCTGTAGCTACAGGGGTCAGCAAGGTCTCTGATCTCTACTAACACTAGCAGGTAAATATTATTTGTAGCGTTTCAAGCAGTCCCTGACAGCCAGGTGCTCTTTTTCCTGTGAGTCACACTAGGTACCTATACATTTAGTGGCCAAAATGTCCAAAGAAAGGTACTCTAGTGAAGAGGCCTACAGGATTCTGAGAATGTCGGATGACAGCGAAGGGGAAGCCTCACTGACAGAATCCACCTCAGAATATGAACCTGCAGAAAGCAGCAGCACCCTGATAGCTCAGATAATGGAGTAGAAGTCCCTGCTAAGGTCAGGTGTACCCGACCTGTTCTGAGGTTGCTGAAGTGTTAAGAGTTGCATGATGACTCTCATATGCAGCAGGGAGCCAGTACTAGTGTCTCTCTACCTTTTGGAGAACTGGTGAGCACCAGCGGCCTAGTACATCCTGGTCTTTTACATACCAGCACTGCAGTATCATTTGGTGACGTGTCGAGTCCCATAAGTACAGTACAAGCTGGTGCAGTGGTGATCACAAATATTGTCCCACAACCACCAAGAATTCACACACAGGCCCGTAGAGCCCATAGTATCCTTCCGGATGTGCTTGCAAATCCCGATTGGCAGCCCACATATTCTGAAGCCCCCGTACTTCCCCCATTCAATGCACAACCCCAAATTTAGGTAGAAACAGCAAATATAACTGCTCTCCTGGATTTTTAGAGCTCTTTTCCCCAGAAGGTCTGTATGAATCAATTGTGGACCAAAGAAATTTATATGCTGACCAGTACATCTCTGCCGACTCAAATTCAAACCTTGCCAGACCATTTGCATGAAAACTTATTACGGTTTCCAAGCTTACATTTATTTAGGCCTAACCCTCAAGATGGACATTACTAAAATAAATAAGTTGCAGTCATGTTGGTCCACAGACCCGATTCATCATATGGCCATGTTTGCTACTGCCATGGCCAGGCATAGATATGAGAATATAATGTGATTTATGCTTTTCAACAACAATGCAATCTGCCGTCCTCGGGGTGGCCCTGAATACGATCACAAAATGTGGCCCCTCATGTAAGGAGATATGTCTTTAAACTGGCCTCCATTTTGTATAATGCCTCCATTTCAGATATGTAACAGCTTACATGTAGGCAGTAAGTCTCATTTCTCAGGAATGACTCTCATTTCTCTGTAAGCGGATGCACTTTATATGGCACCTCTCAGCCATTTGCAGTTTCTGTTCTTCACGTAACTATACTGAGAAGAGTAGAATGTTTCATTGGTTATCCTGATTTAGAAACGCCTGTTGAGTTTCTGTATATCTTCTCTTGCTTTGTATTAAACCTTTAGAAATACTTCTTTTACACTTCTGTGTGGAGAGCTTTATTTCCCCGGATCTGGTGGTAAGAGATAAATGAGGAGAGGTTGGGCTACAGACAGACAGAAATTGATTGTATCCCCTCGTAAATCACCTTATGATGTCTATACTCCCCAACAAAACTTCTGCCTAGAGGAGTTCCTCATTAATTTTTCTGGCCTCCTTGCATTCAAACAGTATCTCCACAGCAAGTGTACCAGATCTGGGAAAAGATAGTCACATAGAGATCCCAGGATGTCCAGACTACATGGGGAGCAGTGGCAAGATAGTTTGGGACTTGGTGTCCAGGCAACAGGCAGGAACATAGTCCAACAAAAGTCCTGGGTCATTACAGGCAGCAGGCAGAGATATGGTCAGCACAGCCAAAGTGCTAGTTAAGGTAAGGCAGGAACATGGTCCATAAAAAGTCCTGGGTCCATACAGGCAGCAGGCAGAGATATGGACAGCACAGTATTGGTCCAGACAGCAGGAAGGAACAGCAGTTTTAAGGCCTCAGTCATGTAAGACCTGGCCACAGGGTAGAGGCTTTATCCCACCCAATCACTTCGAAGCCTCAGGACTAACAGACCCTGATCCGGGAATTACAAGGCCCAGTTGTAGGGAGATGTATCTTTAAACTGGAATCCATTCTATATAATGCCTCTATGTTAGATATGGAACAGCTTAAGTTTGGTTTTTCAGGAATTTGCTCTCATTTCTGTGTAAACGGAAATATCTTATATGGTGCCCCTCAGCTTTTGTAGTTTCTGATTTCACGTAACTATACTGATAAGAGCAAAATGTTCTTTTCATTTCCCCTCTATACCTTTTCTTAACTAAATCTATAAAGATATCCAAACCTAAATGTGCAATCTTAATTACCCCAAATACACATCTATCAAGAACAAACATAAAATAAAATAAATAAAAATACAATACAGTAAAATAAAATAAAATAAATAAATAAATAAACTTAGTGTCCAAAAAAGGGTCCTTTTTCTATATACAACAAGTCCAAATCACTTTTTCTCCACTTCAATCGCTTCTCCTTGTGATATTTTGTATAAAATTTCAAATACGATGATCCAGTAGAAAAAACCTCAAAGAAATATATATATCGCAAATAGTGTATTATCTTATTACAAAATGTATTTGTGCACTATGTGTCATGCATACTCCAACACAAACTGTTCAAGCAGTGAGAAAAAAAAAAAAAAAATAAATTATCTATAATCTATAAATATGCTCTAAATGTGCACCAACAATATATCTCGAAGCACATTCCAAGTGCATCTATATAATGTGACAGTGAACTCAACACACTGCAACCAATACTCAAAATGTGAATCAAATCAACCAGTGTAAAGGTGACCACTCCAAACTGGTGCTGCAAATGGACAATTACCCTATGGAGCTAATAACCCGCTTTCTGGAATGGTAGATAACTGCACCTCCAATTTTCTCAAACTTCCATTAAACGTATACCCATATCCTTTCGGTATATCTCCACATCCCTCATAAGGTGAAACAGGCAGTTAGAGACTGAGTAATAAGGGTACAACACTTTTATTACATCCACTTACATAAAAAACTCCAGCTTTCGGTTTGTTTAGCACATGGACAGGCACTTTCCTGGAGAAAAATCGCATTTTCCCTAATCAAAGATGGCCGCACACCTACTTCCGGTCTAGCGTAATTGCGTCATACGTCACGTGTCCCGACGCGTTTCGTCACTTCCTGGACTTTGTCATCAAAAGGCTGATAAGAGTGTAATGCTTTATTAGTTATCCTGACTAAGAGACGTCTATTTTGTTTCTGTATATTACCCCGAACACATCGGATTACACTTCAGAAATACGGCTTACAACACTTCTGTGTCAATGGCTTTATTTCCCCAGATCCGGTGCTAAAGAGGAGCGAGGACAGGTTGGCTACAGACAGACATCAGTCCTATCACCGGTGACAACCAAAAACTGGTTCTCTCTACTCTGAAGCCCCTCACATATGTGAGACCCCGGAGTTATCTTGTACCCACTACTACAGTAGCAGGGCAAAACATCAGTTCAAGCGGCAGGCAAAAAACATGGTCGATTAACAGGCCGAGGTCAGTGCAGGTGGAAGGCAGAAACGTGGTTTAGAAACAATCCAGATGGCAGGCAGAGGCATAGTTGGTAAACAGGCCAGGGTCAGTCAACGTGGAAGGCAGAGGCATGGGCCATCAAGGCTGCAGACAAATGATCAGCATGGATTTTAGAAACTGAGAAATGGCAGGATGGTAAAAATAAGGGGAACTAATATTTTAGTGACGTGTGATAATGTCAGAAGCAATCTCCGATGTATAGGCCCGGTTGGGAGGGACATTGGGGACAATGAACACTGGTGTCTCCTAACTCCTCTTCTGCTGCATACCTGACATTTTTTTTCCTGATTCTGCAGGTGGAATGTTTTCTGGTAAATGTTGCTCGTGAAGTCTGCTCACACAATCAGAGCAAATGTTTTCTGGGGGGATCCTTGCTGGTAGATCAGGGCATGGATAATTTCTTCTATATATTTGAGGAAGGTGGTGGGTCTTTCTATTGACTTTGATAGATGACAAACGCATTGCAAATGGCCAAATGGAAAAAATAAACTGCAATTTAAATAAAATGCAAAAGAGGGACTTTCTTGTTGACAACTAGGGCTGTAGAATCTGATCATTTAAATCCCCCCCCCCATGAACCGATTATAATTAGAGATGAGCGAATTATTCAAAAATTTGATTTGGCTGATTCGGCGAATTCGAGGAATAAATTTGATTCGAGTCGAATATATTCGCTGCGAATTTAACTTATAAAAAGGGTGTTTCTAGGCTTCAGAGAGCCTTTATATTAGTGCAGAACACTGTACCTTTAATTTAAATGCCCTTGTAGTCTGCTGGTGAAGAGAAATAATACTGTCAGTCAGTATGACATGCAGATGAGTGCCGTCGATCTTAGAATCACCGCACACTTCACTCATTTGGGCAGTCACGGGGCCAAAACCAGAGTGTGGAGCCACAGTGTGGCGGTGGAGGCAGCAGCAATGGGAGGCCATACAGCACCCTAGGACAAAATGGAACCCAGCAGCAGTGTGAGGAGACCTGAAAGTGGCACATGGCAGAGTGTGGCGATGGAGACAGCAGCAATGGGAGGCCGTACAGGGACCCATGACACACTCTGGACCTGGCAGCAGCATGAGGAGGCGGTACAGGGGCCCATGACAGATTACGGGCCTGGCAGCAGCATGAGGAGTCGGTACGGGGGCCCATGTCAGATTACGGGCCTGGCAGCAGCAATGGGAGGCCGTACAGGGACCCATGACACACTCTGGACCTGGCAGCAGCATGAGGAGGCGGTACAGGGGCCCATGACAGATTACGGGCCTGGCAGCAGCATGAGGAGTCGGTACGGGGGCCCATGACAGATTACGGGCCTGGCAGCAGCAATGGGAGGCCATACAGCACCTTATGACAAAATGGAACCCACCAGCAGTGTGAGGAGACCTGAAAGTGGCACATGGCAGAGTGTGGCGATGGAGACAGCAGCAATGGGAGGCCGTACAGGGAACCATGACACACTCTGGACCTGGCAGCAGCATGAGGAGGCGGTACAGGGGCCCATGACAGATTACGGGCCTGGCAGCAGCATGCATGAGGAGTCGGTACGGGGGCCCATGGCAGATTACGGGCCTGGCAGCAGCAATGGGAGGCCATACAGCACCCTATGACAAAATGGAACCCACCAGCAGTGTGAGGAGACCTGAAAGTGGCACATGGCAGAGTGTGGCGATGGAGACAGCAGCAATGGGAGGCCGTACAGGGACACATGACACACTCTGGACCTGGCAGCAGCATGAGGAGGCGGTACAGGGGCCCATGACAGATTACGGGCCTGGCAGCAGCATGAGGAGTCGGTACGGGGGCCCATGGCAGATTACGGGCCTGGCAGCAGCAATGGGAGGCCGTACAGGGACCCATGACACACTCTGGACCTGGCAGCAGCATGAGGAGGCGGTACAGGGGCCCATGGCAGAGTGGCGAAGCGTAAGCAGCTTAAATTGAAGGCCATACAGAGGCCTATGTTAAAAATAATAACATGTTTGGGGCATGATTCATGGCGGATTTAGTCAGTTGTTTCAGGAACTGGTGGTTTGAAATCCAGACTAATCCACGCCTGATTCATTTTCACAAACGTGAGTCTCTCCACACTTTGGGTGGACAGTCGTGTCCTCCGCGGAGTTACAATACCTCCTGCCGCACTAAACACGCGCTCCGATGCCACGCTACTGGCCGGGCTTGACAGCCTTTCAAGGGCAAATTCAGCTAGTTGGGGCCAAAGGTCAAGTTTCGTTGCCCAGTAGTCAAGGGCATTGTCTACCTCGGTTGGCAGGGTGCTGTCCAAGTAGGCCCAAGCCTGTTGTTTGAGGTCCTACGCCAGGTCCACCTGATGCTGCTGCTGCTGCGGCTGGTTTGTAGTTTCCTCACTGCGCTGGTGAAGAAAGCTACTCATCATCGACTGCAGACTGAGGCAGCCGCTGCTGGTGGAGCTGCCACTGCTCCTACCATCCCACCCCTCCCCTGCTGCCATGGCAGCGGAACGCGAGCGCACAGGGCCCACAGTGTCTGAGGATGGACGTTGGCGCAGAAAGGCAGAGACCAACTGACTACATAGGTGGTTTTTATAGTACGTAATTTTGGCCTCCCTCTCAGCAGGTGTGAAAAAGGCCACCATTTTGGAACGGTAGCGAGGGTCCAACAAGGTGGACAGCCAAAAGTCATCCCTCTGTCTGATGGTTATTATTCGGCTGTCGCTACGCAAGCAACCGAGCATGCTATGGGCCATTTGTGCCAAGGAATGCGAGGGACTCCCTGCCTCCATCTCCACAGCATACTGCCACGGTGCGTCTGGGTCCTCTGTCTCCTCCTCCTCCTCCTCTACCAGATGCTCCTGCTCCTCCACTCCTGTCCGCTGAGTGGAAAAACCACCCATTTCACTCAATAATTCCTGAGCACCAATGTCCTCCTCTACCTCCTCCTCTTCTTCCTGTCCTGCCCCCACAGGGGTCATGTGGCGTTGAGATCTGTGCGCCACGTCTACCGCACCCTGACCAGCCATTGTTAACAGCATTTGTTCCAGGACGTGCAACAGAGGAATGACGTCGTTCATCCCATAGTCCTGCCGACTCACGAATAGCGTGGCCTCCTCAAAGGGCCTGAGCAAGCGCAGGTGTCACGCATGAGCTGCCAATGGCTGACATCGAAGTTACACAGGGGAGTACCTTTATCCGCTTGTAACATCAGGAAATCGGTGATGGCCTTTCGCTGTTCGTAAAGGCGGTCTAACATATGTAGGGTTGAATTCCACCTTGTTGCAACGTCGCAGATCAGGCGATGCTGTGGAATTCCGTTCTGCCGCTGCAGCTCAAGGAGGGTGTGCTTTGCGGTGTAGGAATGGCTGAAATGCATGCAAAGTTTACGTGACATTTTAAGGATGTCTTGCAGTGGGATGGTGGATTTTAGGAACCGCTTGACAACCAGATTGAACACGTGAGCCATGCATGGCGCATGGCACAACCTTCCTTGACGCAGAGCAGACACCATGTTCTTTCCGTTGTCGGTCAACATGGTTCCGATTTTCAGTTTGCGCGGAGACAGCCATCTGTCTATTTCTCTGTTCATTACACTCAGAAGTTCCTCCCCTGTGTGAGTACGTTCGCCAAGGCATACCAGGTGCAGCACAGCGTGACACCGTTGCGCCCTGCACATGTGATATGCCGGTCGGGTAATGGGACTTGGCACAGGGGTGGCGGCTGAGGACACGGCGGAAGAAGAGGTGGTAGAGGCGGACATGTTTGCTGGACCAAGGACGTGCAAACGTGGAGGCAAAAGCGTCGTGACCTGTCCAAGTTGCTGGTGCGGCTGTGCCGGCACCACGTTCACCCAGTGGGCCGTAAATGACATGTACTGTCCCTGACCGTAGTTACAGCTCCACACGTCGGCGCTGCCGTGCACTTTGGCAGAGACCGACATGCTCAAAGACTGGCCCACCATCTCTTCTACATGTGAATGCAGGGCTGGCACTGCCTTTTTGGCGAAGAAATGCCGGCTTGGCACTCTCCACCGCGGCGCAGCACAAGCCATCATTTCTCGGAAAGGTGCTGAGTCCACCACTTGGAAAGGGAGGGACTGCAGCACCAGCAACTTGGACAGGAGGACGTTCAGCTTCTGCACCGTCGGGTGCATGCTCGCAAACTGTTGTCTCTTGGAAACGGATTCCAAGAAAGACTGCTGACGGAATCCGTGAAGAGGAGTAGCAGGAGAAGGAGCATCTGAACGAGCGGAAGATGCCAATGAGCGACAACTCCCCTCAGCAGAGGTGTTGGAGCCTTGACTGGCTGATAGAGGGCGATTGACGTCGGGTGACGGAGCAAGTAACGGAGCGGGTGATGGAGAGGGGGCTGGGGCAGGCAGAACCGCCGTATCTTTATCACGGTTTTCCCAGGCCACCGAATGGCGACGCTGCATATGCTGATGCAACGCTGTAGTCCCAACATGGGCCCCCTGGCCACGCTTGACTTTCTGGCCACATAGTCGACATACGGCTACGTTTACTTCCTCAGGCGGATTGACGAAAAATTGCCACACCGCCGAGTAGGAAACTTTGCCCCCGCTACTCCTCACTGGCTGACTACTACTTCCTCCGTGCACACCGGCACCACTACTGGCCGTGGTGGTAGGCTGCAGTGGAGCTGGTGCTCTACTCCGTGGCCGTTTGCCTCCACTGACACTGCTGCGACCCTGCTGCCTCCTGGGCAACCCACCGACTGTTTTGCTCGCTGTCAAGCTGGCACCCTCTTCTCCTGATGATGCGGAAGCAATAGCCTGATGACGACGAGGCTGCCAAGTGCGATCAGCCTCATCATCATCAATTAGGGTCTCCGCCTCACTACTAGCCTCCTCGGCTGCGTGTGGGTCAGGAGACAGACCTGTCTCTAGACCGGCTACCGAGCCACTCTCCTCGCCAGTACTTCTTCGCCTGGCTGCTGAAGAGGCGGATGTCTCCCCCCGTTCCTGACCGCCCTCTGTTAGCTCTTCCTCACTGTACAGTGGGGCTGAGCCCACAGCATGCGATACTTCGCTTGGTGAGGGAACACCAAAGGACAGGGGCCGGTAGAGGACACGTGATTTCAGTGTGCTTGCTCCCGGGCCATGCCAACTAACGGTTGTGTCTGACGTACCCACCGACCATTGGCTGTAGGTGTCAGAGGTGACCTGGGAAGAGGAAGACGACCGAGCCAACCAATCGAGGACGGCAGGGTTGTCGGTGGAGACACGACCGCTGGATGACACCGGGAGCACTGGCCTCTGGCTGCGACTAGTGCTGCCTCGACCCCTTCCTCTGCTGCCACGTCTGCTCGCTCCTGAAACATTGCCTCCTCTGCCACTCCTCTGCGTGTTGTCTGACATACTCTTTAATTCAACGATTCTGTGTCCCTGAGTAACGATTCTGTGTCCCTGAGTAACAATTATGTGTCCCTGAGTAACGATTCTGTGTCCCTGAGTAACGATTCTGTGTCCCTGAGTAACAATTATGTGTCCCTGAGTAACGATTCTGTGTCCCTGAGTAACAATTCTGTGTCCCTGAGTAACAATTTTGTGTCCCTCAGTAACAATTCCATGTCCCTCAGTAACGATTCTGTGTCCCTCAGTAACAATTATGTGTCCCTGAGTAACAATTCTGTGTCCCTCAGTAACGATTCTGTGTCCCTCAGTAACAATTATGTGTCCCTGAGTAACAATTCTGTGTCTGTCCCTGAGTAACAATTCTGTGTCCCTGAGTAACAAATATGTGTCCCTGAGTAACAATTATGTGTCCCTGAGTAACGATTCTGTGTCCCTCAGTAACGATTCTGTGTCCCTGAGTAACAATTATGTGTCCCTGAGTAACGATTTTGTGTCCCTCAGTAACAATTCTGTGTCCCTGAGTAACAATTCTGTGTCCCTGAGTAACAATTCTGTGTCTGTCCCTGAGTAACAATTCTGTGTCTGTCCCTGAGTAACAATTCTGTGTCTGTCCCTGAGTAACAATTCTGTGTCCCTGAGTAACAATTATGTGTCCCTGAGTAACGATTCTGTGTCCCTGAGTAACAATTATGTGTCCCTGAGTAACAGTTCTGTGTCCCTGAGTAACAATTCTGTGTCCCTCAGTAACGATTCTGTGTCCCTCAGTAACAATTCTGTGTCCCTGAGTAACAATTTTGTGTCCCTGAGTAACAATTATGTGTCCCTGAGTAACAATTATGTGTCCCTGAGTAACGATTCTGTGTCCCTCAGTAACAATTATGTGTCCCTCAGTAACAATTCTGTGTCCCTCAGTAACAATTATGTGTCCCTGAGTAACAATTCTGTGTCCCTGAGTAACGATTCTGTGTCCCTGAGTAACGATTCTGTGTCCCTGAGTAACAATTCTGTGTCCCTGAGTAACAATTTTGTGTCCCTCAGTAACGATTCTGTGTCCCTCAGTAACAATTCTGTGTCCCTGAGTAACAATTCTGTGTCCCTGAGTAACAATTATGTGTCCCTGAGTAACGATTATGTGTCCCCGTGTAACAATTCTGTGTCCCTGAGTAACAATTCTGTGTCCCTGAGTAACAATTCTGTGTCTGTCCCTGAGTAGCAATTCTGTGTCCCTGAGTAACAATTCTGTGTCCCTGAGTAACGATTATGTGTCCCTGAGTAACAATTCTGTGTCCCTGAGTAACGATTCTGTGTCCCTGAGTAACGGTTCTGTGTCCCTGAGTAACAGTTCTGTGTCCCTGAGTAATAGTTCTGTGTCCCTGAGTAACAGTTCTGTGTCCCTGAGTAACGATTCTGTGTCCCTCAGTAACAATTATGTGTCCCTGAGTAACAATTCTGTGTCCCTGAGTAACAATTCTGTGTCCCTCAGTAACAATTATGTGTCCCTCAGTAACAATTCTGTGTCCCTGAGTAACAATTCTGTGTCCCTGAGTAACAATTCTGTGTCCCTGAGTAACAATTCTGTGTCCCTGAGTAACAATTATGTGTCCCTGAGTAACAATTCTGTGTCCCTGAGTAACAATTATGTGTCCCTGAGTAACGATTCTGTGTTCCCGAGTAACAATTCTGTGTCCCCGAGTAACAATTCTGTGTCCCTGAGTAACGATTATGTGTCCCTGAGTAACAATTCTGTGTCCCTGAGTAACGGTTCTGTGTCCCTGAGTAACAGTTCTGTGTCCCTGAGTAACAGTTCTGTGTCCCTGAGTAACAGTTCTGTGTCCCTGAGTAACAATTCTGTGTCCCTCAGTAACGATTCTGTGTCCCTCAGTAACAATTCTGTGTCCCTGAGTAACAATTATGTGTCCCTGAGTAACAATTATGTGTCCCTCAGTAACAATTCTGTGTCCCTGAGTAACAATTATGTGTCCCTCAGTAACAATTCTGTGTCCCTGAGTAACAATTATGTGTCCCTGAGTAACGATTCTGTGTTCCCGAGTAACAATTCTGTGTCCCCGAGTAACAATTCTGTGTCCCTGAGTAACGATTATGTGTCCCTGAGTAACGATTCTGTGTCCCTGAGTAACGATTCTGTGTCCCTCAGTAACAATTCTGTGTCCCTCAGTAACAATTATGTGTCCCTGAGTAACAATTCTGTGTCCCTGAGTAACGATTCTGTGTCCCTGAGTAACAATTCTGTGTCCCTCAGTAACGATTCTGTGTCCCTCAGTAACAATTCTGTGTCCCTGAGTAACAATTGTGTCCCTGAGTAACGATTCTGTGTTCCCGAGTAACAATTCTGTGTCCCTGAGTAACAATTCGGTGTCCCTGAGTAACAATTCTGTGTCTGTCCCTGAGTAACAATTCTGTGTCCCTGAGTAACAATTCTGTGTCCCTGAGTAACGATTCTGTGTCCCTGAGTAACAATTATGTGTCCCTGAGTAACAATTATGTGTCTGTCCCTGAGTAACGATTCTGTGTCCTTGAGTAACGATTCTGTGTCCCTGAGTAACAATTCTGTGTCCCTGAGTAACGATTCTGTGTCCCTGAGTAACAATTATGTGTCCCTGAGTAACAATTCTGTTTCTGTCCCTGAGTAACGATTCTGTGTCCCTGAGTAACAATTCTGTGTCCCTGAGTAACAATTATGTGTCCCCGAGTAACAATTCTGTGTCTGTCCCTGAGTAACGATTCTGTGTCCCTGAGTAACAATTCTGTGTCCCTGAGTAACAATTCTGTGTCCCTGAGTAACGATTCTGTGTCCCTGAGTAACAATTCTGTGTCCCTGAGTAACAATTCTGTGGCCCTGAGTAACAATTCTGTGGCCCTGTGTAACAATTCTGTGTCTGTCCCTGAGTAACGATTCTGTGTCCCTGAGTAACAATTCTGTGTCCCTGAGTAACAATTCTGTGTCTGTCCCTGAGTAATGATTCTGTGTCCCTGAGTAACGATTCTGTGTCCCTGAGTATCAATTCTGTGTCCCTGAGTAACGATTGTGTGTCCCTGAGTAACGATTGTGTGTCCCTGAGTAACGATTGTGTGTCCCTGAGTAACGATTGTGTGTCCCTGAGTAACTTTTCTGTGTCCCTCAGTAACGATTCTGTGGCCCTAAAGTCTCTGTGGCCCTAACTCTGTCCCTAATACACAGAGGTCTGTCTCTCTTGAATGACTGGAGGCTAATGGAGAATTCTAAGATGGCCGCGATTTATAGCTCCACCATTACACAGTGCTGGCTGGCTGGCTGGCTGGCTGCTGATTGGCTAATGCGATCACATGTCATGAATGAATGCATTATGGGTCAGCGCGCCTTGTCTGCGCGCCTTCCCAGAGATGCCCGCCCCGTCGCCACACATGTCGCCGCCATTTTTGGAAAATTTCGATTCGCGCATCCGAAGTTGGCTAATCTTCGGATTCGTCGCAAATCGAATATTTCCCAAACTTCGAAACAAATTCCACTTCGCCAAGTTCGATCCGCTCATCTCTAATTATAATCATGGATATATTCAGGTTTTTGGATGGTACCGCATCTTCCATGAATTTCCACCGAGGTGTCATTATGGATGGTGGACAGGACGTAAACATCTTTCTTGTCCCTCCACTTCATGGCCAACACTTCCTCGTTTCTCAGACTCTCAGATTCCTCCCTTTGTAGCCTTGTGGTTACTGAACTTTTTGGGAAGCCCTTTTTGTTTTTTCAGGTGGTACTGCAAGCTAAGGTCTTCTCATGGTACAGATGCTAGAAAAGGGGCAGACTGGTATAATAGTTATCAAGGTAGATATAATAACCTTTTTGGAACAGTGGGAATGCCGGGTCCCAGACAATATTACCACTTGTGCCAATGTAGGTTGGGCACTCCAGAGGCTGGAGCTGGGAGTCTTTCCCTTCATACATGTGGAAGGCATGCACATATCTTGTAGCTCTTTTGCAGAGCTTTTTCAGCTTCTGGCCCTTTTACTGGGAATGTATTGATTGAATCCCAGCCGGCCAGTGAAGTGGACAAGGGATTCATCCACACAAATGTGTTGCTCAGGGACATAAAGTTCCACAAATCTCTTAGCAAAATAATTTATTAGGGGGTCAGATATTGTAGTTTGTCATAGTTGGGATGATCTCAGGGAGGGCACTGTGAGTTATCATTGAAATACAGGAATCACATGATCAGACCATAGCGTGACCGGGACATTACAGCAGAATAGATGTCTCCATAGAAAAGGACAGGAATAGGATGTATTGGGATTGTTATCAATATATTGCTGGGCAAAAAGGTTTGTCTGGTCCACAATGTATTGCAGTAAATCATCCGGGAAAAACAAATACAAAAATCAGTTTCAGAAACATTTCCAGTATTGGTCTGCACACCTGTCTGTGTGGGGAAAGGGGGGGTTGAAGCTGATCCTGAGCTGGAAGGCAGCTATAATGGTTTTTCCAGGGTGTCAGGGAGATATGTTTGGGCCCTAAATCTTGGGGTCTGGTGGGATATTTCAGTGCTGGTACTGACAGATCCACTGATGGGCTGCAATTATAGCTCTACTAATAGCGGCACTGACAGATCCATTGGTGGGCTGCATTGACAGATCCACTAATGGTTGCACTGACAGATCCACTGATGAGTCCACTAATGGCTGCACTGACAGATCCACTGATGGGTCCACTGACAGATCCACTGATGGGCCGATGTGACAGATCCACTGATGGCACTGACAGGGACTTTTGTTTTACATTTCACTAATTTAATACTGTTCTTGTTGGTTCTTACACTATTTTTCAGCTCAGCCGGGTGTTTATTATAGGTTGGCCAGGCATTTATGGTTTATTTTTGATATATGTTTCACATATCATTTGGGTTTAGTGGCTCAGACAGTTTTCTTATTTACTATTGACTGATTTGTTTCACAGATTTATTCATTTACACATTGGGTTTGATGCTTAGGGGGGTGTTTATTGATGTTTTATTTTTTGGGTCACTAGAAGCAGCACAGCACTATTATTATCTAGTAATATTATATTCTTAATATTAAACATCCAGCACTATCCTTCTTTGATTATAACACCCCACCAAGTCACTTTAACAGTCCTTCCCCTGAAGTACATACCGTATTTGCCGGCGTATAAGATGACTGGGCGTATAAGACGACCCCCTACTTTTCCTGTTAAAATATAGGGTTTGAGCTATACTCACCGTATAAGACTACCCCTCTTCCAACACACACCAAATAAAAATGAAAAAACATCAGATTTGATTTCAATATGGTATGGTATTTCAGTATGGTATTCCAATGATGGGGTGCTATTCCTCCCACTGACACCAATGATGGGACACTATTCCTCCCACTGACACCAATGATGGGGTGCTATTCCTCCCACTGACACCAATGATGGGGTGCTATTCCTCCCACTGATACCAATGATGAGGCACTACTCCTCCCACTGACACTAATGGTGCCCCATCAGTAGTGTCAGTGTGTGAGGAATAGTGTCCCATCATTAGTGTCAGTGGGAGGAATAGTGCCCCATCATTGGTGTCAGTGGATGAAATAGTGCCCCATCATTAGTGTCAGTGGGAGGAATAGTGCCTCATCATTTGTATCAGTGGGAGGAATCATGCCCCATCATTGGTGTCAGTGGGAGGAATAGCACCCCATCATTGGTATCAGTGGGAGGAATAGTGCCCCATCATTAGTCAGTGGGAGGAATAGTCCCCCATCGTTGGTGTCAGTGGGGAGGAGGAATAGTGCCCCATCGTTGGTGTCAGTGGGGAGGAGGAATAGTGCCCCATGGTTGGTGTCAGTGGAGGAGGAATAGTGCCCCATCATTGGTGTCAGTGGGGAGAATAGTGCCCCATCATTGGTATCAGTGGGGAGAAAAGTGCCCCATCATTGGTGTCAGTGGGGGAGGAATAGTGCCCCATCATTGGTGTCAGTGGGGGAGGAATAGTGCCCCATCATTGGTGTCAGTGGGGGAGGAATAGTGCCCCATCATTGGTGTCAGTGGGGGAGGAATAGTGCCCCATCGTTGGTGTCAGTGGGGGAGGAATAGTGCCCCATCGTTGGTGTCAGTGGGGGAGGAATAGTGCCCCATCATTGGTGTCAGTGGGGGAGGAATAGAGCCCCATCATTGGTGTCAGTGGGAAGAATAGTGCCCCATCATTGGTGTCAGTGGGGAGGAGGAATAGTGCCCCATCATTGGTGTCAGTGTGGAGGAGGAATAGTGCCCCATCGTTAGTGTCAGTGGGGGAGAGGAGCGGCTGCTCCTTCTTTCAGTTCGGCAGCTTGATTTTTGCGGGGCCGTTCGGCTCCGCCTCCTCGCCGGTGATTAGTCGCCTGTGTGCGCTGGCGCAATCACCGGTAAGGAGGCGGAGCCGAGCGGCCGCGCGACCATCGAGTGGCCGAACTGAAAGAAGGAGCAGCCGCGCTTCCTGGACCGGATCATCGTGGGACCGGGACCGGAGCCAGGTAAGGTACAGCAGCCCCTCTGCCCACCCCTGTACTTAGTGTCCGTTGGAGGACACCGCCCCTGGAAAAAGTGCAGCCCTGACACACCGGCTCGCCGTATACCGGCGTATAAGACGACCCCCAACTTTTCAGAAGATTTTCAGGGGTTGTAAAGTCGTCTTATACGCCGGCAAATACGGTACATAAATAAATCAATCTTTAAGTAAACTTGATTACAATAAACCTAAATATTTAGCGTTTAAAGTCCCAAAATAAGAGTCCAAAAATCAAAGTCCAAATAAAATCCCAAAAATTAATCTTTGTCGGTACTTTCTCAAATCTTCGTGTATCCAAACCGCCTTTTTGATATAATCCAAAAACAAATCTTCATATACCTCAAAGAAAAAAAAACTAAACATAGTGTATTATCCCAATATTAACATAAGAGTGCCTCACGTGTTACATGCAAAAAACTACCGTGCCACAGCAACCGTGAAAGAAAAAAATTCCTTCTGCCTTAAATGTTAATCCACTGCACACAAATAACAGAAGTGCATAATTACCCTCAAGGTAGTAACATAAGCATAGATGAGATTGTTTCCAACCTTCTTTTTCTTTCAGCCTTTCCAGCCACTTCCCACAGACCTCACAAACAGACCAGGGATCAGTGTATATCATAAATAATCACAACACTTTATTATAGCAACTTACATTAAAATAAGATGAGATCAGCTTCCACACAAAGAAAATGATTCCATAATCATGCCTCTCCTCAGTAGTGTTTAGGTATCCTCACCATACCACTCCAGAGGAGGAATAGATCATCGGTGGTAGGTTCCCCAATAGCCATACACCTGTATAGAGGATTCCAGGACAAGCGCAGCCGCGTGTTCCAGGAACAAAAATGGCCACCACAGCACTTCCGGAAGAGCGTCACTACGTCACCACGTCACGTGCCCCGGACGCGTTTCGTCACATCCGGACTTTGTCAACAGGGATCTCCTTGTTAAGTGGTCTTTCCGTTCTCCCCTTGTTAAGTGGTCTTCCCGTTCTCCCCTCGTTAAGTGGCCTTCCCGTTCTCCCCTGGTTAAGTGGTCTTCCCGTTCTCCCCTGGTTAAGTGGTCTTCCCGTTCTCCCCTTGTTAAGTGGTCTTCCCGTTCTCCCCTTGTTAAGTGGTCTTCCCATTCTCCCCTTGTTAAGTGGTCTTCCCATTCTCCCCTTGGTAAAGCTGTATATGTTTAGCAGCTGTTATGTAGACAGACATTCTACACTGTTTGTTTAGGGAATTGTGACCTTGTAGTCTTTCACTTCTATACTGTGCTGTTGTGTTGTGCTGTAGAGTTTTGTTGTGTGTGGGGTAAACCAGGTGCCAGACTGTCTGGTGGGGGTGAAGGGGGCAGGGGGCCGGGATTACTGCCATTATGTGCTGTATAAACTGAGCTGTGTTCAATAAAGCATTCATTCACCCTACACAAAGTTTCGACTATCGGGTAATTAGGGAAGGATTGTTTTTGAGCTCTAATACCTGCCTTGGCAGAGCGCTGGAAGACATGCAGGAAAAGGGGACCATTGGCTGAGACGCATCGCTCCACACGAGGAAGACCAGGTGGAACGGTTCCGCCACAACTGGTTGGCAGCAGTGGGATCTTTCCTCATTGCAAAGAAAATCCAAACCACCAATCGGGACCCCATCTTTTTCATGGAGACGTCCTTACTTGGCTAGATGGATGTACGGAACCTCCGGAAGCCAGCCCTCCAAGCCTGCTTATCGCTCAGGGACGTCCAGAGAGGAACTGCTGGCCGAGATTATGGCCCTGGACCAAGCAGATTCACACCCCACTTCACCTGATGTGCACTCTGCTATGCTTGAAGTGAACCTTGCTCCACCAAAAGCGAACTCCGCTTCACGGGAGGAGTTGGAAGAACAGAGCGACTCATCGGCCCTTGAAACGCCAGGCCCGCTTAGCACCATATGGAGACCCCTATAGCATTCAGATTTACAACAAGAGGTGGAGTGGCATTTGGCTGTGTTTGGCAGTACTCCCACCCCTGAACAGATTTCCAAGGCCCTGGACGATGCCACCCAACTGCGGCCTAGTCACTTCCGGTCATAAACGAGGGCTCGGTCTGGGAAGGGATTACCTCCCGTCTTCTCCAGACTGCAACCGGACCAAAGAAAATTCCCTACGCTGCTTTTAAAACTTTCTCGGAGGTGGATGGGGACATTGACAGCTTTCTTCAGGAGTTTGAATGGTTGTGCACCATGCATGGTGTGGAAGCCCAAGACCGGGTTCCCATTTTGAGCAGCAAGCTAACCGGTCGGGCTGCAGACGCGTTCAAGACTGTACCCGACAGCTACTGCTTGGATTACGATTATGTTAAGGAACACTTGCTGGCCCGCTACGCTCTCACCCCAGAGGCATACCGCTTAAAGTTCCGGGCACTCAAGAAGAAACCCCAGGACACCTTCACTGAATGGGGACATTAGTTACAACATGCAGCTGGGTCCAAGTGTGTCAGATCACCAAGCTGGAGGAATTGTTGCAACTGCTGTTACTGGAGCAGTTTTAAAATGGACTTCCGGGGGATGTTAGACATTGGGTCAGCTAGTTGCTGGGCAGATGAGTACCTGGACAACAGGAGGCTAACCAAGCCCGCCATTCCCCTTGCACCTCATCTACAACCAGTGGTGCCCACGCTGGTCATCCGAGAATTCCTCAGACCGCCCACACCTTCTGACCCAAAGCAGTCTGGCCCATGCTGTTATGGCTGCAACCAAACAGGGCACATCCACATTATTATTATTATTATACAGGATTTATATAGCGCCAACAGTTTGCTCAGTGTTTTACAATGTAACGGGAGATAATACAGCAACAGTACAGTTCAATACAAAAGGGATAGGAGGGCCCTGCTCCTCGGAGCTTACAATCTAGGAGGGAGGGGCCAGTGGTACAACAGGTAGTAACTGTGGGGGATGGACTGGTTGGAAGAGTAGAAGATTCACTTACCCCGGAATCCACCAAGGCCCCAGACCAGCCAACCCTCTGGGGGCACTTCCAAATGACCCACCACTCCCTAAGGCCGAGCCTCTGCCTATTCCCTACAGGACAACCCCAGTGACACCGCCTCTTCATGGAGGAATTTTACAACCATGGATGAGGACATCGGGGTCTTTCACGAGGCTAACCTTCTCCAGGCTGCTACCCCGGACAATTGCCGACATCACCAACAGGTTGTCCATGTTAACGAATGTAGGGCCCAAGGATTATGGGACACTGTGGCCACACTCACCCTAGTCCAATTCCAACTGGTACCAGACTGGGCCAGACTGGGCCAAGGTGGTCTGTGGCCGTATGGGTAGCGGGAGGCCATGTCTACCGGATTCCTACAGCAAGGGTTCATCTGGACTGGGGGGCCGGGGCCAGGGATGTTAAAATTGGAGTAATGCAAAACCTGCCAGCTGAGGTTCTCCTTGGAAATGATCTTGGAGTCCTGGTCTCCACTTTTGGCACAGAGACCCCTGCCGAAGATCATCCGGTCACCACTCACAACCAGACTAGAGAGCACACTGTCGCTCCACCTGCCAAGGCTCCGGTAAGAGTCGAATACCCACCCCCTACTGAGCTTGTCCCTGCCCTGACCTGGGATTCCCCCTCTGATTTCGCTAAAGAAACTGCCAGTGACCGGACCATAGACCCCTATAGGCGGAGGGCTTGGAGTGATCCTGGGGGATTGGGAGATGTGAGGTATGAGTGGGACAAGGGCAAGTTGTACAGGGTTCATGGGGGAGCAGGGGTGGGCGCTGCTCAAATACCTCACCAGCAGATGGTAGTACTGAGGAAGTATCAGCGTGATCTCCTCCAGATTGCGCATGATATTCCACTTGCTGGGCAACTGACAGACCCTGCATCGCTTAACCCAGAGTTTCTTCTGACCAGGAGGATCAGGGGACATTCGGGACTACTGTCGGTCTTGTGAGGTCTGCCAGAAGGTAGGGAAGCAGGGAGACAGGCCCAAGGCCATTCTGAGGCCCCTACCCATAGTCAAGGAACCTTTCAGCCGTATCACCATGGACCTAGTGGGGCCCCTGAAACGGCCTAGTCCCACAGGCAAGAAGTATATCTTGACCATTGTTGACTACGCCACCCAGTATCCGGAGGCCGTAGCACTGAGAGATGTGCAGGCAGAAACAGTTGCTCAAGCCCTGCTTCAGATCTCTCGGGTAGGATTTCCTTGGGAGATCCTGACCGACCAAGGCATGCTGTTCATGGATGAGCTTACCCAACAACTTTGGAAGTTGTGTGGGATCAGACCGCTATACAGCTCTCCCTACCACCCCCAGATCAATGGGCTCTGCGAATGGTTTAACGGTACACTGAAGCAGCTCCTACGAACGTTGACAATGTCCCATAAGGACTAGGAGTGACATCTCCCCCACCTCCTGTTTGCCTACCAAGAGGTACCTCAGGAGTCCATAGGGTTCTCGTCCTTCGAGCTGCTGTGCTGACGGAGGGTTCGGGGACCCCTGGATCTCCTATGCGTACACTGGGAGGGAGCAGTGGCCGAGGAGGGGACCTCTGTGGTTGCCTATGTGCTGGAGCTCAGCGAGAGGCTTCAATGTTTGACGACCTTAGTATGGAACAACCTTGAGGCTGCCCAGAGCCGACAGAAACGGTGGTAAGACAGGTCTGCCTGAGACCGAATATTTCACTTAGGACAGAAAGTGTTGGCCTTGAAACCAGTCAGGCATGACAAATTACAGGCTGCCTGGCAGGGCCCGTACCAAGTGGTGGAGCAACTCTGTGATACCACGTACTTTGTAGCACACTGTTCAGATGGAAGGAACCAGCAAACCTTCCATGTGAATATGCTGAAACCATTCATCGAACAACAGGAGGAGAGGGTAGGTGCTATTTGCGATGACTCAGAAATACTTCTTCTGCCGGGGCTGCCAGGGGATAGACAGTCTCAGCTGATTGTAGCGTACATAGATATGAGCACATGGCTGCCTCCTTAGACCCAGGAACAGGCCCGCCAACTGCTCCAAGAGCACCGAGGGCTGTTCTCTTCTCTGCCCGGGTACACCACCACAACTGCCAACCGGGTAGACATGCAGGGTCAGGCCCCCCTGAAGCAGGCAGTGCCCAAGTCTGTTAGAGAAGGGATGAGGGTAGAGATTAAGGAAATGTTGGATATAGATGTGATAGAACCCTCTGACAGTCCCTGGGCCTCCCCGGTGGTCCTGGTACCCAAGAAGGATGGAACCGTCAGCTTCTTTGTAGACTACCGGGGGCTTAATGACCGTATCATGACTGATGCATACCCCATGCCTCAGATAGATGAGCTGCTGGACTGGAAGGCCAGAGGTAATTTCCTTACCACCATCGATCTCTGCAAAGGGTACTGGAAGATTCCGCTGGATGCGGACGTGGTACCAAAGTCAGCATTCATCACCCTGTTCGACTTGTACTAGTCCAGGGTCATGCCGTTTGGGATGAAGAATGCCCCAGCTACCTTTCAGAGAATGGTAGATAAGCTGCTGGATGGGCTGCAGGACTTCTGTGCCTATCTAGACAATATAGCTATCTACAGTGATCGTTGGGAGGATCACCTCCGACACCTCAAGGAAGTGCTTGATTAATTGGGCAAGCAGGGCTGACCATCTGACCTGACAAATGCCATGTTGGGGTTTCCAAGGTCCAATATCTAAGACATCGGGTCGGATGTGAGAAGCAACGTCCGACACCGGTAAAGGTGCAAGCGGTAGCAAATTGGCCCACTCCCCGAACCAAGACCCAGGTCCTTATCTTCCTAGGCACTGCGGGGTACTACCGTAAATTCATCCCCAACTACAGTGTCATTGCTAAACCCCTAATGGATCTGACCCGGAAGAATCTGCCCCGACAGGTGGTGTGGTCCCCAGAGTGTGAAACGGCTTTCCAAAAGCTCAAACATGATCTAATCCATGCTCCCGTTTTGGCTGTTCCTGACCCTTCTAAACAGTTTTGTGTTCACACAGATGCCTCCACCTTTGGATTGGGTGCTGTTCTGAGCCAAATTGGGGACGACGGGAATGACCATCCAGTGGCCTACCTAAGTAGAAAATTGTTACCCCGGGAGGTGGCCTACGCTGCTGTGGAGAAATAGTGGCTTGCCTTGGTATGGGTCCTTCTAATTGTAGCCCTACCTGTACGGGTGCTCCTTCACATACTCACTGACCACAACACCCCGGTATGGCAATGGTTGTCTGCTGTTGTGAAACTTGGCCCTCCAACCCTATAACTTTACCATCCAGTAATGACTGGGGAAGCAAAATGCCAAGGCAGATGGGTTGTCCCGGTAAACTGAGTTGAAGTAATCCTCTGAACAACCAACCCCAAGCGGACCCATTTGAAGGTTTCGCCGGGTCTGGCGGGTGTTATGCAATGGGGGAGCCTTGTGAAGAACCGTCCCTTTGTGATAACATTTTATACCTTTCTGTTCCGCTTTTATCCCCTTGTTAATTGGTCTTCCCGTTCTCCCCTTGTTAAGTGGTCTTCCTGTTCTCCCCTTGTTAAGTGGTCTTCCCGTTCTCCCCTTGTTAAGTGGTCTTCCCGTTCTCCCCTTGTTAAGTGGTCTTCCCGTTCTCCCCTTGTTAAGTGGTCTTCCCGTTCTCCCCTTGTTAAGTGGTCTTCCCGTTCTCCCCTTGTTAAGTGGTCTTCCCGTTCTCCCCTTGTTAAGTGGTCTTCCCGTTCTCCCCTTGTTAAGTGGTCTTCCTGTTCTCCCCTTGTTAAGTGGTCTTCCCATTCTCCCCTTGTTAAGTGGTCTTCCCGTTCTCCCCTTGTTAAGTGGTCTTCCCGTTCTCCCCTTGTTAAGTGGTCTTCCCGTTCTCCCCTTGGTAAAGCTGTATATGTTTAGCCGCTGTTATGTAGACAGACATTCTACACTGCTTGTTTAGAGGAATGTGAACTTGTAGTCTTTCACTCCTCTAGATTTCATACTGTGTTGTTGTGTTGTGCTGTAGAATTTTGTTGTGGGTGGGGAAAACCAAGTGCCAGACTGTCTGGTGGGGATGGGGGTGAAAGGGGCAGGGGGCCGGGATTACTGCCAGGATGTGCTGTATAAACTGAGCTGTGTTCAATAAAGCATTCATTCATTCACCCTACACGAAGTTCCACCTCGTGGTTTAGGATATCGGGGAAGGATTGTCTTTGAGCTCTAATACCCGCCTTGGCAGAGCGCTGGAAGATATGCCAGAAAAGATGACCATTGGCTGAGACGCATCGCTCCGCACGAGGAAGCCCAGGCGGAACGGTTCCGCCACACTCTCTAAACCTAAAGTGGTAATATTTATACATTTCAAACAATCATGTGTTTTAGCACAAATACACATGAAGAAGCTCCACCTAAGACATAATGTGTAAGGTGGAGACGTCATCATGATTGTCAGACACACACTGCTATACTGCCATTATGAAGGAGAGGAGGATGGCCGGGCACTCTGTGCATTCTAGAATCCATATATTGTGGTTCTATGTGAGTACATATTACATGCTATTTATCAGAAACAATTGAGTACTGTCTGTGATACTTTTTTTATTTGCACTAACATACAATTTTATGTTAGTAAAATTGTATGTTAGTGCAAATAAAAAAAAGTATCACGGACAGTACTCAATGGTTTCTGTCGCAAATGCACTAATACGGCTACAATCACCTCATGCTATTTATCAGAAACCATTAATGACCCGAGTATCCCCAGCTATTGTGACCCCGGCAAAGAACACAGATCTGGGAACAAGTCACCAAGCCGGGGCTATCCTCAGACTGGGAGGTCTGTCCTCCAGGGAGCAGGAGAGCGATAGTGAGTGTGATTACATGGCAATAGTGAGAGCGATGACACGGCGATAGTGAGCATGATGACACGGCGATAGTGAGAGCAACGACGCGGCGATAGTGAGAGCGACGATGCGGCGATAGTGAGAGAGCGACGACGCGGCGATAGTGAGAGAGCGACGACGCGGCCATAGTGAGAGCGACGACGCGGCCATAGTGAGAGCGACGACGCGGCCATAGTGAGAGCGACGACACGGCGATAGTGAGAGCGACGACACGGCGATAGTGAGAGCGATGACATGGCCATAGTGAGAGCGATGACACGGCGATAGTGAGAGCGATGACACGGTGATAGTGAGAGCGACGACACGGCGATAGTGAGCATGATGATACGGCGATAGTGAGAGCGATAACATGGCAATAGTGAGAGCGATGACACGGCGATAGTGAGAGCGATGACACGGCGATAGTGAGAGCGATGACACGGCGATAGTGAGAGCGATGACACGGCGATAGTGAGAGCGATGACACGGCGATAGTGAGAGCGATGACACGGCAATAGTGAGCATGATGATACGGCGATAGTGAGAGCGATAACATGGCAATAGTGAGAGTGATGATACGGCGATAGTGAGCATGATGATACGGCGATAGTGAGAGCGATAACATGGCAATAGTGAGCATGATGATACGGCGATAGTGAGAGCGATAACATGGCAATAGTGAGCGCGAGGACACGGCGATAGTGAAAGCGACGACACGGCAATAGTGAGCATGATGAGACGGTTATAGTGAGAGCGACGACACGGCGATAGTGAGCGTGAGGACGTGGCGATAGTGAGAGCGACGACGCGGCGATAGTGAGAGCGACGACGCGGCGATAGTGAGAGCGATGACGCGGCGATAGTGAGAGCGACGACGCGGTGATAGTGAGAGCGATGACATGGCAATAGAGCGATGATGCGGCGATAGTGAGAGCAACAACGCGGCGATAGTGAGAGCGACGACGCGGTGATAGTGAGAGTGATGACGCGGCGATAGTGAGAGCGACGACATGGCAATAGAGCGATGATGCGGCGATAGTGAGAGCGACAATGCAGCGATAGTGAGAGCAACGACGCGGTGATAGTGAGAGCGACGACACGGCAATAGTGAGAGTGATGACACGGCAATAGTGAGAGCGATAACATGGCAATAATGAGCGTGAGGACGTGGCGATAGTGAGAGCGACATCGCGGCGATAGTGAGAGCGACGACGCGGTGATAGTGAGAGCGACAATGTGGCGATAGTGAGTATGATTAATTTACCCGGCATTCCTATAGTGTTTTCAAAGCTTCATAAACACAATGAAAAGACGTCATCGTGCCAGAGGAGTGTTAGTGAGCATTGCTTTCTCCTTCAGAATCACACGTGAGAACGAGCCCTAAGGGTTTGTATTGGATCCTATTTCCTGCTTGTTATGGATAGGGATGTTCATTCCATATGTACAAAGCCTGCTCACAGGTCTACTTCAAGGAGAACCCCAAATCCCATGGATGAGATCACAGAGAGAAAGATTCCCTCAGAGAGGAGAAGACATGAGAAGAGGACGGTGATGGAAGATTCTACATCGGTGAGGATAGAGGACACCCAGAGATATCAGGAAACACTGAGAAACGGGAACAGGGGCGGACTGACAACTCATGGGGCCCCTGGGCAATAGGGGATCATGGGGCCCCTGTGTTCTTGCCCAAACTCAAAAAAGCCTATGAAAAAGGTACCAGGGGTATCTCATGGGGCCCCCTACTGGCCCCGGGCCCTCGGGCAGTGCCCGGGTTTCCAAATGGTCAGTCCGCCCCTGGACGGGAACAATCACAAGACGTCACATTTCCCGATCACTGCAGGATCACAGATCTCACTTACCGTAATGTCTGAATGTTACTCTCCGGGTTCATCAGAAAGGAAAGATCAGCAGGATCCATTTTATACTCCCAATAGAAGGACACTTCACCTTCTTCTGCTCTGTCCTCTCCCGGACAATCTTTACTGGAAATAATACATCTCTCAAACCTAAACCCAACAATGAGACAATAATTACCACCAGGAATGTATGACCTCTGACAACACGATAACAATGTAACACCCAACATTTCCCTCCCACATGGCTGCCTTCCCTCCGGCTCTACACTCTCATGCTGGTCCTGATGTCATTGGTGGCTATGACCGATCTTTGAAGTCACACTCTAGAGAAAACGTTCGATGCCCCTGATATATATATATATGTACTGTATATACAGGATCTCCGGACTACCTACACAAGAGGTTCCATTCATCAACACATTCTGGAGAATCCTGGAACACCACTTTGGTTAACATATACAATTCAGTCCAGACATTCCCCTCTCCACCCACTTCTGCAGACAATTGGTCCCTCCAATGTTGAGGTGATGATGTCACACCCCTGGAATTATTTCCCACCCTCAGATCTCTGAACACTAAGCTTTCCCTCCATTGGCTGGACACACCCATTCCTGTCCACCAATGAATGACTGGCAGCTCACACCTGACCCGGCATGAGGCGGGCGATAGGTCAGTCGGCACCACTGCTGAACACTGGACAACCTCTACGAGGTGCAGACACACTGGGGAGGTCATAGAATCTATTGATGGGACATAATATCCCAATACTGGGGGCTATGAAGTGAGATGGGAGGGATTGCAGTCATCATTGCCCCTCCCCCACTCATCTCCCCCCATACAGGTTTAGGGGAACCCTCTATATGTGTCCTGATAATAACAAGACCCCCGCTATCCTCCTTTCATGTTGGGGGTCTGTGCTGTATATTGGAAGATAGGAAAAGGGGGGATGAAGAGGGAACCTTCCGGCCGAGTTTCTCACCATTTCACAAGAGATCGACCTTTGGACAGATTTGTGATTTATTATCTCCACACAGCCTCGTCCTTTATACTGGATTTAATGGAGAGATTGGAGATTGGATGGTGTGTGTGCCCTAGAAATCATTGTCGGGGCAATTTATAGAAGGGCCCTGTGAATGGCTCAATATTCACACAAAAGTCACAAATCATCTCTGTGATGTGTGCAATCTGTGTGAAATGTTGCCTTTTATAGGGTGAATGTGACATTCCCTAACATTCGATCAGAAGAGAAAATCGTCCCAATTACATTCAACCTGAAGAGTTAGAGAAGATTTTATCTCCAGTCATAAGAAGAGAGTGAATCAGGAAAATACTGCATTATGGCCACTAGATGGAGCTGATGGTCAGAAGACAAATATTAAATGTACTGAATCGTCTACTACAAAGATCGATCTCCTATACAGAACATACACTGTTCAGAGATCGATCTCCTATAGAGAACATACAACAGCTTCACCAGGCATAAAGAGTCATCACCGGTAGATAAACACATAGGCCAGCTCACATAACATTGCTTTCTTGCTCTGCAGTAAAGATGGGAAATGCCCACGGGAAGGGGAAGTACCCAGACCCTCCTAATCCACCGCGTAAAGTGTTAAGAGAAAGAAAATTGTTAAAAAAAATGAAGTAAGGAAAATGGATCAGCTCTAAGAGAATCCCAAGTACCAGCTAATGAGACATGTAAAGAGTATGTTGCCCGAGAGTCACCTTGGGGTGATTATTATGTTGTGGGTAGACAGCTTGGTGGGGTGGAGTTCAACTATAGGGAGTGTCAGTCCTTTTCCCAGAGATGGGGACAATGATGACTTTCACATGGATATGATAAAGGGGACAAAACTGCCTCTCCCTATTTTGGTCCAGATCCTGAGTGGGATATGAAATATATGAGAGGGGGAGCATTGAATTGGTTGAAGTATGCTGGAGGACATAAGCGCCCGACACCAATCCCTTCTGCCCCAATAACTGAACAGAGTAATAATGCTTTTTGTGACACTTTTTTGACACCTGCCACTGTGATTCCTGATTATATTCAGCTGTATCCTCAGCTCCCTAAAGATAAGGATGAGGATATTTATTGTCATGTAACACTGTTCAACAGGTAAAAAGTTTTGGGCATAAAATTAGCTAATCTTACATCATTTTGGGGTGCTGAAAACGAAAATGACCCTAAAAAATGTTGATTGGCTCTAGTTTCCATGATATATTCACCCATCTAATGACGTAAGCCATTCAAAATGATGATGCAACTTCAGCTGCATATTGCGCAATTGATACTGGTGACCAATAGAAAATGTCATGTATACTGAGATGATGCAATATTAGCCTTTAATTGCATCACTTCACTGCATAAAAGCTGCAGTATCTGTAGCTGATTGGAGTTCGTCTTTACATTTCGTTTTCTGCTTATATAGGCTACTCAGTAATGCCTCGAACTTGTGTGAATAAAGCAGATAATTTCTGCTATATCTGCGGTGAAATAACTTTTATCTCACAAAAAAGGAGGATAACAGGAATGATTAAGAAAGCCTACAACTTGTATTTTGGCTGCAAGATAGGAGACCAGGACAAGAGCTGGGCACCACATATATGCTGCAATTCTTGTGGGACGGCACTGGAGCAATGGTTGAATGGAAAAAAGGCATCTATGCCTTTCGCTGTGCCAATGATTTGGAGAGAGCCAACAGATCATGTTAGTAATTGTTACTTTTGTATGGTGCCTCCAATTGTAAAAGGGCTAAATAAGAAGAAAAAGTTATCTGTGCACTATCCAAATATTCCATCGGCAATACGTCCAGTTCCTCATGGAGAGGGGCTACCAATTCCTAAAGCACCAGAATCCTTCGTGGTTGAGTCAAGTGAGGAAGAACCTGAAGCGTGTCGTCACGTGCAGTTGTAAGAGATAGCCCTTTCCTCGAATACAAGAGAAAAGCCAAGAGAAGCAAAACCGACACAAACTGAAGACAAAACTAGTGAGAATCCTAAGTATTAAAATGATTCAACTTAGCTTATGGCTATCATTTTTCTTGGTAATCCTATGCAATATATTATGCCATTTAGGCTGTTATGTAGTCAATATCACTTGCTTTATATTTGTGGAAAGACATCTATCTATATAATTATTGTGCATTATGTAGTCATTACGCCTATAGTAGAAAACTTTCCGTTTACAGAAAAACTAGAGCCAATTGACAAATATCATTGTTATATTTGAACTCAGAATGTGAAATTCATTAAGAAATGGATCCTTTTGTTTCCAAAACTGGCAAAAAATAAAAATTTGTTGAACAGTGTAATCGGAGGAAACATGCATTACACTCTGCCCCAGCCCAAGAGCCCCCACCGCCTCCCACCGATGAAGGAGGCCATTTGGCAGTGATCAGTGGGAATGGCGAGGATTCTAAGGAAGAAGAGCCAGGTTCAGGTTTCTCAATGCAAGAAATAAATAAGGAGTGGAAAGAGACAAAAGTTGCGTGGGGAAAGACATTAGACCAGATGCAGCAAACTGTGTCTGCTCTGTCACCCGGGACAAAGAAGGAGAAAAGTAAAAAAGGCAAGGTAGGAAAAAAAGTCATGAAATCAGGCAGACAGTCATTCATGGTAAGAACGCAGGCAGTACAGGAAAGGGACACAGCAGGTGAGGAGTCAGAAGATGCAGGAGAAGGAGAGGTGAGTAAGCAGGAGCAGGATAATTCAGAAGAATTTGGTATCATTTGAGGTCCAGGAAAGATGCAGGAGATGACGAGGGAGCCACCCAAGCTTACCCCTACATTATTGTGGGCAATGACATTGTAATTGAACCAATAGAGATGGCTGCAGTTAATGGCATTATAAAGGGTTGTCCTGATCCTTGGAAAAACCCAACTGCTGCCATTAACTACTTGAAAAGAGCAACTCAGGGACAACAATGTTCACAACAGGACATGACGATAATCATCGATTGAATTTTGGGTTATAATATGGAATCAGGTTGGATTTGGGACAATGTGGGACAAATCCCGATTTGGGTGATTAGTACATGTTATCACCTGCAGGACTTGATGTACATTTGCCTGCAGCCCCAAAAGACTGACCTTGTGCCCCAACGCAGACATCCACGTGAACTGTTAAAACAACAGGAAAATGTCTGGGTTTATATGGCAAGGAGAGCGATGAACGTTTCCAATTTCTGTCTGTCAGATGTGTTTAGTTCTACCGATCTCTTAACTACATGTTTGATGGCCATTCCCACTCCAACTCCCGTGTTGATGGACATTTTCAGAGTAATGACTAATGATACTGATGTAAGAATGGATGATGTACCATTTCATTGTATGAGTCCTGTTGGAATTGTCCAGGTTCATTTAAACGCTGGGAAAATACAATATGTCTAGTATAAAAACGTTAAATGTTACCCCTGGAAATGTGTGTTACGATATGACTTGCGATTCTGAAAAGATTCCCTGTTGGCATCTAAGATTTACATATTGATCAAATAAAAACAAAAAACTCTCCTCAGGATAGAATTGTATGTACAGTAAGTGTAATAGAACACGTACTTCAGTACATAACCCAATGAGCTGTAATCAAGTTTTATCACAGCCCAGCCACATTAACCCCTCGCCCTCCAAAGGATTTACCCCCCTTAATGACCACGCCTCTTTTTGCTATTCAACGCTGCTATAATTCAACTGATAATTGCGCGGTCATGCAATGCTGTACCCAAACAAAATTTACATCATTTTATTCACACAAATAGAGCTTTCTTTTGGTTGTATTTGATCACCTTTGCGCTTTTTATTTTTCATGATATAAACAAAAAAAGACCACAATTTTTGAAGAAAAACTATATTTTTTACTTTCAGCTATAAAACATATATACTAAACACAAAGTTAGTCATAAATTTAGGCCAAAGTGTATTCTGCTGTTTTTGGTAAAAACAAATCCCAATAAGTGTATATGATTGTTTTGTGTGAAAGTTATAGCGTCTACAAACTATGGGATAGATACTGCAATTTACACCATTTCTGACAATTGCGCAGTCATGCAATACGGTACATAAATTAAATTTAAGTCCTTTTTTCACATAAATAGAGCTTTCTTTTGGTGGTATTTGATCACCTGTTCCCTTTTTATTTTTGGTGCTATAAACAAAAAAGGTTTTGAAAAAAATAATTTGTTTTTGAAAAAACAATATTTTCTCATTTATATCATAAAAAAATCCAAAAAAACTAAAATCTCATCATAAATGTAGTCCAAAAGGTATTCTGCTCCATGTTTTTGGTTAAAAAAATCCCAATAAGTGTATATTGATTGCTTTGTGTGAAGTTATAGCGTCTACAAACTATGGGATAGATAATGGAATTTACACAGCTTTTACTTTCTGACTGCTCATCACATTTCTTGAGGTCCTAAAATACCAGGACAGTACAAACACCCCCAAATGACCCCTTTTCGGAAAGTAGACACCCTAAGCTATCTGCTGAGAGGCATATTGAGTCCATGGAAAATTTATTTTTTTTCCACAAGTTTCTGGAAAATGACAAAAACATTTTTTTAAAACAAAGTTGTCATTTAAATTATAGATTTCTCACACAAGCCATGGGTATATGTGGAATTACACCCCAAAATACATTCTGCTACTTCTACCGAGTATGAAGATACCACATGTGTGAGACTTTTTGGGAGCCTAGCTACATACAGGAGCCTGAAATCCAATGACCACTTTGAAAGCCTGAAGGTGTGTACCTTCCTCATTTCACTTCCTCAATATCTATCACAGTTTTGAAGGCCCTGACATGCTAGGATAGCATCAAATTCCCCCAAATGACCCCTTTTTGGAAAGTAGACACTCCAAGGAATTTAAAAAGAGGCATGGGGAGTATTTTTCAGATCTCATATTTTATCACAAGGTTTTTAAATATAAAAAAAAGAAAAGAAAAAATATATTTTCCAAAAACTTGTGGCAACAAAGGAGATCTGCAGAATACTCATCATGCTTCTTATCAAATTCCTGGGGGTGTCTACTTTCAAAAAGGGGTCATTTGAGGGGGTTTGCTGCTATCCTGGCATTTCAGGAAGTGTAATGAGAAAATAAAGCCCTTTAAAAGCCTGAAGGTGCTTATTGGATTTTGGGGTCCTGTACTTGGCTAGACTGCCAAAATGTCTCTCACATGTGGTACCCCCATACTTGGGAGAAGTAGAAGAATGTATTTTGGGGAGTAATTCCACATATACCCATGGCATGCGTGAGCAATAAATCATTTAATTTACAATTTTGTGTAAAAAAAAAACCTTTTTTTGTCCTTTTCTAAAAACTTGTGGTAAAAAAATAAATCCTTCTACTGATTCAACATGCCTCTCAGCAAATAGTTTGGGGTATCTACTTTCCAAAAAGGGGTAGTTTTGGGGGATGGGGGCATTTTATGCCCAGCATTAGAAGTTTATGGCACACATCACTCACTCTTCTAACCACCTGAAGATCAAGCCTTTTCTGACACTTTTTGTTCACAGGAAAAAAATCTGTGTTTTTTGCTATGAAATTAATTTAAACCCCCAAACATTATATATTTTTTAAAGCAGACACCCTAGTGAATATAATGGTGGGTGCTGCAACTTTTTATGTTACATAGTACTTGTGCAGCGATTTTTCAAACACAATTTTTAAAAAAAATATAATTTTTTTACTTTTAATTCACACAATCACAATATAGTGGCCAATTACTTGATAAAATATAAAAGATGATGGTATGCCGAGTAAATAGATACCAAGCATGACATGCTTTAAAACTGCACATGCCCCGTGCAATGGCGAAAAACTGCAAACATTTTTAATATCCATAGGCAACGTTTAAAAGCCTTTACAAGCCACCATTTTAGATTTACAGAGGAGGTCTAGTGTTAGAATTACTGCCATTGATCTGACATTCACGACGATACCTCACATGCATGATGCAACCATTGTTTACATACCGACATGGGATTAACGATCGCACATGCGTGTGCGGGGGGAGGGTGATTTTTTTTTAAGTTGTTTTTATTTATTTTTATTTTTTTGTACACTGTTCCTTTCATTTTTTTTATCACTTTTAATGCTATCACAAGGAATGCAAATAACCCCTATAACTTCAATGGGCATTGTCATATATTATTTTTTGAGAAATCTGGGGTCTATCAGAAACTAGATATCTCCTCTGCCCTTACATTATCTAATCAAACCAATATCGGTGTGATCAGATGCTTTCCCAATTTACAAATGGTGCTATTTACAGTATATCCTGCAAAACTGAAGTGATGAAATGCTTGTAGCTTCTGATTTCTTAGACCATAGAGATGATTGGCACCATTCTGGTCTCCAATCAGCTCTATGGTCAGCTGGCAGAGACACCGGCTGCATTCTCAGGTTCCCCTGATGGCACGGGACTGCCAGAGAAGGCTGCAGAAGGCAAAGGAGGGGGGCATCATCTCCTGCTGCTTGTAAAAGCAATCCTGCAGCTAATTAGTAATTAGGATTGCTTTTACATGAAAGCCGATTGCCGGCTGAAAAAAATGATACCAGGATGATACCTGCAGCTGTAGGCATCATCCTGGTATAACCATTAAAATTCCAGTGATGTACCAGTACGTCGCTGGTCCTTGTTGGGTACACAGTATATGTTATGTTCTTTTTTTTTTTTGTGTATGCAGCCTGTGGACTGAATGAAAATAAGAGAAGAAATCTCTGCCAGAAAAAGTGTGTGGTATGCCCACCATTTACAATATACTGCCCTGCATCCACCCACTTCTAATGGTGGGCACACATTAGGTCGCACGGTGCCACATGTGCCAGTTCCAAGATTGAACAAATGTCTAAATAGTGGCACGCTTGAATAAAAATTGTCCACATATAAGTGGTACCCCATATGAAAAAACAATGACACCAAGTCCCAAACTATCTTGCCACTGCTCCCCATGTAGTCTGGGCATCCGGGGAGCTCCACGTGACTATCTATTCCCTCGTAAATTCAAAACTTATAAGTATAGCCTGTTGCCCTATCACAGGTCTTCTACATCTTGACCCCATATCTGGCACGCTTTCTGGGGAGATTTTGTTTGAATGCAAGGTGACCAGAAAAATTAATGAGGGACTCATCAACGCAGATGTTTTGCTGGGGAGTATAGACATCTGCAAATTTTTGGTTAAGGTGATTTACAAGGGGCTGAATTTTGTGGAGCCGGTCAAATTCAGGGTCACCCCAAGGACGACAGAGTGTATTGTCACTGAAATGCATAAAACACATTATACTCTCATATCTATGCCTGGCCATGGCAGCAGAGAACACAGCATATGATTAGAGATGAGCGAATTTCTCAAAAATTCGATTCGGCTGATTCGGCGAATTCCAGTGTGAAATTCGATTCGATGCGAATTTCTTCGCTACGAAGATGACATATAAAAAGGGTTTCTAGGCTTCAGAGAGCCTTTAAATTAGTGCAGAACACTGTACCTTTAATTTAAATGCCCTTGGAGATGAGGAAAGAGAAGGAGAAGGAGAAGGATGAGAAGAAGGAGAAGGAGAAGGATGAGAAGAAGGAGAAGGAGAAGGATGAGAAGAAGGAGAAGGATGAGAAGAAGGAGAAGGAGAAGGATGAGAAGAAGGAGAAGGATGAGAAGAAGGAGAAGGAGAAGGATGAGAAGATGGAGAAGGAGAAGGATGAGAAGAAGGAGAAGGAGAAGGATGAGAAGAAGGAGAAGGATGAGAAGAAGGAGAAGGAGAAGGATGAGAAGATGGAGAAGGAGAAGGATGAGAAGAAGGAGAAGGAGAAGGATGAGAAGAAGGAGAAGGAGAAGGATGAGAAGAAGGAGAAGGATGAGGAGAAGGAGAAGGATGAGAAGAAGGAGAAGGATGAGAAGAAGGAGAAGGATGAGAAGAAGGAGAAGGATGAGAAGAAGGAGAAGGAGAAGGATGAGAAGAAGGAGAAGGATGAGAAGAAGGAGAAGGATGAGAAGAAGGAGAAGGAGAAGCAGAAGGAGAAGGATGAGAAGAAGGAAAAGGAGAAGGATGAGAAGATGGAGAAGGAGAAGGATGAGAAGAAGGAGAAGGAGAAGGATGAGAAGAAGGAGAAGGAGAAGGATGAGAAGATGGAGAAGGAGAAGGATGAGAAGAAGGAGAAGGAGAAGGATGAGAAGAAGGAGAAGGAGAAGGATGAGAAGAAGGAGAAGGATGAGAAGAAGGAGAAGGATGAGAAGAAGGAGAAGGAGAAGGATGAGAAGAAGGAGAAGGAGAAGGATGAGAAGAAGGAGAAGGAGAAGGATGAGAAGAAGGAGAAGGAGAAGGATGAGAAGAAGGAGAAGGAGAAGGATGAGGAGAAGGATGAGAAGAAGGAGAAGGATGAGAAGAAGGAGAAGGAGAAGGATGAGAAGAAGGAGAAGGATGAGAAGAAGGAGAAGGAGAAGGATGAGGAGAAGGATGAGAAGAAGGAGAAGGATGAGAAGAAGGAGAAGGAGAAGGATGAGAAGAAGGAGAAGGATGAGAAGAAGGAGAAGGATGAGGAGAAGGAGAAGGATGAGAAGAAGGAGAAGGATGAGAAGAAGGAGAAGGATGAGAAGAAGGAGAAGGATGAGAAGAAGGAGAAGGATGAGAAGAAGGAGAAGGATGAGAAGAAGGAGAAGGATGAGAAGAAGGAGAAGGAGAAGGAGAAGCAGAAGGAGAAGGATGAGAAGAAGGAAAAGGAGAAGGATGAGAAGATGGAGAAGGAGAAGGATGAGAAGAAGGAGAAGGAGAAGGATGAGAAGAAGGAGAAGGAGAAGGATGAGAAGATGGAGAAGGAGAAGGATGAGAAGAAGGAGAAGGAGAAGGATGAGAAGAAGGAGAAGGAGAAGGATGAGAAGAAGGAGAAGGAGAAGGATGAGAAGAAGGAGAAGGAGAAGGATGAGAAGAAGGAGAAGGAGAAGGATGAGAAGAAGGAGAAGGATGAGAAGAAGGAGAAGGAGAAGGATGAGAAGAAGGAGAAGGAGAAGGATGAGAAGAAGGAGAAGGATGAGAAGAAGGAGAAGGATGAGAAGAAGGATGAGAAGAAGGATGAGAAGAAGGATGAGAAGAAGGAGAAGGATGAGAATAAGGACAGTTCTGTGACAGTTTCTGTCTATTTCTGACAGTTCTGGGACATTCACTCCATACAGCTGTTTCAACCGCTGTATGGAGGGAATGTCATGGAACTGTCAGAAATAGTCTATTTCTGACAGTTCTGGGACATTCACTCCATACAGCTGTTTCAACCGCTGTATGGAGGGAATGTCATGGAACTGTCAGAGTCCCAGAACTGTCATTAATAGTCTATTTCTGACAGTTCAATGACATTCCCTCCATACAGCGGTTGAAACAGCTGTATGGAGTGAATGTCCCAGAACTGTCAGAAATAGACTATTTATGACAGTTCTGGGACATTCACTCCATACAGCGGTTGAAACATTGTATCTATTTTTTTCCATAAATGACATTCTGCAGATACACTTAGAGGAGCGCTGCAGATACACTTTTTGCCGGCTTGGAATTATTCTTATTTTCATCCTACTTCTTCTTTTTCTTCTTATGAGGATGAGGATGAGGATGAAGAAGAAGAAGTAGGATGAAAATAAGATTAATTCCAAGCCGGCAAAAAGTGTATCTGCAGCGCTCCTCTAAGTGTATTTGCAGAATGTCATTTATGGAAAAAAATAGATACAATGTTTCAACCGCTGTATGGAGTGAATGTCCCAGAACTGCCATAAATAGTCTATTTCTGACAGTTCTGGGACATTCACTCCATACAGCTGTTTCAACCGCTGTATGGAGGGAATGTCATAGAACTGTCAGAAATAGACTATTAATGACAGTTCTGGGACTGTCCTTCCATACAGCGGTTGAAACATTGTATCTATTAGTTTCCATTTAGGATACAGATGTTTCAACCGCTGTACATGTGAAGAAGCTGTGAGAGAACTGTCAGAAATAGAGGAACTCTGCACATACACTTTTTGCCGGCTTGGAATTATTCTTCTTTTCATCCTACTTCTTCTTCTTCTTCTTCATCCTCATCCTCATCCTCTTCTTCTGAGGATGAAGATGAAGAAGAAGAAGAAGTAGGATGAAAAGAAGAATAATTCCAAGCCGGCAAAAAGTGTATGTGCAGAGTTCCTCTATTTCTGACAGTTCTCTCACAGCTTCTTCACATGAACAGTGGTTGAAACATCTGTATCCTAAATGTAAACTAATAGATACAATGTTTCAACCGCTAAACATGTGTTCCTTCTGTCAGAGAACTGTCAGAAATAGCGGAGCTCACTGCAGGGACACTTTTGCCGGCTGATCGGGAAATGTTCGATTCGCGCACCCGAAGTAGGCAAAATTTCGGTTTCGCCGCGAATCTAATATTTCCTGAAATTCGACTCGAATTCCGGTTCGCCTGGTTCGATTCGCTCATCTCTACATATGATGAATCGGGTCTGAGGACCAATACAATCACAATTCATTTTTTTTTAGCAATGCCCATGTTGAGGGTTTGGCCCCCAAAAAATTTAAATTCAGAAACCGTAATGGGTTTCACAATGATCCACAATCAATGCATACAGATCTTCAGTGAAAAACAGCTCCAAAGTAGTTAAATTTGCTGTTTCCACCTGAATTCTGGGTTGGGCAGTGAATGGGGGAAGTAAGTGTGCTGCAGAATTTGTGGGCTGCCAATCGGAATTTGCAAGCACATGTATTGCAATGTCTCCTGCTCTGTGTCTTTGTAAAAAAAAAATCCCAATACGTGTAAATTAATTGGTTTACATGAAAGTTATAGCATTAACAAATGGCAATATATATATACTGGGATTTTTTTTTTTTAATACCAATAATGGCGGTGATCAGGAACTTATAGCGGCAATCAGCGACTTAAGGTGGCAATCAGCAACTTATGGTGGGACTGCGGCGGATATTTTGACACTGGGGGGGAACTGACTTGGGGTCATTGACATCCCCAGTGAAACCAATACAGTAATCAGTGAAAAAAAAAAAAACTCTGACACTGTACTAATGGCACTAGGGAGGAAGGGGTTAACATTAAAAGCAAATCAAAGGGTTAACTGTGTGAGGGGAGTGTTTCTCTAGGGGGCGGGGGGGGGTTCACTGTAAGCACACTGATCCAGACAGCTCTGCTCAGCGTTCCAGATCAGTGTGCTCTGACAGGGAGGAGAGCTGTTTTACACTGCAGCCTTCTTCGCTGTCAGTGTTTGCCAGCAATCGCCGAGCTACAGTGGGTAATCATAGGCTGGGACCCGGTGATTGACACCCGCGGCCACGATCGGCGCCATGGGAAGGGCAGTCGCGTGCCTCATGCGCACCCCTACCCAAAATGCAAAAACACATATATATATACACGTGATTTGTGCAGCGGTGCCTGCTGCAGTATATGTACTATGGCTGGTCGGCAAGTGGTTAAGCATGTCATACTACCTTCAGAATGGTTGTTTTCTTGTGGAAATACCACATATTCATATATTCCAGGCAATATTACTGGAGGGCCTTGTACTTGGAGCCATTTGAGTATGATCTTGCTTGAGCATCCTAAAGAAGGATCTAAGATCAAGAAGGAACACCGAGATTGTATATCAGATATTACACTGTTTTCTAAAGCTGAATATACTAGCTTAGCTGGATCTATTGTAGGACCAGCATTGCCATTATAGAACACAAGAATGTTCATGCTTTAGTATGTTGTATGCAAAAAAGTCTGAATCACACTTCTATGGCTTTGCCGGAACTGTTGCTCGACCTCCAAGGAACCCGTAAAGCTGTGCTTCAGAATCGAGTGACTATAGATTATTTACAGCTTATCAATAATTATGGTTGGGAACATTGTGGCGGAATACATTGATTTACTGTAAGTGATCATGCCACCTCTATACAATCACACATAAAGGCTTTACACGAGTTGTCCTCAGGAATTAAACAGGATGTTCCTGGGAATTGGTGGGGCTGGGTATTTGGATGGATACCCAGCCTAGGAAGTTTGAGGCAGATAATAGGTGGTTTGATAATAGCATGTTGTGGCCTAATTGGGATGTGCTGTTGTATACAGTGTATTCCCAATCTGGTGACAACGGCACGTTCAGTAAATCAATGCTGAAAGGTATAAGGCTCCATGTACACAGGAGGCTTCTGAACGATGGAAACTGACTGCTGGAAAACGTAGGTTAAAAAACATCTGTTTAGCTGCGTTTGCATACTGCGTTTATGTGCATTTATGAGCGTTTGCGTTTAGAAGCGTTTTTTTAAAGATAACCTCAGGAGACCTTCCAAAATGCCCAGAATGCACTGAAAAACAGTAAAAAATTAACTATTTCAGTATTTTGAGAGAAATAGAGAGAGCAGAAGCAGAGAGAGCAGTATTTGTTGAGATTAGCTGTCTTTTTTTCTTTGTGGTGTTTGGATGTTCCAGCTCATTTCTGTGCAGAAATTATTGCAGCAGTGTCTAATATGTTTTATTTCATGTGAAACCTCAAAGTATGGCGTACCGAGTCTATTTGAGTACCGAGAAAACGCTTTGCATGCATTTTTCATGATCACAAAAGGCTCTGGACAGCATCTGGAAATGGAAGAGTTAAAAAATGTTTTTCAAATGCAAACGCCTATAAATGCAGTTAGCTGCGTTTACAAGAGTTTGGTGTTTGAAACTGTCACAGCTGCCCCTCCCCCCTCCCAGCCCCTTCTCTGTCCCTGCTCTCTCTCTGCTGTCTCTCATCCATGCTCCTCCCCCCTCCTGAAAATATGAAAGGAATTCCTAAGGTAAGCTTGAGCCACACTACCTCTGCCCCCCCCAGTTGCCTAGGTGACTAGGGGGGGTCTGACCAGTTTTAAGAAGCTGATGCAGAGCTCCCGAGGTATTAACTGCTGGGTAGCTGACGGAAGGAGCTCGAGAGCTGCGGCTGGGACCTTATGTGGCCAGGCTCGGCAGAGACCCAAGGCTGCCTAGGACCCCTCTTCTCCCAGAGCTGGGGAAGACTGTCTGCTAGACTCCAGAGATCCGTGAGTACATGCTTTCTGCCTGCTTCACTTGAACTGTTCTTGTGCTGACCTCACACCAAACCCCCTGTTGGATTACTTGCTACAGAGACTCTCCCTTGGTTCTCGGTGTTGGACTTTAAGTGTGTTGGTCCTTCCGTGTCGCCCTGGACTGGCATATTCACCCTCCCTGTGAACTCCCCAATTCAGTGACTGTCATCTGTTTGCCTCAATAAAGCTTTGTGCGTTCAAAAAACTACTGTAAACTCAACTGCCTGTAAAGGACGATGTGTACACGGACACTCAGGAGAACATCAGGGAGAGTTCAGGGGCTGCTGAACAAAACACAGAAAAGCTCCTGAACGTCAGTTTATCAGCTGCAGGGTACATGGAGCCTTAAAGGGGGAATACAGCAGTTGTCACTTTGTGACAAAAGGGAGGTTGTGAAAGGGTTAATAGTTAACTCACTTTTGCTTTGCGCCTACTAACTGGATTATTTCATACAAGATGTTCCCTTGGAATGAAATGCTGTTATCTACGCACACATTTCCCTGAGAAATTGCAGAAGTTACCTCTCAGTTGCATTTTTGTTATGACGCGCAATAGAGTAGTTTACTGAAATCTCTTTCCTGTATTCTGATTGGTGCTCTATGGAAAGCGCCAGAAATATGCCGCGTTATCCTTTATTACTTAAGGCCTGATCAATAATAAAGATGGTGAATTCTTCTTCGCACATCTAGGGATTTGTGTCACATTGTTCCCAAAGTACTTTGAACGGCATGTCATTATATGCAGGAAGAGAGCCCTAAATTCATGTTCCTGACATGAAAGTTGCAGAGACTTCCAGCTTTACTTTGCTCTCCAACTTCCCGGTGACCAGGGGCCACTTTACTGAGAAGAAGCCTTCCGGAGTGACTTTGATGGGTCAGGGTTGTTGTTGTTTATCCCTCACCTCTCCTCCCTGGTCATGCCGAATAACTTCCTCCCAAGCACATTCCATTCACAGCTGAGCATAGCAGACACGCGTGTTCTCACTTGCATGTTTGCCGTGTTTTCAAGAATAAACACACATGGCCTTCACCTGAATGGGATGCCCTGCGTGCAACAAACGCCCCAAAGTCACTCTAGAACATTTCAGTCATGGGGTGTGGCATGTTTTTTCAGAATGCGAGTATCCGATCCAAGCACACACGTTCCTGCGTTACAAATGGCGGTGTGTATAAGTGGGCGGGGCAGCGACCGTCGGCTGGAAGCCAACAGAATCAGCGAGGGAGAATGTCACCAGCACACCGAGGATCACCAATACGGCTCCAAATGTTTTACTGAACCATCACATAGTTCCAGCAAGGAGACGTTTCCGAGTCACGCAGGACCCCTTCATCAGAGACAGAGACTGGAGAAAACCATCCACCAATCAGAGAGAAGTAAAATGAGCCTGGCCCCGCCCCATGATGTCATGTCCCCTCCAAAAATACATTCCAATCAATGTAAACAGAAACATAACCGCTTCCCCGCCGCCGTATGTCCGATATACTGCTACAGGACGGCACGGGGGCGCAAAATCATGTATATATACGAACTGCAAGCACCGATGTGAACTATGACATTGACCACCATGTAACCTACTTTCTGTGCGTTTTGGATGGAGATGAAAAGCAACTGGAAACGCATGGAGTGTGAACCGGCCCTCAATCTGCTTTCTGTTCTTTCTTCACAGCTCATCTCTGCAACCCTGCCCGCCTATTGGCTTGTGTGGTGCTGATATCATGCATTTCCATGACAATGGTGACCTGCCTCCGACTTGTCCTGCCCGGCGCTGACATCATGCATTTCCATGATAATGGTGGTCGGTGCAAGAGGGCCAAGGGCTGGGCCCACAGATTCAGAGGGTACACAATGCCACACAGACAGCGGTTCTTTTATAACAATTACGTTTACTGAACAGTTATAGTGATCATGTAGTTGAGCATACGTAAACAGGAGGATAACCGCGCATAACCATACAGTAAGAATAATACTGTCTAACACTAACCCCGTACTTGTGGACTTTCCCCCGATGTTCAGAGAGCAGCCTGGCTGCGCCTGAATGTTCCTGAGCAAGATATAACGTTGGGGTGCACCCTAAGTATTGCGCAATACTATTTGTAATCCAAAGGAAAGTGGAGTGTGTCTCTTGTAGCTTTCTGGTATATCCAAACTGTCACTGAACACGTGTGGTGCGATGTGCTGCGGCAAAGCCGCACTTACGGTTCCTTGGCAGGCTCTTGGTGCTTTTTCCTGATCCACTCCGGAACCGGACCATACAGTCACTTGTTTCCCGGTCTCGTCGCTGTGAACCTTCCCTAGGTGCCATCGCCAGATTCCACTGTGAGCCGTAAATCCTCTTCCAGGCCCCACACAGATTCTCCAGACGTCCTCAGCATACACCAGCCAGACACAGAACCTCTCCCACTTCCTGCTCTCCACCAGAACTCCTCCCCTTCCCAGAGAGTTTGTGATGCAGTAAGTAGTTTCTTAAATGCAGCCTCAAACTTGCATTTACAGTTCACTATGACCCTTCTGAGGATCCTACTCGGCCCCTAAATTAGCATTCATTAAGCTTTATAAGGTAAATAAGCATCAGTTTTTGTCTTAGTAAATCTCAATGCAAAATCGATTCTTGTACTTTGCTGGCATCTACTGACCAAAGAGCATATTGCAGTTTAACATTGCACATCAGTATTTATCCACACCCCACACCCTTACACAGGAATGACTTTGAGCGCATGCGTGAGCAGTAAACTGGCATGGTGCATGCACAGGAGACATGCGTTGCCATGACACTGTCGGCAGCTGCACCAATAGGACACCTGTAGGTGTGTCCTCCTTGCAGATCACGTGGCAATAGGAGACCCCGCCCCCCACATCTCTCAGCAACAGCTTTCAGCTTCTGTCGGTGACATTTCTGCTGCTGGTCTTTGTTTCCATAATCCAGCGCTGCTTTCAGCTGACACTTTGCTCCAATCTGGGGAGGACTATGATATCATGTGACCAAAATGTCTATATCCTGGGAATGCAGGTGATGTCATCTGATTATTGCTTTATGCTTGATTGATTTTCACAGTTTATAATGTTTATGTTTACATTGATTTGAATGTATTTTTGAAGGGAACATGACATCATGGGGCGGGGCCAGGCTTCTTTTACTTCTGTCTGATTGGTGGATGGTTTTCTTCAATAGTTCTCCAGTTTCTGTCACAATTGGTCCCATGCCTGATGAAGGGGTCCTGCGTGACTCGGAAACGTCTCCTTGCTGGAACTATGTGATGGTTCAGTAAAACGTTTGGAGCCGTATTGGTGATCCTCAGTGTGCTGGTGACATTCTCCCTTACATGTCTTTTCAGGTCACGTTTTGGAGCATTTGTAGCCCGTTTTGTCACGCAGCAGAACACCCGTCTGCGGACTGTGATTGGGGTGTCGAATGCATGGCACCCCCACAGAAAACATGTGCTTTGCTGCCCATTTCAGAAATGCGCTGTGAATGCGAATCACATGTGCGTTACCAAAATGCCAAGACAAGCGCGATACATCTTTCCAAAATGCGAGGCAAAGCGATCATTTTCTGTGCGGGTTGGCGTGCATTTTTAGATGCAAATGCAGCCTAAATGGTAACACACGCGTGACATAAATTGCCATGCATGTTATTGCAGGGTGCTGTGCATTCAGAAACACACCTATGTGAATGAATGGCAGCGCAAACACAACATGCATCGCCACATGTTTCACAATGCACTGCAAAGCATGTGTTCTCTTGCAGGCTTTCAGGCTTCACCATACGAGATGAATGTTTACACATGAAAAAAAAACAGAAAAATTGTGAGTGGGCACATGAGTTTCTGCTACGCTCAGGTGTGAATGGGATGTGCTTGGGAAGAAGTTTTTAGGCAACAAGGATGACCAGGGAGGAGAGGTGAGGGGTAAATAAAGCACTGCCTCAGAAGTTGCAGCAATGTCACAAAGATGAAGACAAATGTATGACTTGCTGGTGATTTTACATTGAAGTCTATGGGAGGCGTGCAGCTCAAGAATCACCCAAAAGTAGAACAAGAAGTATTTCTTGTTGTTGCAGCGACTCGAGGTGCAGCAATTAAGAGAGAACCCCATAAAATCTGTGTGTTTTCATTTCACCTGCGACTTTACATGTCATCAGAATGTCGCTGGAAAGATCCCACCAGTGTGACCCAGGGCAGAGGACTGAGGAGAGAATGAGTTCCCAGGACTTCTAACAAGTGTGGTAGATGGAGAACATGTCTGATAACCCCCGTTATACTGTATGCAGGTTCCTGCCCATTCTCTACATTCAGTTAGGATATCCTCACACTCACTTACCTGACCTCCTGACACCTGTGTAGGAATGGAGACAGGAGTTTCTGCCATTCCGGATCCACAATGAGCAATTCAAAAGATAAAGACTGAACAGTTTCTCTCTTCAAAGCCTTCAAGCAATAGCTCAGCTGCTTGGGATAATTACTTTTCTTCAACATGAGATCAGTAAATGAGCCACACAGCTTCAGACTTGAACAACCAGACATGACGCTCCTAATGAAGTCCTCATCCTGAGTCTCATACAGATAGAAGAAGGTCCGAGGATAGAGATTCTCATCAATGTCCTTCTTGGCCCATTTCATCATGGCAGGTCTGGCTCGGAGTGAGATGTTGATTCCTGTGATCTCTAAGAATATCTTCACCTGATTTTTATTTAGGAGACCAAACAGGAATTGTACAGCTAATGCTAAATGTGAGTGACGTGAACTGAAGCCATGGAGTGATTCTCCTTTACAGATCTCCGGGAGGAAAGTACCTTTCATAAATCCCAACCAATCATCCAGCACATAATACAGAGCAGCAAGGAACTCCTGTACACTCAGGTGGATGAAGCTGTAGCAGGTCTGGGTGTGGATGTCCCAATGAAAGATGTTCTCATTCAGAAATACAGACTCCACCTCAGACAGAGAAAGTCCATGTCTTTCTAGATCTTTCTTCTCAAATAAGATTTGTTGCTGCAGAACTCCTTGATTGGCCAGAGCACACAGCTTCTTCAGACAGGTTTGTTTCCTGCGTACAGACTGCTCCTTGCTGTGATGGGTTATTAGAATCTCCAGGTAATGAAGGTAAATTGAAGTCATCGTTTTACACTGAATTAAACCCAAATCTTTTCCTATTTCTTGTTTCATTACAGTGCAGACAATCCAGCATGTGATGGGGACGGCACACATGGTGTACAGAACTTCATTGTCTTTTATTATACTGAGAACCTTGTCTGCATCCTCCTTATTTCCAAAGAATTGACGGACATATTCCTCTTGATCTTCCCTTGTAAATCCCTGGATTTTCACATTGCAAGGATCATCAATGAATGTGTTAAGTTTCTCCATGGCCAGTGACCTCGTGGTGATGATCAGAGAAGAATGTGGGAGAACCTGTCTCCTGAGCAATCCTTGGAGAATTATTTCCTTGCGGTTTTCTTTTAAAACATCATGACAAACCTCAGATTTCTCCTCCAGAGTCCAACTCAGCTCATCAAACCCATCAACTACAAAGAGAAGTTTTTTATGATTTACTGGATCCTCTAGAAGAGACACCAGGTCACCTGAACTCTCTAGTCCACAGGCTCTGGATAAAAGTCCCACAAGGCTTATGTTTCCAGGGATGGTGTTGATTTCTCTGCAGCTCAGATAGAACAGAAAGTCAAACTTGTCTTGGTAGAGATTCCCAGAGGCCCATTCCAGCATGATCTTCATTGAGGTCATTGTTTTACCAATCCCAGAAGGTCCTTCTAACACCACAATCTTAGGGATACAACCAACTTCATCAGGGTCAAAGAAGGCCTGGATTGTGGTTGGGGAGGATCCATCAGAAGGTATTTTCTCCATGGTCTGTAAATGTCTTCTGCCTGAACTCCTTAGTTCTTGTTCATTTCCCTTTTTATTCTGGGGTCCCTTTCTCATAAATAATGTGATGTATCTTTTCTGTAGATGAACAGCCTCCCCCATACGGGAATCATATCCTGTAATCCTCTGGAACCTCTTTTTTGTAGACTCTCTGCGTTCCTTTCTGAAGTCTTTATGAGAGAAAGGAGAATATTTTATTCCTCATACACACATGAAATAGTTTTTATACAACAGAGTTGGAAATATTATATTCTAACTATAAACCTGAAGAATGGAACCCTAAAAGAAGATATCCCATGAAATACAGGAGGATAATGGACATATCCAAACTATGGACACATCATCCAGAGAAGAGGTGTAATTATAACCTTCAGAACCCCTGTGCAAGAAGCCATGAAGAGTTTATCTGACCGCTGGGGCCCTTTCCATTGGTCTCGGGACCCTTTTCACTGGTCCATGAGCCCTTTCCTATGCTTCTTGGCCTTCCCATTAACTTCCATCATGGGGTCGTTTATAAGCTCTGGTTCACACTGCTGCCACTTATCATGTGACTTGTGATACAAAGTCACATGACAAATCAAAACACATTTATTTCAGTGGGTGCCATCCTAATCAATGCAACTCAAGCTGCTAGTGCAACCCTGATAGTTCCACCACTGATCCAGACTACAACAGAGCAAAATGTTCATCCAGAAGAGATTTTATATCAAACGTGGATGTCCTACTAACCTGATAATCTGTCATGTGTCATCTTCTTCGGTTTGGCTGGAAATAAGATGAGGGAAGTGATTAGTCCTGACAAACCTCTGAAATGTATAAAATAATAACTAAGAGAGTTATTAGTGTAGCAGATCCTCCCCGACACCATCATTCCACCAACCCTCTGTAGATTGGAGTCTCCCCTCCTATTTTTCCATGCAGGTGATGGGGAGTGTCTATGTCTGCCTGGTAACATCTCAGCACATTGCAGTGACATGTGACCATAATGGGGGGACCATAACCCCCCCAATTCTCTATGCAGGTTTTACAGGCACACACCTAGAATCTGTAGCCATGACTCCTCTTTCTGATGGAGGTTCAGGTGGATGCCTTGGGCACAAGGCTCAGAACACTGAACAACAGTCATGAGGGTCTCCCTGTAATACAGCTATAAATATGGAGGGTCTGTATAATAGGCAAGTGGCTGCAATTGTATAACTCTGCTCGGCATGCTGAGTAATGTCATTGTGTTATGGGGACTGACTGCCAGCATCCTGGAGAAGTGTTACTCTGTGCCCCTTTCAGAATGTTCCTGAACTCTGTAGCCTTTTCCTTCATCGACAATTTTGATACCCCCTAACTTCCTCAAGAAAGATAGTTTAACCCCTTAGTGACTGAAGGTAAAACAAATGTTAATGCCTAAACAGAAATTTGCAACTTTGACCCATGTTAGTACATCTTACATATCAATGCAACTACATTGTGTACCAGGTGGATCATACCACGTTTTGTCAGGACAAACTGGGCTTCATTTGTTGGGAAACGGTGACAGATATCTCCTGATTGTTTATTATCAAAGGAGCACTGGCAGAAAATAGTAAAAAAAAACAAAAATGCATGTAGCTGTTTATTTATTGCTATTACCATAACTTACCACCAAAGAACAACCCCAAATAAATTATCCTGTTCCTGACAATCGCAGTGATACCACAAATGTGGATGTTATTTGTTGTACCCAGAGTATGGACCAGAAACAATGGGGCACATTTGGCTTTTTGTCCGATCTAAAAATCACTGACACTAATTTAGAAAATGTTTTTTATTTATCGGACCGAAAATGAATTGACCCCTGACCTTTCACCCGTACCTTTACCCTATCACTAATCCTGGCACTGACCTGGAACAAACCTTCATTCAGATATTTCTTTATTTTTTTACTTTATCATTTTGTATACACTTTTGTTTGTTTCCATCTTTGTCCCCTGCAAAGAGACAAAGATGTGATGTGTTCTATAATCCTGTATGTATACACTGTATGATATAATGGATCCTGTATGTATACAATGTATAATATAATGTATCCTGTATGTATACAATGTATTATATAATGTATCCTGTATGTATACAATGTATAATATAATGTGTCCTGTATGTATACAATGTATTATATAATGGGTCCTGTATGTATACAATGTATTATATAATGGATCCTGTATGTATACAATGTATGATATAATGGATCCTGTATGTATACACTGTATAATATAATGTATCCTGTATGTATACAATGTGTTACATAATTGATCCTGTATGTATACAATGTATTATATAATGGGTCCTGTATGTATACAATGTATTATATAATATATACTGTATGTATACAATGTATTATATAATGGGTCCTGTATGTATACAATGTATGATATAATGGATCCTGTATGTATACAATGTATTATATAATGGATCCTGTATGTATACAATGTATGATATAATGGATCCTGTATGTATACAATGTGTTATATAATATATCCTGTATGTATACAATGTATTATATAATGGATCCTGTATGTATACAATGTATTATATAATGGATCCTGTATGTATACAATGTATGATATAATGTGTCCTGTATGTATACAATGTATTATATAATGTGTCCTGTATGTATACAATGTGTGATATAATGGATCCTGTATGTATACAATGTGTTATATAATATATCCTGTATGTATACAATGTATGATATAATGGATCCTGTATGTATACAATGTGTTATATAATATATACTGTATGTATACAATGTATGATATAATGGATCCTGTATGTATACAATGTGTTATATAATATATCCTGTATGTATACAATGTATTATATAATGGATCCTGTATGTATACAATGTATTATATAATGGATCCTGTATGTATACAATGTATGATATAATGGATCCTGTATGTATACAATGTGTTATATAATATATCCTGTATGTATACAATGTATGATATAATGGATCCCGTATGTATACAATGTGTTCTAGAATAGATCATGTATGTATACAATATATCATATAATGTATCATGTATGTATACAATGTATTATATATTATATCATGTATGTATACAATGTATTATATAATACATCCTGTATGTATACAATGTGTTATATAATGGATCATGTATGTATATAATGTATTATATAATATATCTTTTATATATATAATGTTTTTATATAATGAACTCTGTATATATACAATGTATGATGTAATGTATCCAATATGTATACAATGTATGATATAATGGATCCTTTATGTATACAATGTATTATATAATGTATCCTGTATGTATACAATGTATGATATAATATATCCTGTATGTATACAATGTATTATATAATGGATCCTGTATGTATACAATGTATGATATAATGTATCCTGTATGTATACAATGTATTATATAATGGATACTGTATGTATACAATGTATTATATAATATATCCTGTATGTATACAATGTATGATATAATGGATCCTGTATGTATACAATGTATTATATAATGTATCCTGTATGTATACAATGTGTGATATAATGGATCCTGTATGTATACAATGTATTATATGATGGATCCTGTATGTATACAATGTATGATATAATGTATCCTGTATGTATACAATGTATTATATAATGGATCCTGTATGTATACAATGCATTATATAATATATCCTGTATGTATACAATGTATGATATAATGGATCCTGTATGTATACAATGTATGATATAATGTGTCCTGTATGTATACAATGTATTATATAATGGATCCTGTATGTATACAATGTATTATATAATGGATCCTGTATGTATACAATGTATGATATAATGTATCCTGTATGTATACAATGTATTATATAATGGATCCTGTATGTATACAATGTATGATATAATGGATCCTGTATGTATACAATGTATGATATAACGTGTCCTGTATGTATACAATGTATGATATAATGTGTCCTGTATGTATACAATGTATTATATAATGGATCCTGTATGTATGCAATGTATTATATAATGTGTCCTGTATGTATACAATGTATGATGTAATGTATCCAATATGTATACAATGTATGATATAATGGATCCTTTATGTATACAATGTATTATATAATGTATCCTGTATGTATACAATGTATGATATAATATATCCTGTATGTATACAATGTATTATATAATGGATCCTGTATGTATACAATGTATGATATAATGTATCCTGTATGTATACAATGTATTATATAATGGATACTGTATGTATACAATGTATTATATAATATATCCTGTATGTATACAATGTATGATATAATGGATCCTGTATGTATACAATGTATTATATAATGTATCCTGTATGTATACAATGTGTGATATAATGGATCCTGTATGTATACAATGTATTATATGATGGATCCTGTATGTATACAATGTATGATATAATGTATCCTGTATGTATACAATGTATTATATAATGGATCCTGTATGTATACAATGCATTATATAATATATCCTGTATGTATACAATGTATGATATAATGGATCCTGTATGTATACAATGTATGATATAATGTGTCCTGTATGTATACAATGTATTATATAATGGATCCTGTATGTATACAATGTATTATATAATGGATCCTGTATGTATACAATGTATGATATAATGTATCCTGTATGTATACAATGTATTATATAATGGATCCTGTATGTATACAATGTATGATATAATGGATCCTGTATGTATACAATGTATGATATAACGTGTCCTGTATGTATACAATGTATGATATAATGTGTCCTGTATGTATACAATGTATTATATAATGGATCCTGTATGTATGCAATGTATTATATAATGTGTCCTGTATGTATACAATGTATTATATAATGGATCCTGTATGTATGCAATGTATTATATAATGGATCCCGTATGCATACAATGTATTATATAATGCAAGGCTTGAAATTTCCACTCGCTCGCATTTGGCTTGTGAAAATAACATGGGGGCGAGTGTGTTCCAGGTGCTGCATCGGAGGGTGGGGGGCGGGTGCTACCAGCAACACCAACCTGCCCCGAGCACTGTGTTGAGGGGCGGAGCACTGCTGGTGCCGCTCCTCAGTGACCTGAGTGATTGCAGTTTCACTCCTATCACAGGGAGCAGCTGCTGGCACTTGCTGGAGGGAGGACTAGGCTTTCTCCTTTCTCTTGCCTGCTGGGGGCAATAGACAGTCAGCACAAGGAGTGAAGGCAGAGTGTCCTTCCTCTCTCCCCTTGTCATGTGACTTATCACATGAATGAAGGAGGGAAAGAAGGAGAAGCTTCATTCACAAGATCTGTGAGTACAAGGGGAAAGGGTGAGGTTACACTTATGGGGACACCTGATGTAAAGGGGGATTCTGATGGGGACACCCTATATAAAGGGGGACTCTGATGGGGACACCTGATGTAAAGGGGCACTCTGATGGGGACACCTTATATAAAGGGGGACTCTTATGGGAACACCTTATGTAAAGGGGGACTCTGATGGGGGACAAATGATGTAAAGGGGGACTCTGATGGGGGACACCTGATGTAAAGGGGGACTCTGATTGGGGACACCTGATGTAAAGGAGGACTTTGATGGGGACACTTATTTTTATTTTATGTTTACATTGTTTTATGTTCACCACTTGCCCTCTGGACTCTATTAAGCTATTTCTGTTATGTTTAAATTGACATAATAAAGCTATGTTATAATTGCTGTTTTTCATATTTTGAACTCTTTATTCTAAAGAAAAATGTAATTTGATAAGCTTTAAGGGGGCATGGTTGGGGGCAGGGCTGGGGTTGGGGGCTGGACCAGGGGTGGGGTTGGAGGCAGATCTGGGCAAGGTTTGGTAGGGCAACTGGTGGAGAGTAAGGCTTTGTGCCTGGCTAGTAGGTATAGACTTGAAATTTTAAGCCCTGATATAATGGGTCCTGTATGTATACAATGTATTATATAATGGATCCTGTATGTATACAATGTATGATATAATGGGTCCTGTATGTATACAATGTATTATATAATGGATCCTGTATGTATACAATGTATTATATAATGTGTCCTGTATGTATACAATGTATTATATAATGGGTCCTGTATGTATACAATGTATTATATAATGGATCCTGTATGTATACAATGTATGATATGATGGATCCTGTATGTTTACAATGTATGATATAATGGATCCTGTATGTATACACTGTATGATATAATGGATCCTGTATGTATACAATGTATGATATAATGGATCCTGTATGTATACAATGTATTATATAATATGTCCTGTATGTATACAATGTATTATATAATGTATCCTGTATGTATACAATGTATTATATAATGTGTCCTGTATGTATACAATGTATGATATAATGTGTCCTGTATGTATACAATGTATGATATAATGGATCCTGTATGTATACAATGTATGATATAATGGATCCTGTATGTATACAATGTATGATATAATATATCCTGTATGTATACAATGTATGATATAATGTGTCCTGTATGTATACAATGTATTATATAATGGATCCTGTATGTATACAATGTATGATATAATGGATCCTGTATGTATACAATGTGTTATATAATGGATCCTGTATGTATACAATGTATTATATAATGGATCCTGTATGTATACAATGTATAATATAATGGATCCTGTATGTATACAATGTATTATATAATAGATCCTGTATGTATACAATGTGTTATATAATGGATCCTGTATGTATACAATGTATTATATAATGGATCCTGTATGTATACAATGTATGATATAATGGATCCTGTATGTATACAATGTATGATATAATGGATCTTGTATGTATACAATGTGTTATATGATGGAGCCTGTATGCATACAATGTTTCTTTCTCTTTATTCATTCAAGAAATAAAACACAGGGGCGGGCTGCACAATGACTGATAACTGTGTTTGCCAATCAGAGGCTATCACAGTGATCAGGTGACTTGGAAGTGGAAGTCCCGGGCCCCGATCATTAGTACGATACCCGGGACTATCAGTGAGATCCTAGTCTCTGTGCAGCACTCCCAGCACAAAGAGAGGTACACAGATATGGGGCCCCCAGGATAAAGACCCACTTCTGTGAGGCCCCATATGTGTGCACTGTCAGCGTGAAGGGGTTCATCCATTTGGAAGCTCCTGACTGGTCGCTGGCTTTCCCTGGATGACATTCCTAGTTCTTCCTCTCACAGATATTGATCAGGAATTGGTAGGAAATGGTCATTATAGACGGGAACTCACCATTCTGGGCCCTCCTCACCTGGAGGTCATTTGCGGGTCCCATTAGACTGATCAGTGTAAAGACTTCATTGGTGACATCCAGAGCCCCTTCTTCTCCATATGTGCCTATCAGGATGTTCTTGGTGGAGATCCAGTCGGCATTTTCTAGTTTTCCTCGGGGGATTGGAAGTTTACCTCCATAAGCGAAATCAGACAATTTGTTCCTAAATCTCTTGAAGTCACATCCTTTCAGATCTTTCAGAGAATATATGAGAAGATCCCCGGGGGGTTTGTGTGACCTTTCCCAGGAAACCAGGAGCCAACCCTGCAGAGAGGACAATCAGCAACCATAAACATTAATCCCGATTGGATGATTTCTGACACATGACAGCTGATAAGTCTATACTGGCAGCTGGTAATGTTATAAAGAGCATATAGAAGAGGAAGGAAATCCCCCCCCAATATGTATATACAGTATGTACATTATCCTATGGAGGGATTGGCTGTGATAATGTCACATGACCTCTTCCAGGATGGTGTGTTACCTCTCAGATGGATGAATATTGAACACCAAAACCTAGGGATCTATTTATAAAAAAAAAACATCACCTTCATGAATAATCCCCATAATATGTCAAATATGTTTATTTCTTTTCATCATCAGCTCCATCTAGTGGCCATAATGTCATATCTTACTGGTTGAGGTATTTCAAGAAAATATTGTATTATGGCCACTAGATGGAGCTGATGATCATAGGAAGTAAACCTTTTAGACACATTACGGGGATTATTGGGATGGCTGTGCAAATGACACAAACTTTTAATACATATTTAATATATAGACCTCCTAATGTATATGTAGAGATCACCATTTTAAACATCACATTTATTGATTGTTTTATAGTAAACTAAAAAAAACCTATATATCCTGTAAAAAATGTCACCCCCAGAAAAGATATGTGTGATCAATGTGAACTAAGAACTCTGTTTACCCCAAATCTCCCAGAATTATGTGTCATGAAACACGGGGCTGTGTCCTCCTTAGGATTATAGGCAAAGGATTCCCCCAACCACTGTACAACTAACCATTCAATGTGGGATCATACAGTCATTATGGATCACTGGGCCATATCAGAAGATCATTTCCATCAATGATAAATAAAATCTGAAGACACGGGAATGTGATTGCAGAATTGATGGAATCTGCTGAACTCTTCTATTGGGAGGACTGACCAGATGTCTACAGGAAATGTCCAGAATACAGAGACAGAGGACATCCTATCATCTAATTCCAATCTCTGGAGATGTGAGATGGAGGAAACCATTGGAAAGGATTGTCAGGATCAGCAGTCATACCTTGTGAGGAGGAGGATGAGGAGGAAGAGGTCCCCATGACATCAGGAGATGACCCAAGATGACATCACCTGGAAGGATCACAAACAATCATAAACTCATTTGTGGTGCGATGAACAGAACCAATAAGAAGGATCTTGTTCTCTTATGTGAATAACGATTGGCTGCCTGGTTGTCCAATCAGAGAAGATCCAAACTGGATGGACTTCTGTCATTTACAACCCATAACTCTGAAGGTCAATTAGAACCTTCATCCTGGCACTCATCTGATTGGTATATCGGGTCACACAGGAATTTTAGCCTGTTTATACAATTTATACAGACTCGTACTTTTAGGTGTCACCTCCACAAATCTGTGCCATTTATAGCCAAGTAGATTCTTCAGGAAGGTCGTTATTTATTGATCATAAAAACAGGTTAAGACATCATCATCATGTTTCTTGGCACTTCAGTGGCCACTTTGTCAGGAAAAGGTGTACAGTGCACTTTAATGGGTGGGATCTGTATATACCTGCAGCCCAGAGTATACGGTACAGTATACGGATATGTCCCCCACATGTTACACATATTAAATCTAAACAGACCCTGAGAGTCGGCTGTGAAAGGAAATTAATTAGTTACAAGGACACATTGACTCCAGCACACAATGGGTTAGAATGGTCCTCCCATAACACCAGAGGTATATAACTGACATTGACATCACTAGTGACACTGAAACAGTGATCAGATACAGTACTGTACACTATCACCGTACTAATGTCACTGACTGGGAAGGGGTTAACAGCAAGGGCCAATCAAAGGGGTTTACTGTGTGCCTATCAGGTGTAATGTGTGTCCTATGTGCTGCTTTCACTTACAGATCTGCCTGTAACAGCCACACTGCTGATCTGTGCACAGAGTTCTGTGCGTTTGTAACCACAGGACTCTGTGCTGTGATTGGCTACAGCCAGACCTGCTGACAAAATCCCATTGTAGCCACTGACAACCTAGAACAGGCTGGATGACATACATGTACGAGATCCAGCCTCCTGGTGCGGAGCTCCCCCAGTAAATATACTGTGGGTAGGCAGAAACCAGTGAAGAGGATAATACACGAGGGTTACCCCCTCATCCCTGCACCCAACCCGGACACATCATTATTACACGGGATCTGAGGATCAGTTCATTCAGATAAGGAGCTAGGTGAGTTGCATTACTGCCTTAATCAGCCACAGAATCTGTGTAATTCATGTGTTCAGTACCACTTCCCCCCCCCACCCTACAGCACAAATACTGTTGCAGCTGGTCAGTGTCAAAATGCCCGCTGCAGTCCCGCTATAAGTCGCTGATCCCCACAATTACTAGTATAAACATTTTTTTTTTAAATCCCACTCTCTATATAGCCATTTGTAGACGCTATAATTTTCATGTAAACCAATTAATTTCCACGTATTGGGATTATTTTTTTAGCAAAGACACGGAGCAGAATACATTTTGGCCTAAATTTATGACATCATTTGATTTTTAAAATTTTTCTATTAAACTTGTTTTACAGCAAAAAGCCCAAAATATTGTTTTTTTTCTTTCAAAATTGTCAGTCTTTTTTTGTTTTGAGCACAAAAAGTAAAAAAGCATAGTCAAGCAAATACCACCAAAAGAAACCTATATTTGTGGGAAAAAAAGGGCATACATTTTGTTTGGGTGCAGCATTGCAGGACAACGCAATTGTCAGCTAAAGTAATTCAGAGCTGTGTCACAAAAAATGACCTGGTCAGGAAGGGGGGGGGGGGGGGCAGAAGGGGGAGGGGTTACCCTGATGAGGAGGCAACCCTATAATACACCAAAGATTAATATAAAAATAATAGCACACACCCCAGGAATATACAGTATCTCCCAGAAGTGAGTTTGCCCCTCACATTTGTGTAAATATTTGAGCAACAATTCTTTTTTTCAGATCCTCAGAGAGTTCTTTGCCATGAAGTGCCATGTTGAACTTCCAGTGACCAGTATGAGAGAGTGAGAGCCATAACACCACATGTAACACACCCGCTCCCCATTCACACCTGAGACCTTGTAACACCAATGAGTCACATGACACCTGGGAGGGAAAATGGCTAATTGGGCCTGATTTGGACCTTGTCACTTAGGGGTGGACTCAACTTTGTTGCCAGCGGTTTAGACATTAATGGCGGTGTGTTGAGTTATTTTGAGGGGACAGCAAATTTGCTATTATTATTATACAGGATTTATATAGCGGCAACAGTTTGCTCAGTGCTTTAAAATATAACAGGAGACAATACAGCAACAATACAGTTCAATACAAGAGGGATTTGAGGGCCCTGATCCTGGGAGCTTACAATCTAGGAGGGAGGGGCTAGTGGTACAAAAGGTAGTAACTGTGGGGGATGGACTGATTGGAAGAGTAGAAGATTCCAGTATTAGCTGAGGGCAGGATAGGCTTCCCTGAAGAGATCGGTTTTCAGAGATTGCCAAAATGTGAGCAGAGTAGGCGATAGGCTGATAAATTGGGTAGAGAGTTCCAGAGGATGGGGGAAGGTCTGGAGAAGTCCTGGAGATGAGCATGTGAGGAGGAGACAAGAGAGCTAGAGAGTAGGAGGTCTTGCGAGGAGCGGAGAGTACTGTTTGGGTGATATTTAGAGACAAGATCGGTGTAATTTGGGGCGGAGTTATAAATGGCTTTATACATTATTGTTAGTGTTTTGAATTTTATCCGTTGGGCAATGGGAAGCCAGTGGAGGGATTGGCAGAGAGGGGTGGAGGACACTGAGTGGAGGCCAGTGGAGGGTTTGGCAGAGAGGGGTGGAGGACACTGAGTGGAGGCCAGTGGAGGGATTGGCATAGAGGGGTGGCAGATACAGAATGGTGAGTAAGGTGGATGAGTCTGGCAGCAGCATTCATGATAGACTGAAGAGGGGATAGCCTGCGATGAGGACGGCCAATGAGGAGGGAGTTACAATAGTCAAGGCGAGATATAACAAGGGAGTGAATAAGTTGCTTAGTGGTTTCCGAGGTTAGGAACGGGCGTATCTTGGAGATGTTGCGGAGGTGAAGTCTACAAGATTTGGACAGTGATTGGATTAGGGGCTGAAAGGACAGATGGTAGTCTAGGATTACACCTAGAACCCTGGCATGAGGGGAGGGACTGATGATTGTGTTATTGATCTTGATGGAGACGTCGGGGGGGGGCACAGGCTGGGGGGAATACTAAGAGCTCAGTTTTGGAAAGAGTGAGTTTTAGGAAGTGGAGTGACATCTATGCCGATATGTTGCTTAGTAGGTTAGTAATGCAAGTGGAGACTGAAGGGGTGAGGTGAGGGGTAGAAAAATAGATTTGTGTGTCATCATAGAGATGGCACTTAATGCCATTGTATTTTATCAAATGACCAAGGGAGGAGGTATAGATGGAGAAGAGAACGGGTCCAAGGACAGAACTGTGAGGGACCCCCTACAGAAAGAGGGAGAGAAGAGGAGGAGGCAACGTTATAGGTAACACTGAAGGAGCACTGTGATAGGTAGGAGGAGAACCAGGAGAGAGCAGAGTCTCGCAGGCCAAGAGAGTGGAGTTTTTTGAGGAGGAGGGGATGGTCAACCGTATCAAAAGCCGCAGCGAGGTCAAGTAGTAAGAGTATGGAGTAGTTGCCATTGGTCGGGATGAGTACAGAGTAGTGGCCATTGGTCGGGATGAGTACGGAGTAGTGGCCATTGGTTGGGAGGAGTACGGAGTAGTGGCCATTGGTTGGGATGAGTACAGAGTAGTGGCCATTGGTCGGGATGAGTACGGAGTAGTGGCCATTGGTTGGGAGGAGTACGGAGTAGTGGCCATTGGTTGGGAGGAGTACGGAGGAGTGGCCATTGGTTTTAGCAGTTAGTAGATCATTAGTGAGGTTTAGTCGGGCAGTTTCAGTGGAGTGTAGTGAGTGAAAGCCAGACTGTAAAGGGTCAAGAAGGTTGTTGTCGGTGAGGGAGGAGCTCAGGCGATTGTAGACTAAGTGTTCTAGGATTCTAGAGATAAATGGCAGCAAGGAGATGGGTCTTAAGTTGTTCAGGTTGGTGAGGTCCAGGGAGGGCTTTTTAAGTATGGGAGTGATGTGCGCATGCTTTAAAGGGGAGGGGAAGGCATCAGTAGAGAGGGAAAGATTGAAGATGTGAGTGAGGGAGCATAGGATGGAAGAGGGTGACCGCAGTAGTTGTGAGGGGACAGGATCCAGTGGGCAGGTGGTGAGACGGGCTTCTGAGAAAACCTTAGTGACCTCTTCAGTAGTAGCGAGGTCAAAAGAGGAAAGTGTTGAGGGAGGTTTAGTATAAGGTATGCTAAGTGGGATGGATGTCTGTGTGGTGGCGATGCCCCTAAGAATTGCATCAATCTTGTTTTTAAAATGATTTGCAATCTTGTGAGCCATGAGTGAGGTACTGGGTGGAGAGAGTAGAGAGTTAAAAGTAGAGAAGAGACAACGAGGACTGGATGACAAGCTATTAATAAGAGTGACAAAGTAGGCTTGTTTGGCAGCATGGGGGACTTGTATGTTAAGAAAGCAGATTTATATCGGGTGAATGCTTGGTGAGATTTTGTTTTACGCCACAATCGTTCCAACGCACAACTATGTCGTTTAAGAGTTCTGGTGTCGTTAGTCTGCCAAGGTTGTAATGGTCGGGACCTGATGCTTCGTGTTGTTAGAGGAGCAAGTGAGTGTAATGTGGATGAAAGTGAACTGTTGTAGACAGCAGTGGCCAGGTCAGGGCAGGACAGGGGAGAGATTCTGTCATAGAGGAGGTCAGTTGCAGAGTGGAAAGGAGAAGGGTTCAAGTTGTGAAGGTTTCTACGGGTAATTGTTTGCTGCTTGGAGGGATAGGTGTCTGAAGATGGGGACACTGTGAAGGTGATGAGATTGTGATCAGAGAGAGGAAAGGGGGTGTTTGTGAGGTTGTAGGGAGTGCAAAGATGGGAGATGACAAGGTCTAATGTATTCCCATCAGAGTGAGTGGAGGACGGTATACATTGTACTAAGGCAACAGATGAGGTTAGGTTGAAAAGTTGGGATGTAGCCGAGTTGTTGACATTAATGGGAATTTTAAAATTCCTGAGAATTTACATGTTATACAAGCTGTGCACTGACTACGTCACATTGTAGCAAAGTGTCATTTCTTCAGTGTAGTCACATGAAAAGATATAATCAAATATTTACACAAATGTGAGGGGTGGACTCACTTCTGTGCACACGAACGGAAGTGCTTTGCAGCACCAATAGCAGTTTATTAGATGGAGTGTGGAGACATCTCAAATAGTAACAATTATTATTACAGGTCCTTATATATCACTGTCTATATATATATATATTGTACATTCACATCAGTCCCAAATAAATAAATAAATAAATAACATTCTAGGAGGGAGGGGAGAGTGGTACAGGAGGAAATAGCTGTGGGGGATGGAGTGGTGGGAAGAGCAGAGGAGATCAGCAATTAGGTGAAGGTGGGGTAGACTTCTCTGAAGAGATAGGTTTTCACGGTGCACCTGAAGGTGAGGAAGGAAGGTGACAGTCTGATGGATTGGGGTAGTACGTTCCAGAGGATGGGGTAAGCCCTGGAGAAGTCCTGGAGATGGGCATGGGAGGAGGAGACCAGGGAACTGGAGAGTAAGAGGTCTTGTGAGGAGCGGAGAGTGAAATTTGGGTGGTAGATGGATATCATATCAGTGATGTAGTTTGGGGCAGTGTTATGAACAGCTTTGTACGTTATGTTAGTATTTTGAATTTTTTGCGTTGGGCAATCCGGAGCCAGTGGAGGGATTGGCAGAGGGGGGTGGCGGATACGGAGTGGTTGGTAAGGTGGATGAGCCTGGCCGCAGAATTCAGGATAGACTAAAGTGGGGATAGCCTGTGTTGGGGTAGGCCGGTGAGGAGGGAGTTGCAATAGTCAAGTTGGGAGATGATAAGGTAGTGAATGAGTTGCTTTGTAGTTTCCGGGGTTAGGAACGGACGTATTTTTGAGATGTTGCGGAAGTGAAGTCTGCATGAATTTGCCAGCGATTGGATCTGGGGCTGGAAAGACAGATGGGAGTCTAGTACTTTGGCTTGCGGGGTGGGGCTGATGGTGGCATTGTTGGTCGTGATGGAGAGGTCAGGGGGGGGCACGGGCTGGGGGGAAAACTAGGAGCTTAGTTTTGACAAGGTTTCATTTGAGGAAGTGGAGTGACATCCAGTCTGATATGTTGTTCAGAAGGCTAGTGATTCGGACGGAGACTGAAGACATATGCAGTATATCTGTATATGCATTTATATATTTTAGATACTTATAAAACTGGTTAAAAAAAATAATAAAAAATATATGCATATATAAATAAAATAGTAAAAAGTGATTTATAAAAGAATCAAATCAAAATGATCTTTACTCCCTAATGTGTGACTACACAAGTGGGCTGATTGAGGCGTGGTGTCTATAAGGGTTACATTATGCTACATGAATCCTTCCCATTGTATCTAATCATCTGAAAGGAAACAATTAATATCAAATTCAATGTTCAGTCTGGTTGGGGCCAAAGTGCCAAGCTCATAAATCCATCCTGATTCGCTGTGGCTCAGGACTCCCTCTCCAATTTTTTTTTGTAGCTTTCAATCCCCCAGAATAGTAATTGGGAAGGATCCTTATTGTGACATAAAGCCAAGTGTTTTCAGACCCTGTGTTGTGTATACACCTTTATGATATTTTGTGTGTTCTTTTATCCTTTTCCAGAGAGGTCTCTTCATTCTGCCTACATATTGTTATGAAGATGGGCATTGAAGTACATCTACTGCACCTTCTGTTCTGCAGGAAATAAACTTCTTGATTTTATACTGTTTACCAGTTGTTGTTGGTATGAACGTGTCTTTTCTTTACATTACGCTTTCTTTCAGTGCAAAACACCTTCTACAGGGAAACATCCTTTACCTTCAAAAATGATTCTGTATGCACTGGTGGATCCACTATGTTTTTCACTATTTTATCTCCCGGTCATACTGGGTGCAATCTGGCATATGAATGCATGCCATGTGACTTGCAAATCACAGGCCAATCACCCTATTGTCCATAATTACAGCGGTCATATTATTGCGGTTCTGACTTTGTCGGAGTCACACCAATTCCTAAGGTACTGCATGCACTACTTTTGGTGCAATTTTCATAGACATCTGTGTCAGATATCTTTCAAATTGCTCCTCAAATCAGCGGTTCACCCGACTTTGAAATTGTGTGACATCACTGTAAGTCAGGATCGGTGTAACCGGGGTGTCATTGTTGGTACTCTTTGGTAAGTAAATAAAAAAAAAAATTGTGTGGGGGCGTGTCCAAGATGGTGACCAGAGCGGCCACATAATCCGGAGCTCCGGTGCCAAACTACTGAATCCGTTGCCATCCGTGCAGCAGCGGACCACAACGGGGCAGCGGAGGACCCTGGTGGCATCTCCTGCATCTGGGAGAGGGGCTCTGAACAACATTTCCTCCCTCCGTAGCGGCAGACATCCGCGGCCTTGTTTGGCCGCATAAGCCGGGGCTCCGGCGCCTCGCACCTGTACCCGCTGCCATCCAGGTGGTGGGGGATCACTCGGGGACATCTGAGGCACCCTCTGCATCCCCTGAGTCTGGGAGAGGGGCGCCACTGTGTGTTGCCACTCCCCACGGCGGCGGACACCTGTGGCCTACTCCACCTAGCGTGGACCTCTTCTCATCTGGTCACAGTGAGTATGGGGGGCGGGGGGGCAGGTGGCTGCCGGTCATTAGATCCCCCCACAGTGATTTGGGGAATGGGACTCCCATTTACTACTCCAGAAACCGCCTTCCTCCGTGACCACGGCCCCTGTCGGGTTCAGAGGCCTACTGAGGCCTAAATACTGCTCCGGTGGAGTGCTCCCTGGATCTGCCCTGGAGGGCCCTGAGCTCAGCATTGGAGGACCTCTACTTCACACGTGCCCCTCGTCCCTCTCAGACCCTGGGGTGGGATCTGGTGCCATCGTCTTGCTCCTGGGTGATATTTATGGTGGTTGCTGCAGCCTATGTCCTCTCTGCCCCTTCACTGTTTGCTAAATATTTTTACAATATAACGTTTTTGCGGACAAGCCTGATAGCACTTATGTAACTACAACCCTAAACCTGTTTCGGGCGTTATAGGTCCCCTGGGGTTATTATCTCTTTTGGTTACCCAATTTCCAGTTGATCACCCCCAGGAGACTCCCTGTATGCCTTCCACCAAGAAAAAAGGGGACAAGCTCAAAAGTCCCTCACTACATACCTACTTAAGACACGCAAGATTTGCGGCATGTCTCCAGATAATACAGAGTGAGCATCCCTGTCCGATCCCATGCAGAATACCACAGCTCCTTCATTAGCCCTGGTCAGTGAATATACACAGCAACTCACAAAGGGGGACCTGGAATCTTGCTTGGAAACTATGTACACCAAGCTGGCTGCCAAATTCCAATCAGAATTGCATAAAAGCACTAATGTTCTCTCTCAGGAAATAGCCACATTGGGCTCCAGGACAGACCGCTTAGAAACCAAACATGATGAACTTAGCCTGGCCTATGGTGAACTTTCCAGAGATCATGATCATCTACAAACGGCCTTTTTACAATTGCAGGCGCAGGTTGAAGACCTTGATAATCGCAATCGCAGGAATAATCTGTGAGTCAGGGGAATTCCGGAGTCTGTGTCTGACCTCTCACTAACCATAACCAAGTTGTTCAAATCACTCCTTCCGGATTGTGACCCTGGGTCCTTTGCCTGTGACCGCATCCATAGAGCCCTGCACCCTAAACCCCCTAATGATAAGCCGCCTAGGGATATTGTCCTGTGCATGAAGGATTTCCTGACCAAAGAAGACATACTCAGAGCTGCTCGCAATACCTCAGCGATCTCCTTCGAAGGCTCGGTTTTACAAATCTTTCCAGATGTTTCCCCAGTCACGTTGGAGAAGCGTAGAAAAATGAAAGAAGTTACAACTGCCCTTTTCTCAGCTCGTATCCGCTACAAATGGGGCTTCCCTTTTAAGCTGATAGTTCCACATAATGGGAGCATATATATAGCCACATCCCTTCCTGAAGGTAGAGAAATCTTGGCCAAATTGGGCCTGGTGGATGCCCCATCACCTCAACGTCCACCCTCCACCCCTCGTATCTCTCCCATTTGGCATACCCCATCTCCACGGAGGGATAGAAGGAGAGACAGACAAGAACCGGGTTGACAGGACCATTCTCACTTGCCTATTCCCCATTGTTTTGACAGTCCTTAGTCCTGCCCGTTGTATATTATGACTATAACAGGAACTGGGATACAGGGATTTTGCTCATTTGTATCTCTTACATTGTCAGGATGTGCATTTTTGTGGTCACTGCTGTGATATTTCTGTAATTTTGAGAACTATGTGTGCCTTACATTGATAGCTGGATGAGTTAAGGCTTAACAAGGGTCTTCAGACCCTCTTAATAACGCCCATTAACTCATGGCTTCAAAGCTCTTGAACACGTTACTCCACCCTGCCTCCTGACATGGCCGGAGGTATCGCCGCCCGATTGTGGGGTGGCAGCTCCGTTTTCCATGTTTTATGGAGACAGGGTCTGGGCCCATTTGGCCCTTTAATGTTTGAACTTTTTTTTTTTCAGGTATGGCATACTGCCTGCCTGATCCATGTTCTTCAGTTACCCTTTCAATTGTAGGAGCTATTAAAGCTTCATTTCTATTGTTTTTCGTTTTTTCTCTTTTCAAAACTTTAGTGCATGATGTTGGTATTGTGCCAGTCTGTGGAAGTCACGACCCCCATGTTGGGGTCTGGATGTCCCCAAGGGTGGTACTACTGCCTGTAAATCTGTCTGATGTGGACTTGCGGGTCCTTATGTCTAGTCAAATAATTCTAGGAGATGTCTTTTCAATGTGTATTTTTATGCTGATAGTTGCAAATTTTGTATACTATGGTAATTCAATGTATTTCGCATAATGTCCAGGGTTTCAATTCGCTAAATAAACGCAAAACAGCCTTTCTACAATATAAGCGACTAGGGGCTAAAATTATTTTATTACAGGAAACACATTTTGCAGCCGCAAAACACCCGACATATTTTCATAAATCCTATAGGCAGGGGTATTATATCCTACATTCCTCCAAGAGTAGGGGAGTGGCCATCTTTCTACATAACTCATTCCCCTTTGAGGTTCAACATGTGTATCATGATCCGGACAGTAGGTTTATCATTCTTAAAGGCACCCTTTCAGGTCAAGAACTTACGATTGCTAATCTCTATGCACCGAATTCGGCACAAGCTTCCTTTTTTTCTAAATTTTTTGGTGTTCTGGATAGGTTTTTGTCCCCCCATCTATTGGTGGGTGGTGATTTTAATCTGGTAGCAAACCCTCTTTTGGACCACAGCTCCTCCTCGCACTCTTCCCAGGCTTTCCCAAAATTCCTTACCAAGAAACTAGATGCCCTTCAGTTGGTGGACGCCTGGAGGGCGCACAATATAGGAGCCAGGGATTAAACATTTTATTCTCACCCACATGACTCTTATGCCAGATTAGACTGTATCTATTGTACCCCGATTTTACTAGCTAATTCTAGGACAGCTTGCATCCATCTGAGCCCCTGGTCAGATCACAATATTATGGCCTTATCTATCACGTTTATAGGATTGGCACCTACCCCCTTCTCTTGGAGACTTAATGACTCTATGCTTACAGATATTGACTCTCGCCAAGAGGTGGTTACATCTATTCAGGAATATTTTCAATCTAATTCTACTCCTGATATATCTCCAGCCACACTATGGGTAGCCCATAAGGCGGTCCTATGAGGCCGACTTATCTCCATGGCTTCATCCAGAAACAGAAAACGTTGGCAGCAAATTCTACAACTTACCCGAGAATTAGAAGCACATTATCGTAGTCATGTTGCTAATCCATGTCTACTTAATAAACAGTTACTGTCCCAAAAGCGTTTAGAATTGAATTCTCTGCTTTCCCAAAAGACTGAAAAGGCCCTCCGCTGGTCGAAGGCCTCGTTCTTATTACATAGCAACTCAGCATCTACTATGTTTGCAAGGAAATTGAACCACTCTCTGCGCTCCCCACATGTGTATAAGTTACGCACTAATTCGGGTGCTATCTCATCTCTACCTCAGGAAGTTTTGGGTATTTTTGAAAACTTTTATTCTAATCTACTAGCTCCTCCGCAGTCAGATTCTGTTCTTCCATCAGACTCATGGCTGAATTCTATACCCCTCCCTGCTCTCTCACCTTCTCAGATTGCCGCTCTTAATGCCCCCTGCACTTTGGAGGAAATAACTTGTGCGATTAGCGCGCTAAAACGTTCTACTGCACCGGGTCCTGACGGTTTTACCGCTAGTTATTATAAACATTTTGCCTCTACGCTCGCTCCCTATTTGATAACTTTATTTAATGATGTTTTGCAGGGGGGTAAGTTCCCTGAGGAGATGCTATTGGCTAACATGTCTCTAATACCCAAACCACAGAAAGATCACCATTTACCACAAAATTATAGACCAATCTCAGTAATGAATAACGATCTGAAAATATTTAGCCGTATTTTGGCAGACAGGTTGGCCCCTATTATCTCCTCTTTGGTCTCGCCAGACCAATCGGGTTTTATTCCCGACAGATTCATTACTGATAACATTCGCCTCAGAAATTGCTACAGAAAATGGGCTTCAGTGACGGGTGTTTGGCTGGTATACACGCCCTATACGACTCTCCTAAAACAAGAATAAGGCTTCCTGGCTGTAACTCTGACTTCTTTACATTGGGTAGAGGTACCTGCCAGGGCTGTCCACTTTCACCCCTTTTATTTGCGCTGGTGTTGGAACTAGAGATGAGCGGATCGAACATGACGAAGTGGAATTCGTTTTGAAGATTGGGAAATATTCGATTCGCGACGAATCCGAAGATTAGCAAACTTCGGATGCACGAATCAAATTTTCCCAAAAATGGCGGCGACATGTGTGGCGACGGAGCGGGGATCTCTGGGAAGGCGCGCAGACAAGGCGCGCTGACCCATAATGCATTTATTCATGACATGTGATCGCATTAGCCAATCAGCAGCCAGCCAGCCAGCACTGTGTAATGGTGGAGCTATAAATTGCGGCCATCTTAGAATTCTCCATTAGCCTCCGGTCATTCAAGAGAGACAGACCTGTGTGTATTAGGGACAGAGTTAGGGCCACAGAGACTTTAGGGCCACAGAATCGTTACTCAGGGACACAGAATCGTTACTCAGGGACACAGAATTGTTACTCAGGGACACAGAATTGTTACTCAGGGACACAGAATCGTTACTCAGGGACAGACACAGAATTGTTACTCAGGGACACAGAATCGTTACTCAGGGACACAGAATTGTTACTCAGGGACACAGAATCGTTACTCAGGGACACAGAATTGTTACTCAGGGACACAGAATTGTTACTCAGGGACAGACACAGAATTGTTACTCAGGGACACAGAATTGTTACTGAGGGACACAGAATCGTTACTCAGGGACACAGAATTGTTACTCAGGGACACAGAATTGTTACTCAGGGACACAGAATCGTTACTCAGGGACACAGAATTGTTACTCAGGGACACATAATCGTTACTCAGGGACACAAAATTGTTACTCAGGGACACAGAATTGTTACTCAGGGACACAGAATTGTTACTCAGGGACACAGAATCGTTACTGAGGGACACAGAATCGTTACTGGGGGACACAGAATTGTTACTCAGGGACACAGAATTGTTACTCAGGGACACAGAATCGTTACTGAGGGACACAGAATCGTTACTCAGGGACACAGAATCGTTACTCAGGGACACAGAATTCTTACTCAGGGACACAGAATTGTTACTCAGGGACACAGAATTGTTACTCAGGGACACATAATTGTTACTGAGGGACACAGAATCGTTACTGAGGGAAACAGAATCGTTACTCAGGGACACAGAATTGTTACTCAGGGACACAGAATTGTTACTCAGGGACACAGAATTGTTACTCAGGGACACAGAATCGTTACTGAGGGACACAGAATCGTTACTCAGGGACAGACACAGAATCGTTACTCAGGGACACATAATTGTTACTCAGGGACACATAATTGTTACTCAGGGACACAGAATCGTTACTCAGGGACACAGAATCGTTACTGAGGGACACAGAATCGTTACTCAGGGACACAGAATCGTTACTCAGGGACACAGAATCGTTACTCAGGGACACAGAATCGTTACTCAGGGACACAGAATCGTTACTCAGGGACAAAGAATCGTTACTCAGGGACACAGAATTGTTACTCAGGGACACATAATTGTTACTCAGGGACACAGAATTGTTACTGAGGGACACAAAATCGTTACTCAAGGACACAGAATTGTTACTCAGGGACACAAAATTGTTACTCAGGGACACAGAATCGTTACGTTATTTTTGGGGTGCTTATTGAATTAAAGAGTATGTCAGACAACACGCAGAGGAGTGGCAGAGGAGGCAATGTTTCAGGAGCGAGCAGACGTGGCAGCAGAGGAAGGGGTCGAGGCAGCACTAGTCGCAGCCAGAGGCCAGTGCTCCCGGTGTCATCCAGCGGTCGTGTCTCCACCGACAACCCTGCCGTCATCGATTGGTTGGCTCGGTCGTCTTCCTCTTCCCAGGTCACCTCTGACACCTACAGCCAACGGTCGGTGTGTACGTCAGACACAACCGTTAGTTGGCATGGCCCGGGAGCAAGCCCACTGAAATCACGTGTCCTCTACCTGCCCCTGTCCTTTGCTGTTCCCTCACCAAGCGAAGTATCGCATGCTGTGGGCTCAGCCCCACTGTACAGTGAGGAAGAGCTAACAGAGGGCGGTCAGGAACGGGGGGAGACATCCGCCTCTTCAGCAGCCAGGCGAAGAAGTACTGGCGAGGAGAGTGGCTCGGTAGCCGGTCTAGAGACAGGTCTGTCTCCTGACCCAGACGCAGCCGAGGGGGCTAGTAGTGAGGCGGAGACACTAATTGATGATGATGAGGCTGATCGCACTTGGCAGCCTCGTCGTCATCAGGCTATTGCTTCCGCATCATCAGGAGAAGAGGGTGCCAGCTTGCCAGTGAGCAAAACAGTCGGTGGGTTGCCCAGGAGGCAGCAGGGTCGCAGCAGTGTCAGTGGAGGCAAACGGCCACGGAGTAGAGCACCAGCTCCACTGCAGCCTACCACCACGGCCAGTAGTGGTGCCGGTGTGCACGGAGGAAGTAGCAGTCAGCCAGTGAGGAGTAGCGGGGGCAAAGTTTCCTACTCGGCGGTGTGGCAATTTTTCGTCAAGCCGCCCGAGGAAGTAAACGTAGCCGTATGTCGACTATGTGGCCAGAAAGTCAAACGTGGCCAGGGGGCCCATGTTGGGACTACAGCGTTGCGTCAGCATATGCAGCGTCGCCATTCGGTGGCCTGGGAAAACCGTGATAAAGATACGGCGGTTCTGCCTGCCCCAGCCCCCGCTCCATCACCCGCTCCGTTACTTGCTCCGTCACCCGACGTCAATCGCCCTCTATCAGCCAGTGAAGGCTCCAACACCTCTGCTGAGGGGAGTTGTCGCTCGTTGGCATCTTCCGCTCGTTCAGATGCTCCTTCTCCTGCTCATCTTCTTCACGGATTCCGTCAGCAGTCTTTCTTGGAATCCGTTTCCAAGAGACAACAGTTTGCGAGCACGCACCCGACGGTGCAGAAGCTGAACGTCCTCCTGTCCAAGTTGCTGGTGCTGCAGTCCCTCCCTTTCCAAGTGGTGGACTCAGCACCTTTCCGAGAAATGATGGCTTGTGCCGAGCCGCGGTGGAGAGTGCCAAGCCGGCATTTCTTCGCCAAAAAGGCAGTGCCAGCCCTACATTCACATGTAGAAGAGATGGTGGGCCAGTCTTTGAGCATGTCGGTCTCTGCCAAAGTGCACGGCAGCGCCGACGTGTGGAGCTGTAACTACGGTCAGGGACAGTACATGTCATTTACGGCCCACTGGGTGAACGTGGTGCCGGCACAGCTGCACCAGCAACTTGGACAGGTCACCCCGCTTTTGCCTCCACGTTTGCACGTCCTTGGTCCCCCAAAGATGTTCTTCCGCCGTGTCCTCAGCCGCCACCTCCGTGCCAAGTCCCATTACCCGACCGGCATATCACATGTGCAGGGCGCAACGGTGTCACGCTGTGCTGCACCTGGTATGCCTTGGCGAACGTAGTCACACAGGGGAGGAACTTCTGAGTGTAATGAACAGAGAAATCGACAGATGGCTGTCTCCGCGCAAACTGAAAATCGGAACCATGTTGACCGACAACGGAAAGAACATGGTGTCTGCTCTGCGTCAAGGAAGGTTGTGCCATGCGCCATGCATGGCTCACGTGTTCAATCTGGTTGTCAAGCGGTTCCTAAAATCCACCATCCCACTGCAAGACATCCTTAAAATGTCACGTAAACTTTGCATGCATTTCAGCCATTCCTACACCGCAAAGCACACCCTCCTTGAGCTGCAGCGGCAGAATGGAATTCCACAGCATCGCCTGATCTGTGACGTTGCAACAAGGTGGAATTCAACCCTACATATGTTAGACCGCCTTTACGAACAGCGAAAGGCCATCACCGATTTCCTGATGTTACAAGCGGATAAAGGTACTCCCCTGTGTAACTTCGATGTCAGCCATTGGCAGCTCATGCGTGACACCTGCCGCTTGCTCAGGCCCTTTGAGGAGGCCACGCTATTCGTGAGTCGGCAGGACTATGGGATGAACGACGTCATTCCTCTGTTGCACGTCCTGGAACAAATGCTGTTAACAATGGCTGGTCAGGGTGCGGTAGACGTGGCGCACAGATCTCAACGCCACATGACCCCTGTGGGGGCAGGACAGGAAGAAGAGGAGGAGGTAGAGGAGGACATTGGTGCTCAGGAATTATTGAGTGAAATGGGTGGTTTTTCCACTCAGCGAACAGGAGTGGAGGAGCAGGAGCATCTGGTAGAGGAGGAGGAGGAGACAGAGGACCCAGACGCACCGTGGCAGTATGCTGTGGAGATGGAGGCAGAGAGTCCCTCGCATTCCTTGGCACAAATGGCCCATAGCATGCTCGGTTGCTTGCGTAGCGACAGCCGAATAATAACCATCAGACAGAGGGATGACTTTTGGCTGTCCACCTTGTTGGACCCTCGCTACCGTTCAAAAATGGTGGCCTTTTTCACACCTGCTGAGAGGGAGGCCAAAATAAAGTACTATAAAAACCACCTATGTAGTCAGTTGGTCTCTGCCTTTCTGCGCCAACGTCCATCCTCAGACACTGTGGGCCCTGTGCGCTCGCGTTCCGCTGCCATGGCAGCAGGGGAGGGGTGGGGTGGTAGGAGCAGTGGCAGCTCCACCAGCAGCGGCTGCCTCAGTCTGCAGTCGATGATGAGTAGCTTTCTTCACCAGCGCAGTGAGGAAACTACTAACCAGCCGCAGCAGCATCAGGTGGACCTGGAGCAGGAGCTCAAACAACAGGCTTGGGCCTACTTGGACAGCACCCTGCCAACCGAGGTAGACAATCCCCTTGACTACTGGGCAACGAAACTTGACCTTTGGCCCCAACTAGCTGAATTTGCCCTTGAAAGGCTGTCATGCCCGGCCAGTAGCGTGGCATCGGAGCGCGTGTTTAGTGCGGCAGGAGGTATTGTAACTCCGCGGAGGACACGACTGTCCACCCAAAGTGTGGAGAGACTCACGTTTGTGAAAATGAATCAGGCGTGGATTAGTCTGGATTTCAAACCACCAGTTCCTGACACAACTGACTAAATCCGCCATGAATCATGCCCCAAACATGTTATTATTTTTAACATAGGCCTCTGTATGGCCTTCAATTTAAGCTGCTTACGCTTCGCCACTCTGCCATGGGCCCCTGAACCGCCTCCTCTTGCTGCTGCCAGGTCCAGAGTGTGTCATGGGTCCCTGTACGGCCTCCCATTGCTGCTGACTTCATCGCCAGACTCTGCCATGTGCCACTTTCAGGTCTCCTTACACTGTTGGTGGGTTCCATTTTGTGATAGGGTGCTGTATGGCCTTCCATTGCTGCTGCCTCCACCGCCACCCTGCGCCATGTGCCTCTGTCGTCTGCTCACGCTGCTGACGGCTTCCGCTTTTTAACCGAGGCCTGTGTTTGGCTTCCGAATACTGCTGCATCCACCGCCACCCTGCGCCATGTGTCTCTGTCGTCTGCTCACGCTGCTGACGGCTTCCGCTTTTTAACCTAGGCCTGTGTATGGCTTCAGAATAATGCTGCCTACACCGCCACCCTGCGCCATGTGCCTCTGTCGTCTGCTCACGCTGCTGCCAGGTCCATACTGATTCATGGCCCCCTGTACCGGCTCCTCATGAACGTGGTTCAGCGGGTTTGCATCACTTAACGGCAAATCGTTGACAAACGCTGGGACGTTCAGTGTTGTGCGCATTAAGCCAGACACCAAAGGGCAGCACAGACCTGTTATTACTCGCTCAAGCATGGCTGAACAAAACCAGTCTCTACCACAAATTGGACCCAGACCTGCCCAGGGTCTCGTAAGTAGATTGCACGGAGGAGTAGAGTTCGTTATTGGAATTAACTGTGAGGGACTTTTAAACCTAGGCCTGTGTATGGCCTTCAATTGAAGCTGCTTCTGCTCCGCCACTCTGCCATTGGACTCTTGATAGTCGTCTCCCCACGCTGCTAATGGGGGGACTTTTTAACATAGGCCTCTGTATGGCCTTCAATTTTAGCTGCTTACGCTCCGCCACTCTGCCATGGGCCCCTGTACCGCCTCCTCATGCTGCTGCCAGGCCCGTAATCTGCCATGGGCCCCCGTACCGACTCCTCATGCTGCTGCCAGGCCCGTAATCTGTCATGGGCCCCTGTACCGCCTCCTCATGCTGCTGCCAGGTCCAGAGTGTGTCATGGGTCCCTGTACGGCCTCCCATTGCTGCTGTCTCCATCGCCACACTCTGCCATGTGCCACTTTCAGGTCTCCTCACACTGCTGGTGGGTTCCATTTTGTCATAGGGTGCTGTATGGCCTCCCATTGCTGCTGCCAGGCCCGTAATCTGCCATGGGCCCCCGTACCGACTCCTCATGCTGCTGCCAGGCCTGTAATCTGTCATGGGCCCCTGTACCGCCTCCTCATGCTGCTGCCAGGTCCAGAGTGTGTCATGGGTCCCTGTACGGCCTCCCATTGCTGCTGTCTCCATCGCCACACTCTGCCATGTGCCACTTTCAGGTCTCCTCACACTGCTGGTGGGTTCCATTTTGTCATAGGGTGCTGTATGGCCTCCCATTGCTGCTGCCAGGCCCGTAATCTGCCATGGGCCCCCGTACCGACTCCTCATGCTGCTGCCAGGCCCGTAATCTGTCATGGGCCCCTGTACCGCCTCCTCATGTTGCTGCCAGGTCCAGAGTGTGTCATGGGTCCCTGTACGGCCTCCCATTGCTGCTGTCTCCATCGCCACACTCTGCCATGTGCCACTTTCAGGTCTCCTCACACTGCTGGTGGGTTCCATTTTGTCATAGGGTGCTGTATGGCCTCCCATTGCTGCTGCTTCCACCGCCACACTGTGGCTCCACACTCTGGTTTTGGCCCCATGACTGCCCAAATGAGTGAAGTGTGCGGTGATTCTAAGATCGACGGCACTCATCTGCATGTCATACTGACTGACAGTATTATTTCTCTTCCCCAGCAGACTCCAAGGGCATTTAAATTAAAGGTACAGTGTTCTGCACTAATATAAAGGCTCTCTGAAGCCTAGAAACACCCTTTTTATAAGTTAAATTTGCAGCGAATATATTCGCCTCGAATCGAATTTATTCCGCGAATTCGGCGAATCAGCCGAATCGAATTTTTGAATACTTCGCTCATCTCTAGTTGGAACCTTTGGCAGTAGTGATCAGATCACATTTGGATATTTCTGGCTACCCATTATTAGTTTCACATTTTAAAATAAGCATTTATGCTGATGATGTTATGATTTTTCTTACTAACACGTTAACTTCATTGCCTAGTTTATGTGCCGTATTGAACGATTTTGCCATAGCGTCAGGTCTCACCGATTTTACCAAATCGGTGATTATGCCTGTTAATGTTCCTGACTACCTAAGTGCATCTCTCCGTAGTTCTTTCCCATTTTGTTGGGTCAAGGACAGGATCTCCTATCTAGGTATTAATCTCACTCCCAGATACTCGGATATGTTTGCTACTAATTATCCACCATGTGTATCACGTCTCTCTACTCTATTGAAGACTTGGCATGGTTACCATATTTCCTTTCTAGGTAGAGTCACGGCAGTTAAAATGAATATTTTGCCTTAACTGCTTTATCTTTTTAGAGCACTTCCAGTTCCAGTTTTGAAAACATTTTTGGACCATTTTCAGCGGACTATTAACAATTTTCTTTGGGGAAACAAGTGTCCACGTTTTGCCTCATCTATTTTGTATCGCTCACAACGGACGGGAGGTCTCGGTCTTCCCAACTTTTGGCTATATTACCTCTCGGCTCGTTTTGCGCAATTATCACAATGGGCTACTATTAACTCTCAAATCCCATGGATCAAGTTCGAATCTCAGTCAATACGCCCATTTTATTTACCGGGAATTTTATGGTCTAAAATCTCCCCTCGATCGCTTACTTTTCATAACTCCATAGTGACCCATTCACTAACACTTTGGTCCAAATACAAATCTAAATTAAATCTAGTCTCTCTTATTCCCCCAGGTGTTTCATTTTTTGGTGATCTTACTTTTGTTGCAGCTTTTTCTTCCCCTCAAATATTTCATTGGTAGTATGATCGATCCTTTATCAGATTATCTGATTTTCAAAGAGGAGGATCTTACATTACCTTTAATATGCTGCGCGTGTTATTTGATGTTCCTCTTCGTGAGTACCTTCGTTACCGACAGATTACACACTTTTTTAATTCACACTTTGGCCTTATGCCATCTTCTCTGATTTCCTTTTTTGAACGCATCAGCCGTGACTCTCCCAGGGGTAGGGGTCTTATTTCTGATCTTTATCACCAATTTTGATCTGTTCTTCTCCCACACCCCCTTTATATAGACAAAAATGAGAGGAGGATAGTGGTATCACTTTTTCAGATGAGGATTGGGATTCCATGGTGGATAATATATGCAAGAGTTCTAGATGTCTTTCGGTTCGTGAGACTGCCCTTAAGGTTTTAACCAGATGGTATTATACCCCATCAAGACTACATGTATTGTACCCACAAATGTCCCCTTTATGTTTCCGGGGCTGTGACTGCACAGGTACTTTGGTTCATATATTCTGGGATTGCCCGACCATATCTTCGACTTGGTGCAAGATATTTGAGGTGGCTACCTCACTGTCGGGTACCCCGATACGATTGTCTATACAGACCTGTCTATTGGGGGCCCATATTCCAGGGGTCTCTGATGCCAATCTGAGATTTATACATACTATATGTATTGCCACTTTATGGTCTATTGCCTTACATTGGAGGTCCAATGCTGTACCCTTGGCCTCCGTTTTACACAGAATTGATGCCGTAATGCTCATGGACCGCATTCATTATACCCTACTGGATAAGATGCACTTATTTGATAAAAAATGGGAGTCATGGAGAGATTGTAGACATATATTGCATGATTAACAACATTCTCAGTGAAAGTTGACTGACATATACTGTTGACAGATGTATCACTTAGCTTATCTTATTGTTTACGTATTTCATGTACTCGTAATTTACTCTTTTCTATTTCTTCTCTTTTTTATGTTAATATACTTTTCTGTATTGTACTTTTCAAAAGTGCCTTGTTTTAGCTGAAAGTATCATTTGAAAATGTACTGTTGTTTTACAGTCTACTCTTATACAATAAAACTGTTTGTAAACAAAAAAAAAAAATTGTGTTTGAAAAACCGCAGTGCAAATACCATGTGACATAAATTGCAATGATCCCCATTTCCTTCTCTTGGGTCTTTGCTAAAAATATATATATAACGTTTGGCGGTTGTAAGTAATTTTCCAGCAAAAAATACAGATTTAAAATCTCCCAGAAAATGGCGGGTCTTCCAGTGGTTATAGTCATTCCAGACCACATCATGAACCCAGCACTCCTGCCGCCACAAGTAATCGTCCAGACGGGGATACATCCTCCAATAATTCTATAAACACAGCTGAGCGCTGGATATAGAGTGGGATAACAATCAGCTGTCAGCAGACTTACCTAGATGGTCATGTCGGGGTTAATGGAGTCGGCCGGTCTGTGTCGCCGATCACTGGTGCTGCAGCAGTCGCTGTAATCCTGCAGTGCTCAGGGTAAAGGATCCTTCTCCTGGATGAACCATGGAAGAATGTTTATGAAAAACAGAAAAAATAAACTTTATTCTCTACAAGTTATGCTTTTTTATTTGGCAGCATAAGTGACTCCGCCCCTTCTACAATGACTCACGTAGAGTTGTCAACCTGTCTCAACTCTTTCAAAAGAAAAAACATTTCCAGTCAGGGCACATTTTTTACTGACAACATGAAATATGACTGAAACGCCTATTAGAAACAGAGAGAATTGATATTTAAAGGATAAGTTCACCTTTGCAGAATAAATAATAAATGTTGATAGTTTTGCTACAGGAGCCTGGAAAGCATTGCACCCGCAATCATCACAGGTCCAATGTGGGCTCCTACAGACGTGTCCTCCGCCTTCCTGCCCTTACCTCTGTACAGGCTTTTCATTTGTGTAGCACTACCCCCTCGGGGGTTGCTGTTGAATTTGGGTTCCTCTATAGTCCTGCACTGCCAGTCCCTTAGCATTTCCACACGTTGTTCATGCTCAGGCAAGAATTCAGGCTTTGAACATTGGTTTTGGTTATTTTATTTGGGGATTTAACTTGGATTGGGTATAGGGGTGTATAGGATGACCAAGGGTAACCAAAATCTTGAGGACAAACTTCCTGAACTACTCACCACTTCTCCTTTAAAGACACTCAGTCACCATTGGAGAGCTAGCCAGCACCTCCAGTTGAAGTACCCCAGACCCAGATGAACTCCTCTTCCACCCAGCAGTCTGTAGGCAATCTTTCCTTATCCTGAGTAGGATATCTGTGTCCTCTTCCCTCAATAGGTGCACAGTCACTAGTAGTGGGCTAATCTGGTTCCCACCAAAGTGCTCCTTCCCCTATCTGCCCAGGGGGTGTAGGTGTACTCTCTCAGGTTCCCCTCATGCACAGCTTGTGGATGGCTGCTGTTAGCAGACTTGATAGCTGGATGGTTCCTTCCTGCCACACAGGGGATCCTCTCCCAGGGAACCAGTGACTTCTGAATTCTCCTCCTGTCCACTTCCAGGCTCGCAGGCACTCCCCATCCCAGCAGGCCTCCTGACAGCCATTCCCCACCAGCCTCACATCTCTTTCCACTCTACTCCACTCCACTCCACCACCTTCACTCCTCTCCTCACCTGACTGAGCAGACCCCACCACCTTCTCTCCTCTCCTCACCTGATTGAGCAGGTTCCACCACATTCTCTCTTCACCTGACTAAGCAGGCTCCAATTGAGGCTCCACTCCTCAAAACCCACCCACTGTCCCCAAGGCCCTCATATGAAAGGCTTGAGCAGGGGGAAATTCCAGAGAGGGTGGCCTGCAGAGTCTCTCAGCCCTGGCCCAAATGTAACCTCTTTGGCTATTACACCTGAGCTGCTGACAGCTCCTGGCTAACCATTAGGGATCTAACTCCCCCTAGTGTAACTAGGAGGGTGTTACATTTGAAAGCTGGAGGTCATGTCAGTGAACTACAAGAACGCTTATTAGAGCCCCACCATAGCTCATTGGAACTACAAGTTCGTCTGCTGTAGTGGAAGATGGTTCTTGTAGTTTATCCATTCACAGGAACTCATGAATAAACAATGCAGCTGTGTGGGCGGAGCCCTGCACTTCTATGCCATTTTCAACAAGTGACAGTAGGTGCAGAAGAACTCCCACTCGCTGTCACAAGGAGGGGGGTGAGGGGGGGGGGCAGGAGCTGGAACATGTTACATATTCCAAAGACGAACTTAGCAATTAAAGGATACGTTCATCTTGTGAGCAAGATTAGGATGAAGGAAGACCCAGGGCACCTCGGAAAAGGACAGAAAAATAGGTTTTGCTGCACGCATAGCGCACCGAGTCAAGCAATAGGCGTGACCAGTGGGAGGGTCTTAAAGGGGATTGGTCAGAACCTGTGCCTGCAGTATACACGGCACACATATACCACAGTCTTTGTACCCACAAACGTCCAATTACTGAGCTACAACTGACAGTTCCACAGACACAAACAAAACTCAGGACAAAGAAACTGTGACAAACTGTTGAGCCAATGAACACCTCGGCAGGTCTGTGTCCAGCATGATGCTTATAGCACATGGTCAGGAGTGAGTAACAAACAAGACAACATATGGAGTGCAGCAGTCAGGGTCAGCACCACATTCATATCAGAGCCCTCCTTACATCAAAGTCCCCAGCATTCCCCCTACAAATCAGAGTCCCCCCTTACATCCATATCCCCAGAGTGCCACCTTATATTAGAGCCCTCTTACATCCTCCAGAGTGTCCCTTTATATCAGTGTCTCCAAAGTGCCCTTACATCCTCCAGAGTCCCCCCTTACATCCTCCAGAGTCCCCCCTTACATCCTTAAGAGTCCCCACTTACATCCTTCAGAGAGGCCCTTACTACCTCCAGAATGCACCCTTAGCACCTCCAGAGTGTCCCCCTTAGTAGTATTAAGGGGGCACATTGGAGGATTTAAGGGGGCACTCCAGCAGTACTAACTTAGTACCTCCATAGTATCCCGTTAGATCCTTCAGGCACCCCCTTACATTCTCCAGAGTACCCCTTACATCCTCCTCCAAAGTGCCTCTTTAATACCTTCAGATTTTCCCCTTACATCTTCCTTCAGAGTGCCTCCTTAGTACTTTTAGAGTGCCCCCTTACATCTTACTCCAGAGTGCCCCCTTAGTGCTGTCAGAGTGCCCCCTTAAATCTTCCTCCAGAGAGCCTCCTTAGCACCTTCAGAGTGCCTCCTTACAGCTTCCTCCAAAGTGTTCCCTTAGTACTATTATATTAATGGGCACAATGGAGGATGTAAAGGGGCTCCCTGGAGGATGTAAATAACATCATTGAGGATGTAAAGGGGCACCCTGGAGGATGTAAAGGGGCTCCCTGGAGGATGTAAAGGGGCATCATGGAGGATGTAGAGGGACATCCTGGAGGATGTAAAGGGGCTCCCTAGAGGATGTAGAGGGACACCCTGGAGGATGTAAAGGGGCATCATGGAGGATGTAAGAGGGCACCCTATAGGAAACCATGTGCCAAGTTGCTCTGTCTCACTTCAAAACTCCAATCTACCAATACAATCTGTTTATTTGCTAAAGAGTGGTGTGTACAATTCTTGTATGTCTGCTGGGGGCCTACAGAAAAGGTATTCTGGTGGTTTCTGTGAGGGTGAGGTCTCACCCAGGGCTAGACAAGAGCAGAGGACCCAAAATTACCAGTGTCTCCTGTGGTGGTAGCGCTACATAAGCTAATTCAGTCCTAGTGTCCAGAGAGGTAATCCGTGTCAACCATGATAGAAAAACCTTGCCTGCCAGGGTGTACATGCCACACCCCACCCCTAAATGACAGATTCCCAGCCGCAGTAAATTAAATGTACAACAGGGAATCCCGGGTGATGTCATAGACCGAATTTGATGAATGACATCACCAAGGATTCTCAGTGACATTACCAAAGTTCAGCTTCTAATCAAATAAGTGTTTCATGCTGTTCTGTAATATAGACAGCCTGATTATCATTGATGTCCAATAACTCCCTGTATGAATGAATAATCACCCTCTTCCATTCATGTGATGGAAAGCATAATATGTACAGGAAGATGAAAGAGGTGTTGTGGCTTCTACATCTCAGCTCTGGATATGACCTTAGATTTTACAATTGGCCAATTCAATTGTTTATAAAGAATGCCATCAGAATTCTCTGCATGTCGGGGTGCTGGCAGAATAATTGGGGTATATTTTAGGGATACAAGGGCTGTATATGTGTGCAGTGTATAGTGAGAGTAGACTCAGTGTCAGGGATTGCGGCTCGCGGTCCCGCGCATGCGCAGTACATCGGGACGCTATAGCGGGCGGACACTAGGACCTGGGCACCCGTAACAGTGACAAGACTCACGCATGTGCACTAGCAATCGCGGACGCGCGCCTGGCACCAATAGAAGGGCAGGGTGCCCTATTTAAACTGGCCAGGTATGTGCTTTAGTTGCCGTATGGTCTAATCTGTATCCTGTGTTCCTGTGTGATTGCCTAGCTACTGACCCTGCCTGACCCTGATTTGCTGACTTCTGTTCTGACCCCTGGCTTGTCTGACCATTCTCCTGTCTAATCCTCTGCCTTTGATCTCCTGTTGCCGAACCTGGACCGTGACCCGTTATTCTTCTGCCTGTCGTTTGTACCAATTTGCTCCCACTGTTACTGACCTGGCCTGCCTGACTACGCTTACTCTGCCTCCTCACATCAGACTCTCACCCGCTATGTACCACCGTCAGGTTGCACCCAGGGGCCGCGACCTGGCTCCAGCTTGCTCCAAGTCCATCCCCACTATCAGGGGCCCTGGTGGACAAGCAGGTTGGGACTTTCCGCGCCCGGGGGAATTCTGGTCCGTGGAACACTAGAGGCTACCACCGGTAGGTCCTAACAGAACCATACGGCCATGTCAGAGTCTGGAGGAGGACCCTCTTCCTGGCAAGAAATGTGTCAGCATTTGGCGGCCCTAACCCAAGCCATCAAAACACTGGAGGAGGGATACAAGCACCTGGATGGACGTGTCCAGGCCCTAGCCGCACCTGCTGTCAAGGTATCAGACCCAGTCAGCCCACCTCCTACTGGTAATACAGCTGTACCTTCAGCTGGAGCCACTTTTGCCATTCCTCCGCCAGAGCCTCAGGTACCAATGCCTGAGCGTTTCAATGGGGATCGAGGGAAGTTTATGGCCTTCCAAAATTCCTGTTAGCTCTATTTTGATCTCCAGTCTCGGACGTTCGCCTCTGTGAAGGTGGGGTTTGTAATATCCCTGCTGCAGGATGATCCCCAGGCCTGGGCACACCGTCTATTGGAGGCTTGCCATCCACACGTAAATTCCGTGGACAAATATTTTAAAGCAATGGCACTGCTTTATGATGACCCTCAGTGAGCTGCCTCAGCTGAAGCAGCCTTACACTCCTTACAGCAAGGTCGTCGGCCAGCAGAGGATTACGCCTCAGAATTTAGGCGTTGGAGCGGAGATACACAATGGAACGATGCGGCTCTGCGCCATCAGTTCCACTTAGGGTTGTCCGAACCCCTTAAAGATAAACTAGCAAGGGTGGGAGTGCCTGACTCATTGGAAAAAAGTGATCACTCTTGCTATTCAGATTGACCATTGATTATGGGAGCGAAGGCAGGAGAGGTCCGGTCAAGAGGCAAGACCAACATGAATGCTACCACAGGTTTCTACCCTGCCATATCCTGCAGCCAGTAGCTTGAACCCAGAATCTGCTGACGGAACGGAGCCCATGCAGCTAGGCCTGATGCGGTCTTCTCTCACAGCTGAGGAACTCCAGAGACGCCGAGCAAACAACTTATGTCTCTACTGTGGAGCAGCGGGTCACATGGTACGCTCATGTCCAGAGAAGCTCTGTAAGTACTCTGCCATTTTTTCTATGTCTCCAATCTGATTAGATGACCCTACTCATGTAGCCGTACCAATTTATTTTCAGCTGGAAGAACTGTTCAAGTCACAGCAATCATTGATTCAGGGGCCTGTAGCAGTTTTGTAGACCTTAGCTTTGCCACTCAACAGCAGATTCCATTACTACCCAAGGAGGGTGGCCTGAACATCTTCCTGGCTGATGGTTCCCGAATCAAATCAGGGTTGGTAGACCGTGGGACCCCTCCTATATGCACCACAGTAGCAGGCCACCATCAAGAATTCCTCCGCTTGGACGCCATTGTGTCCCCTTTATTTACAGTAATTTTGGGGCTCCCCTGGCTACAATCTCATGATCCCCAAATTGACTGGAAAACTGGATCTATCCGATTCAGTTCACCATACTGCCAGGAGCACTGCCTCCCAAAGCCATCACCAGGCCCCCCGGCTCTGTTGTGTGTGAACACAGATTCAGACCTGGCCCAAACCGTGCCTCCCGCCTACCACCAGTTCCTTGACGTTTTAAGCCTACGAGGAGCAGGTATGCTTCCCCCTCACAGGGCATATGACTGTCCTATTGACCTGCTCCCTGCTTCTGAAATTCCCTTTGGCCGAATCTTTCCGCTGTCAGAACGTGAGTTGGGTGCTTTAAAGGAATACATTGATGACAGTCTGCAGAAGGGGTTTATTCGGCCTTCTACTTCACCGGCCAGGGCTGGAATCTTTTTTGTAGAGAAAAAAGACCAGTCCCTGAGACCTTGTGTGGATTATAGAGATCTGAATAAGATCACAGTAAAGAATAGATATCCTCTGTCCTTAGTCCCTGAACTATTTCAGAGGTTAAAAACAACTTCCATCTTTACTAAACTAGATCTCAGGGGAGCCTATAATTTGGATCGCATACGTGAGGGGGATGAGTGGAAGACCGCCTTTCGCACTCGGTTCGGGCACTTTGAGTACCTGGTTATGCCATTCGGGTTACGTAACGCACCGGCCACTTTCCAAGATTTTGTGAATGACATCTTTAGAGATGTTCTTGATATTTACGTGATTGTGTATTTTCGGATGACTTCCTGATTTTCTCCTCATCCCTAGAGACATATAGGAGTCACGTCAAGAATGTGCTGGAACGAATACGCAAGCATGGGCTTTATGCCAAGCTGAAAAATGCAGCCTTGAGCAGCGTAGCATTCCTTTTCTGGGGCTAATTATTTCAACTAATGGAATTGCTATGGACCCCCAGAAGATAGCTGCGATTCTGGAATGGCCAGTTCCCACGGATAAGAAAGGGGTACAGTGATTTATTGGTTTCGCCAATTTTTATAGAAAATTTATTAAAAACGTCTCGGGCCTGGTGACCCCCATCACCCAATTTACCAGGATGGGGGTACGTTTTCAGTGGACACCCGAGGCTCAGGCCGCCTTTGAATCACTGAAAAAGCTGTTCACGACAGTGCCCATCTTAAGTCACCCTGAAGGCTTCACTGCCTTACATTCTGGAGGTAGACGCATCAGAAAATGCAGTAGGAGCTATTTTGTCCCAGAGAGTAGGAGTAAAGGAGCTGATGCACCCAATAGCCTTCTTTTCTAGAAAACTTTCCCCATCAGAAAGAAATTATGATATCGGGGATCAGGAGCTATTGGCGATAAAGATGGCATTAGAGGAGTGGAGGTGTTTTTTGGAGGGAGCCTTGCATCCCATCCTTGTCTTCACTGACCACAAGAACCTGGAATACCTGAGGACAGCTAAACACCTCAGACCACGTCAGGCCAGATGGGCGTTATTTTTCTCTAGGTATACCTTGCATATCACTTATCGGCCCAGGTCTAAGAATACCAAACCGGAAGCCCTTTCCCAGATGTTTGAAGACCCTGAGGAAATGGCCAAACCAGATACAATTTTACCAGCAGGTAGCTTCCTGCTACTACAATCCGAGCTTCTATCCAGATTACAGGCTGCCTCCACTGGAGTTCCAAAACCCCCTGGAGTTTCACTACAGAGCAGGGAAGGTCTCTGGTGGAAGGGGGAGCAGATCCTGGTACCTACGGAGACTCAAGCCCTGGTCTTAGGCTAGTGCCACGACCACCCATTAGCAGGCCACTTTGGGGTACACAAAATTTTGGACTTGGTCCGACGTATGTTTTGGTGGCCAAACACGGCAAAGGACTGTGAGGCATACGTCAAGTCCTGTGCCGTTTGCAGCAGGAATAAGCCCACAAGGGACAAGGCTTGGGGTCTGCTGCGACCATTGCCAGTTCCCAACAGACCCTGGAGCATGATCTTGATAGATTTTGTCATGGAACTACCACCATCGCAGGTCCATACCGCAATCTTTGTGGTGGTGTACCATCTTTCTAAGATGGCCCACTTCCTCCCATTGAAAGGTACACCATCTGCTTTGGAAACTGCTCAAACATTTATTAAAGAGATTTTAAAGTTGCATGGAGTACCAAAGAATATAATTTCCGATCGGGGTGTCCAGTTCACCTCAAGATTTTGGAGGGCTTTGTGCGAAGGGTTGGAAATTGAATTATCATTCTCCTCAGCGTATCACCCGCAAACAAACGGGCAGACTGAGAGAACCAACCAAACACTAGAACAGTACTTTAGATGTTATACATCACTCCTTCAGGATAACTGGCTGGCACTTTTACCGCTAGCTGAATTTGCCTACAATAATGCATGCCACTCTGCCACTAAGCAGTCCCCATTCTTCGCCAATCATGTCTTCCATTTCTCTTTTTTGCCTGATCTGGTCCCGGAGAACTCAGTCCCAGTGGCTCAAGAGACCCTCAAATTCTTTACAACCAATAACAAATTACTACAGAAAACCATGGCGAACGCCCAAGAGGATAGTAAGAGGATGTTTGATAGAAGAAGAAGAGGGGAATTAGTCTTACATTCGGGGGACCAGGTGTGGTTAGCAACAACAAACCTGAAACTGGCATGGCCATCAAGAAAATTGGCACCCAAATTTGTGGGCCCTTTCCGAGTAGAGCGTAAGGTGAACGAGGTGGCATATAAGCTGGCTTTGCACAAGTCTTTTAAGATCCACCCTGTTTTTCACGTGTCCCTGTTGAAACCTGCCGTTCTAGATCCTTTTACAGATTGTAGATCTAGACCTCCAGAGGCCATAGACATCGATGGTGAGGAGGAGTTTGATGTAGAAGCTATAAGTGACCATAGGAGGAGGGGTGGGCAAACTCAGTATCTCATTAAGTAGAAAGGCTATGGGCCAGAAGAAAACTCATGGGAACCTGCTCAAAATGTCCATGCCCCTCGGTTGCTTCTGGAATTTCTTCATAACCAGCCTCAAAGGAGGAACCGGTTGGGCATCCGGAGGCTGCCCGTGGGGGGGGGGGCAATGTCAGGGATAGCTGCTTGCGGTCCCGTGCATGCGCAGTACGCTGGGACACGATAGCGGGTGGACACTAGGACCTGAGCGCCCATGACGGCGATGAGACTCGCGCATGCGCACTAGCAATCGCGGACGCGCGCCTGGCACCAATGGAAGCGCAGGGCGCCCTATTTAAACTGGCCAGGTATGTGCTTTAGTTGCCATATAATCTAATCTGTATCCTGTGTTCCTGTGTGATTGCCTAGCTAATGACCCTGCCTGACCCTGATTTGCTGACTTCTCCTGTTCTGACCCCTGGCTTGCCTGACCATTCTCTTGTCTAATCCTCTGCCTTTGATCTCCTGTTGCCGAACCTGGACCGTGACCCGTTATTCTTCTGCCTGTCGTTTGTACCGATTTGCTCCCACTGTTACTGATCTGGCCTGCCTGACTATGCATACTCTGCCTCCTCATATCAGACTCTCACCCACTACGTACCACCGTCAGGTACCTCTACCGCAGCTGGTTGCACCCAGGGGCCGCAATCTGGTTCCGGCTTGCTCCAAGTCCATCCCCACCATCAGGGGCCCTGGTGAACAAGCAGGTTGGGACTTAGATTCCGCGCCCTGGGGAATTCTGGTCCATGGAACACTAGAGGCTACCACCAGTAGGTCCTAACACTCAGATTCTGTATAACCACCCCACTATCCAGGTTGGTGCAGCCATGTCCACCTTTCCCCTCTCTACACCCGTCTTTCTCTCTTCTAATCTGATTATTTTTACTACTGTGAGAAAAATCCTCCCTCTTCTGTACTTTGCTGTCTGCATCAAATATCACGGATCCAGCCTCACCCTGTGTAGGAGGATGTGACCCTCCCAACTGTATTCTTCCCCAAAGTCAGAGACCTTCACTGTCATTTCTCTTTCTGCTGTCAGCGATGGCGTATGCTGACCTGAGAGCTGAGCTGGAATGTTCCATCTGTCTGAACATTTATACCAATCCTGTAACCCTGAGATGTGGACACAACTTCTGCTGGGTCTGTATTGATCGTGTGCTGGATACACAGGGGGGGTCTGGAGGGTGTTCCTGTCCTGAATGCAGACAGACGTTTCCATATCGGCCTTCTCTACAGAGGAACATAACACTATATAACATAATTAAGAAGTTGCTATCTGCCCAGCCTGATCAGGAGGAGTCCGGGGTCTTCTGCACTTACTGTGTGGACTTTCCTGTACCTGCTGTTAGATCCTGTCTGCACTGTGAGGTTTCTCTGTGTGATAAACACCTGAGAGTCCACAAAAAGTCTCCAGAACACATCTTAACTGACCCCACCTTGTCCATGGAGAGCAGGAAATGTTCCGTCCATAAGAAGATCCTGGAGTATTACTGCACTGAGGATGAGACCTGTATCTGTGTGGCCTGCACTTTGGCTGGAGAACATCGAGGACACCAGGTGGAGATGCTGGATGAGGCTTCTGAGAAGAAGAAGGAGACACTGAGGAATGTTCTGCAGAAACTTCTGACAAAGAGAGAGGAGATGGAGGAAAGAGTCCAGAGTCTGCAGGAATACAGGAGGAAAGTAGAAGAAAAAGCAACTGGTGATATCGAGAGAGTCACTGCCCTGTTTAGAGATCTCAGGAGACGTCTGGAAGACCTGGAGAAGATAATCCTGAGAGAGATCTCCAGGAGGGCAGAGCGGGTCTCCATCTCCATCCGGGATGTGGAAATAAAGAAGGAGGAGCTGTCCAGGAAGATACGTGACATTGAGGAGCTGTGTAACATGACGGATCCACTGACTGTCCTACAGGAATCAGACACAGGTGACTTGTGTGATACTGAGGATGGAGATAATGAGGACAGAGAGACACATGAGGAACTCCTCCATGATGGCGGGAGGCTGGATGTGGCTGGGATATCACACACATTACACACATTATCTGATATAATAACAGAGGGAAATGTATCCTTCTATTTACAGGGAGCTGAGGACATATTACTGGATGTAAACACAGCTAATAACAATCTACATATATCAGATGACAGGAAAACTGTATCCAGGTCAGATATAGACCAGAATCGTCCAGAAACACCAGAGAGATTTCAATATCATCAGGTGTTGAGCAGTCAAAGTTTCTCCTCAGGGAGACATTACTGGGAAGTGGATGTTGGGGGGTCAGGTGGATGGAGAGTCGGGATGTGTTACCCCAGTATAGACAGGAGAGGAGGGCAGTCAGTGATTGGAGATAATAAGTCCTGGGGTTTGTACAGGATTGGTGATCAGTATATGGTAATACATAACAGTAATAACATCCACTTACCCCCCAATCCCCCCAGTCCCAGAGTCAGGATATATCTGGATTATCAGGCCGGGCAGATCTCCTTTTATGATCTGTGTGACCCGATCCGACACCTCCACACCTTCACCACCACCTTCACTGAGCCCCTCCATGCTGGGTTATGGGTAGTGGGAGGTTGCATAAAGATTTGTGGGAAGAATTGGGAGATGTGAGAACTCCGCCCAAAGATTGGTGATGTCAGAGGGAGGAGAGATGTGATTTGGTGGAATGTTCAACTAATGGGATAAAGCAGTGGGTGGGGTCTCAGTTGGTGTCCTTCAGGCTTTTCTACTATAAATAATAAGTGAGATTTTTCCCTCTGTCACTGGTCACTGTGATTGGGTAGAATATCGGTCCAACTATCTATCTATCTATCTATCTATCTATCTATCTATCTATCTATCTATCTATCTATCTATCTATCTCTCCATCCATGTCATGACAATCTGACATATTACTTTTTCTGTAATTATGACACTGAAAATGATCAGATATGATGTGACCATTCACAGCTAGGCACTAGTATACAATGGATGGCATGAATGAAGCCATCCATTGTATACAACTGTCATGTGACCTGCTGTGATTGGTCACAGCAGGTCACATGGTACCGGCAAAGGGGTTCTGGTACGCAGATCTGTCATCGGCTTTGTCCGAGGCACATGGCCGGTGACAGATTGCACCGCTGCGCGGCTCTGCAAGTGCGAAAACTGCGCATGTGTAGGAGGACGCCATATGGCGTCCACCCGGAAATCTACAGCATTTTCAAGGCCACCATTCGGCTATTGGCCAGGAGGGAAATGGTTAAGTTAATTTTCATTAACTAACATCTCTTGATTTCTCTTTTGAAATGAAATTAGTTTCTGATTTGTCTATCCTTTTTTGTCTAGATGGATGTTTGATGTCCATTGTTTCCTCTCTTATGGTTGTGGACGTATAGGTCAAATAAATCTTTGCTAGGTTACACCTATATATCCTTCTAAAGCATTTAACAGGTAAAATTGTCCAAAGTTTACCTCAACCTATTGAATTATGATTTCTTCATAACTTCCTTTAAATTTAACTAATCTTTTTGTCTATCCCATTGTACCTAGATATCTGATGCCCATTATATCCTCTACAACTGTTTTGGACATGTAGGCCAATTAAGATTTTTTAGGTCATTTTCTCCTAGCTCTGAGAGCTTTCACATCCAGGGTGAGCCATTGAGTCCCATATATATGTATATAAATTTGATTAAATACCTTGTATTGGATATATTAAAGTTGTTTGGTAATTGAACAATTTTCCTTTGATATACCTTTAGACTGCCTTGGCGGTAGAAATTTCCTTAAATCCTCTGAAGAAGCCCGTGAGGACAAAACATGTAGGGAGTAACTACATCTACCTAACCAAGTTTGAATCTCAGTTGGTATTCTTAGAACTGAAATTGTTTTTGTTTCTGTATTTTTCCTTTCTTGTGTTTTTTACAAAAATACAAAATAAAAATTATAACTTTTTACTGTGTGGTATCTATGTCTATGCACCCTGCAAGTCCCATCTTTTCTATTGAATATTTGCAAGTAAATAAATAATAATTAACCCCTAACCTCCTAGTTCTTCTTCTTCTTATAATAATAATAATAATTATTATTATTATTATTCATTTTTGTAGGGGTTAATTATTATTTATTTATGATTTATTCATCATGATTTATGTATTTATTTAGACATTTATTTATTCATACACTATTACTATTTTTTTTATTTTATAGATTTTTCATTTGAGCAGAAAATCGTGCAAAAACGTGCATCACACGTTTCTGTTCTTTTCTATGGGAATAAAAATGCGCCAAAAACGTGCACATCTGCCCAAACTGAGCTACAAAAGTAGCTCAAACTTTTTTTGATCTGTAGGTGACTTGCAGTGGAGATGCAAACCATCTCCAAAGAGTGATATTGATTTTTGCCCCCCTCAGCATTTTGGAGCATCGAGCTTCGCACTACAAAACGTTCAGGTATGATTGCAGCTTAGGGCCTAAGGCTCCATTCACACTTGAGCATTTTGTAGCTCTAAGCTTGAAGCTCCAAAAAAGCTCAGACTTAGAAAATCAATAGTTCTCTATGCTGTCTGTTCACGCGATCAGGGGTGAACAGGCACCATAGAGAACAATTGTTTTTTTAAGTTTGAGGGTTTTTTGGAGCTTGGAGCTTCAAGCTACAAAACCCTGAAGTGTGAATGCAGCCTAAGTGTGTCCTGCTTCACAGACACCTGCTGATGGTTTCCTCTTCCTTTTCCGGCCTCTCCTGCACTCTCTCCAAGCCTATGAATTCTTCATCCCATATCACGGTGTCACGTACCTGATGGGAGACTGAAATGACTAGGTCGGCCTCACTTGTGTCACTAGTCCTGACCCCGCTGGAGTAGGAACAGAGGGAGTCTAGGACCCAGGGGAACAAGAGTGCCAGTAGTTGTTGTTTGCAGCTCTTGCTGAAGAAAACCTTGGAAGGCTGATGATCCTCTGATTTTGGCACAGTAGTAGTAGGCAGAGCAGGTTTTGCAGATTGCCAGGTGTGCACCAGAGCAAGTCAGGTAGTGAGGTCAAGAGACAGGAGCAATGTCATGGAATAGCCAGGGTCATCAACAGTCGGGCAGCATGGTACAGAATCAGAAGGAAAAGCCAAGGTCAGGAGAGGAACAAGCCGGGTCAGCAACAAAGGAATCATACAGGAACAAGCAGGACACAAGGGAGCTGAAGACCAGTCAGTGAGCAGAGACACTCCTTAAATAGGTCGTCTGGTGCCAATATTCGCCGTGCGTGTGCGCGATCGCACATTTCCGGTCACGATTCATCTTGCTGGAAATCCCTTACAAGTGCTAAATAAAGTGACAATAGTGATCAATCAATGTCCAAAAAAGGAAATTGATGCAATTGAGGATCCAGTATTATGATCTCAAAGTATAGTGATCGGCTTTCTATATCCAATAATATGGTGGTGTGCCGGGTAATAGAAGAATTGCGCACTCACCAGATGCACTAAATCATGCACTAAAGATATAAACTCTCAATGGTCAGCCGGAGGTCCTCCCTCTCTGAATAAACAGTGGTCAGAAGTACCTCTATCGTTCTCCTTGCACAGCTCTGTGGGTGGTTAAGCAGTATTAGAGGTACTGCTGACCACTGATGATTCAGAGAGGGAACTCCAGACCAGGCTGTGCATATCCTTAAGAGGACCTCCGGCTGATTATTGAGAGTTTATATCTTTAATGCGTGATTTGATTGCGCATCTGGTGATTGGTCACTTTGCAGTGACAATATATTGTCATCACCTTGTCCCTTTATGGACTCATTAATGTCATGATTTATGGTCACTTTACATGCACTTATAATCACTTTGAATACTATTTGATACAGTGATATGTTTATTATTGTTTTGCTGTTCATATATATTTTATAATTGCCTTTCCACCTTTTGATTCATTGCACTTTATTTGATAATTGACATTCTTATCTCAGCACTGCACCTGCTTTTTATATTACTGGTTTGGAAGGTTTTTGGAACCTTTTTTGTTGTCACAGCAGCTATCCTATAGCGCTCACTTTCCATTCTGTGTTTTTATTTGATTCCTCCCAGAGATTGGTGATGTCACAGGGAGGAGAGATGTGATTTGGTTGGTTGAATGTTCAGCCAATGAGATAAAGCAGTGGGTGGGGTCTCAGTTGGTGTCCTTCATGCTTTTCTATTATAAATAATAAGTGAGATTTCTCCCTCTGTTGCTGATCACTGTGATTGGGTAGAATATCGGTCCAACTACCAGACTGACATGTTCCTATTGGCCAGTGAGGAGGGATGTGCTATCTATCTATTATCTATCTATCTATCTATCTATCTATCTATTATCTATCTATTTATCTATCTATCTATCTATCTATCTATCTATCTATCTATCTATTATCTATCTATCTATCTATCTATCTATCTATCTATTATCTATCTATCTATCTATCTATCTATCTATCTATCTATCTATTATCTATCTATCTATCTATCTATCTATCTATCTATCTATCTATCTATTATCTATCTATTTATCTATCTATCTATCTATTATCTATCTATCTATCTATTATCTATCTATCTATCTATCTATCTATCTATCTATCTATCATCTATCTATCTATTATCTATCTATCTATCTATCTATCTATCTATCTATCTATCATTATTAATACATTTACAATGAGTTTGTTCTGTGGATGATTTTATTGTGTGAAGAAATACAAACGAATAATCGATCTACAAATGGAGAGGAAGAGATGAAAATCGATGGAAAAATCTCCAAGGAAACATATGAAGAAATGATCCCGAGATTTACTAGTGACAGAAAACATGGGATCTATCCCCAATATAATGATCTGACTATAATAATGTCTGATGAATAAAACTGGAATATGTCCCCAATATCATGTGTCCCTATAGAATGGATCCCCAATAGAGTCCTACTGGATCCCTTTTACAATGTGTCCCTGTAGAATGTATCCCCAATATAATTCTACTGGAACCCTTTTATAATGGATCCTAATATGTGTTCCCATAGAATGGATCTACTAATAAAATTCTGTTGGATTCCTTTTATAATGGATCCTAATATAATGTGTCACCATAGAATGGATCCCCAATAGAATCTTACTGGATCCCTCTTATAGTGGATCCTAATACAATGTATCATTGTGGTGTTGTATCTTATGATCACTCGATGTGTCCTGGTGATGGAGGAGGAATCAAGAAAGGAGATGTTAATGTGAATAAAGTTTTTTCTCTCTTGTACATGTGACATGTCGGTGATAGAACACAGAAATCATGACCTGGAGATGTATTCCTGGTCATTGTGGGGGTGTTAAAGCTTCAGTGAATGGGAGTTGCAGAAGTCAGTGCTGATAGATCAGTGTTACATTATGTCCCATCCCCCCTCCATGATCATATTGTACAACTTTGTAGCAAGTCACAAGGTGAAATGCTGCAGCAGAGTCTGTTCTGTGTCAGACAATTGTGAATCACTGGTGGCAGAGTTTTCTCAGGAGCACACACAACTCCCAATATCCACGGTGATAATTCTGTAATACCAACCCCCACTTCAGACAGGGGTGATACAAGCTTTAATATATGGTTGTTCTTCAAGGAGGCAATACATTCTTCTTCCCGGAGAAGCGATTCTTTACATTCATACATACATTCAATGAAACATTTGAAGCTCCAGAGCTGCAGATGCACCAGAATTCTGTGATCCCCGAGGGGGGCTTTGTCAAACATAACAGGACCAGTCCAGGAGCCTGGGAGGTAGGAGAGTTACACCTTTTATAAGATTTGTTTCAGGTACTTATATAGTGCCTTCAATTTACATATATATTGTCCATTCACATCAGTCCCCACCCCCGAGGAGTGTACACTCCCCCCCTCTCCCCCAGACTGTCCTGAGAGACATGAATCAGTGACAAAATGTTTTTCAAAAGAACCGTTTTTAAAGGGGCAGTCATTTTTCATTGCTTAAAGTTAAAAAAAAGAGAAAAATTCCTTTCAATATCATGCCTGGGGGGGTCCCCTTAACCCACCTGCAAAGCTGCACATCTGTACAATGTATAGGACCTGCTGCAGCTGGACTGATATTTGTTTTTAATTTAAAATAAAAAAGTGCGGGGTCTCCCCCCTTATCCATTCCAGACCCTTTGGCCTGAATTTACTAAGACTTGAGTCTACCAGCAGATTCTGACCATTCAGGCAGACTCAATTAAATCAATGAGGACCTGTCAGTCTTCTGAGAGGCGTCTAGCAATCTCATTGAAAAGCGTCTACTTTTCTGTTAGTAAATGTGGAATTGCGTTTGGCACATTTTTAGGTGCAATGCCGGATATGTTTGCTAGATGGCGCACAAGCCCGGGCATGATACCATTGGCGTTTTCCTGTTAGCAAAAGAGAATACTTAGAATATAACATAATTAGTACACCTATATTATTAATTTTTTTTTTTTTTTTGCTATTTCTCCAAAATGATCAGACAACTAATGCATTTACTAATGAATGTCATACATTCTATTTTTAAATGTTAAACATTCTCACACTTATATCTCAAATAATTTGGACTGCTTAATAATTTTATAATAATAATAATGTTTAATAATTTGGAATAAGTTCCCAATATAATGATATATCTTCATTCTCTTTAATCACGTAACTATTCTATGTTACAGTCAAGTGCAGCGCTATAAATGCATGTGATCAATAATGAACGCATGTAAAAACCAAAAAGTGCAAAGAATTGCAACAATGATGTAAAATGGTGCTAAAATAAGTTCAGCTAATCATTCCTGAATAATGGAATGTCCTTGGTGTGAGAGTACCAACTCAGAGACTGCCTATGAATGGCACGTGTGGTCTCTCCGTGACGGACAGTAGTGCATGAACTCGTGAAAGGTAAACCACCCTTGGGACTGGTCTTCACTCACCAGAACAAAAGTATTAATGCGCATGGGTTATACACATCTGGGGGTGCAGCGGTATGCTGGCAGCTATGAGTTAGTCATCCAGCTCCATCCATCAGGGTGGGTGCCCAAATGGTCCTGGGGAGGAATTAGCTCAGCCACAGGAGCCAGAAAGGTGCTTAATAATGTAGTACACTGTCACAGGGGTGGGTGACCTTTCACGAGTTCATGCACTACTGTTCGTGGTTATATTTATCTTGTGTAATACCATTTTACTAGTCTATATCATTTGACCAGCACTCGCTTTATCATTTTTAAACAATGTAACTATTCTACATTGTATCTCAAACTGTGTCTCCCACAGTGGTTTAGTGGTTAGAGCTCAGAACTTACAGCATTTGGGTCATGGGTTCTAATCCCAGTGATAGCTGCATCCCAGTTTGCATGCTTTCCCTGTATGGATGTGTTTCTGCCAACACTCAAAAGACATGCTGTTAGGTTCATTGGGCCTGTGTTAATGTTAAAAAATAACATTTATGAATGTTAACAAAATGGAGATCAATTTTCTGGGTTGTGTCAGTGCCAGGAATATTGATCAATTATGATTTTGCCTAATGACTAGAAAGTGGATGAATGTTACCTGCGTCCTGTTTTTCTACCAAGTTGGAAATGTGCAAGTTTCATGCTGTGTATATTTCATTGTAACTTTTTTATCTTCGTTTAAATCTGTCTCCTTATACAACTTGAGCCCCTCCCCCACCCCATCATCACCTGTCCCATATGCAAATCTATGGATCACCGCCCCACTCTTTTTAACTATTTACTGATCAAGTGAATGTGTCTCATTTTCTATCAGCTACAGCTCAGATCTCACATTATTATACGATTGCTGATTGTATTTCACCACTAGTCTGATTGAATTCACAATTCCTGGTCAGTCCCGTTCCCTGACCTCTAATAATCTTTAGGGCCAGTTCACACTACATGTGTTTCAGTTGCTTTTTCGGCATCACAAACGCACAGAAAGAAGGTTATGTGGTTGTCAATGTCATAGTTCACATCAGCGTTTGCATTTTAAGTGCATTGTAGGTGCTGTAAACAAAGTTGACCACGCTGCATTGTTTCTGCACAGAACTGTACTGGAACACATTGAAATGTCCTTGAATGTACTAAAACGCACATGTCCCTAATTAAATTGAATAAAAAGAAAGTAGAAAAAACTAACTGGAAGGGATACAAAAATGCAATGCAACGTGTCCAAAACGCATCCAAAATGTACTGAAACACACTAAACATGCATGCCAAAAGGGCATGAAAAAAACCCATCAGGAACACATCTAGACTGTTTCTATAGTGTGAACTGGCCCTTAGGACTTGTTCACACCATTGGTGGTGCAGAAACGCATGCAAGAACACACATTTTCCAGCACAGCAAAGAAATGCAATGCCCTCTGCAGATGTGCACAGTTAGGCGCAACACACTTTTAAAATAATATGCCTGCAGTATTTTTGCATGTTCCCACACATTAGGCAGGCCATTGAAATTAACGAGCTGAGGGAAAAAAAAAAAGTAAAAAATGCCCAATTCACACAGGTCCTCTGGCCTGTACAGCATGAATGAGGGGGTTGTTCATGTGGGTGGAGCCACCTGTTACACTATGGGGACACAGCAGCTGTATGAACACAGGTTTTAATCTGACAGGTGTGATGGCGTGGGGAAGTGGCCCTGAATGCTCACTGTGTTCAGGGCTGTACACCTGCACCCATATGCTTGTCAAATTATGACCTGCAGCAATTCCATAGTGTAACATAGGTTGCCTGCAAACGGCGATAGCCACAAAAACCAACCACTGATTCCCACTCTACAGGCCACAGCACCCGTGAGCCCCAAAACCTCAATTACACCTCAATTACACACACAGCTTTATTTATGAACTCAGTACAGTTTTATCATTTAGATTTCACAGGAATATGGTTGGGATTATGTCCATTAATAATGTTTTTAGTGTATTTTTACCATAAATATAATTTGGATATTTTCTCTGGTGGTGGGGGGCTGTCAGGTATGCTGTACGGGGCCCCATGATATCTAACAGTGGCCCTGGGTGTATGCTTGTGTCTGTGCCACCTGTATAGTTAGGAAGAACCTTGAACCTCTGCTATGTACCGCAATGGATCTAGGAATTGGACATGTTTTCAACTGAAAATACAATTATTAGTAATGTTTCCCCGGCCAATGAGGATCAGCTCCTCGGTGGAGAACAGCGATCTCGCCATGTCCAGATGTGGTCTGGAATTCCACAAAAGAACAATTCACAAAACTAAAAAATAGACTTGCAAATTACCACTAAACTCTCCTAACTACACTCCCATCCATTCACACTCCCCACTTCCAGGTGTGTGCAAACGTCCTTCTGCAAACGTCATGACGTATTTCCGGTATGACAGCTGCTCTAGGGCCTCCTCCAACAGCCGTCTTGACATTTATTTGTGCATCATAGCAATTTTACATGTGGCTCTATTGTGTATATGACATTCGCAAATATATGTTTGCAGTTCTATTGTAGATTTTGCATTGGTGAATGTATGCTTGCAGCTATACTGTGTATATGACATTGGTGAATGTATGCTTGCAGCTATACTGTGTATATGACATTGGTGAATGTATGCTTGCAGCTCTACTGTGTATATGACATTGGTGAATGTATGCTTGCAGCTATACTGTGTGTATGACATTGGTGAATGTATGCTTGCAGCTATATTGTGTATATGACATTGGTGAATGTATGCTTGCAGCTCTACTGTGTATATGACATTGGTGAATGTATGCTTGCAGCTGTACTGTGTATATGACATTGGTGAATGTATGCTTGCAGCTATACTGTGTGTATATGACATTGGTGAATGTATGCTTGCAGCTATACTGTGTATATGACATTGGTGAATGTATGCTTGTAGCTATACTGTGTATATGACATTGGCAAATATATATTTGCCAGTAAAGGCCCAAAGTCAACATAAATTGGTGGCCCAATTTATTACTGTTAAGAGGATTGTAGAAAAAGAATAGCTAGTTGCACATTGAACACGACCTATTCATTGGTACATAACATGGTCTTGTCGTGCAATAGAGGGCTTTTGGTTTGTTAGTTTGGACATACTTGCACATGTGCGCTCTAACAAGGAAGATTTGGGCATATTATATAGCTAGGAAAAATAAGTGTTAGGGGTGCTAGTACATTTCAGATACTTATATAGCGCTGTCAATTTACACAGCGCTTTACTTATAGATGTGGTAAATTCACATCAGTCCCTAACCCTCAAGGGGCGTACTAAGAGCCCTAACTTACATTCATACATATACTAGGGCCAATTTTGACAGGATCCAATTAACCTACCAGCATGTCTTTAGAGTGTGGGAGGAAACCGGAGTACCCAGAGGAAACAGGCACAGGGAGAACATGCAAACTCCAGGCAGGAGGTGCCATGGCTGGGATTCGAACCAATGACCCTAGTACTGCCAGGTGGAAGTGCTAACCATTTAGCCACTGTGCAACACAACTAAAACATGAAATAATCCCCCCAAAAAATACACAGTCCAAATGTTTATTGATCAAATACACATTCCACATTTATTTGGACAGCAACAAAAAGCTACATTCAATATCTTGGTGTGAAAAAAAAAAAAAAAAGGATTGATGTTGCTAAAATAGAACGGTCCTGCTCATAAGAGCTTACAATCTAAAGATTATACTTATAATGAACTGTGCTTTCACAGGTTACAGCAGGAAACAAACGGTTAATATGAATCACTTGGGCTTATCCACAAAACAAGCTGCAGATCGAAATATCAATATAAAAATACATACGTGCCAAAATAAAAACACTTCCCACCTCCCCAAATCCTGCACACATACATTTCTCACGTTTGTCTGAAAACTGCATTTCATTCTAAATAAAGCAAACTTTTAAGAGCAGAGCAATGGACATGTGTTAGGATTACAATGCAAAGATAATAAACACAATCATTGTACAATAACACACAAACACACCTTAGAAGGAAGAACATGCAAAACATTTACAGCCCACATCAAAACACAGCATGAGTGTGGCCTGGGGCAATTCACCACAATATCTCCCCCCCCCCCAAACACAGCGTGAGTGTGGCCTGGGGCAATTCACCACAATATCTCTTCCTCCCCCCAAACACAGCGTGAGTGTGGCCTGGGGCAATTCACCACAATATCTCTTCCTCCCCAAACACAGCGTGAGTGTGGCCTGGGGGCAATTCACCACAATATCTCCCCCCCCCCCAAACCACCACAGACAAGGACATGCAGAAATAATGTGCCTATACAAGGCAAAAATCAGCCCCAACTGCATCTCTATATATAAGGTAGGCCACACCCACCACTGCAACTCTTTATATAAGGTAGGCCACACCCACCACAGTCATTCATTTAGTCAGAGAAAGTGTTTGCACCTGATGAATTCTCTTCCCACCTGCGTTAACCCTTGGTATACAGGCCCCACAAATCAGAGTCAGAAAGAAAGCCACAGTGACGTGTACCTGTACAACATACAACAGAACATTGAACAGGGATGTGAAAGGGAACCCTATTGGCAATATTTCTTGGCCCTATGGGCACAATGCACTCCAGATTATCGCATGAGTTAAGGCAGTCACATGACCACATCTCGCATGCAATACTGAAAATGTCAATTCACTTTTGCTAGTATGCAGCATTTCCCAAAAATGGGAAAAACACTCAGGAAATCAAACATAAAAAGACCTTACACCGCGGTCACATCAAAGCCGATTTAGAAATTGTGCGACATACAGTGAAGATGCTGATTTCCTTACGATTTGCAAGACATCTGACACCAATATCTATGCAAATCGTCACAAAAGTAGTACATGTACTACTATAGAAATCAGTGTCGGAAACGCACCCATGTGACTGCTCTAATAGCAGACAATAGGGTGCGACTTGGCATACGATTTGCAAGCCTCATGTCATGCAAATCACATGCCAAGTCGCACTCAATGTGACCGCTATTAGAGCATTCATATTGGTGTGGTTAAAACTTGGTTGGAGCCGCAACAATTTCTAAAGTAATGAATACACGACTTTTCATGCGTTTTGCAGAGAGACCTGTGTCAGATGCCTTGCAAATCGCACTTTAAATCAGCATGTCCCCCGACTTTGAAATCATGTGACTTCACTGTAAGTCACATGATGTGACTGTATTGTAAATAACAGCACTTAGAAATCTGCTTTAATCTGATCGGGGTAGCCCCCAGTAACATTTTTTGCAATTTGGTATGCAATCGGCATGACAGGCGACTTGCAAATCGTAGACCAAGTTGCACCCTATTGTCCACTGTAGGCTCTGTTCACATCCAATTGGATTGTGAACTCGTGCAACTTCACTGTAAATTGGGCAATTGCCACATCGGATTAGATGTGACAGTGGTGTTATCCCCCAGTAACATTGTGTGCAATTTGCCATGCAAATGGTAAGTTGCTGGCCATGCCAATTGCATGACAAGTCGCATCCAGGGTGTGCAATTTCAGGTGCGATTTGTGAATTGGCATCGTATTTGATATCGGACATAATGAATGTGAATGTGAGGGGATTAACATTCGCCATTTGTTTGTTGAACTTACGATTTCAAAGGTAGTTCTTGTCGAACGTTTGGGCCATTTAGTAGCAATTTCACATCTAGACTCCAATAGAAATTAGAATGCTAAACACAACTGAAATCACAACTAGTCTGAAAATCTCTAGAAAACGGTGAAATTGGCAACTTAAAGCGCAATTTTCAATTGCATATAGTGTGAGCGAAGCAGGTAAATCAACAAAGGAAATAAATCTTTGAAGGCATGTGGTACCTGCCTGCTGGGATAAGAGTCTGCTATGCATTTGTTGGAAGAATCCACGCCAGTATTTGTAACAATTTTGATGTGTGGATTCCCCACCCAAGCCTTTTCTCTCTCTCTCTCTTCTGTATGTCTCTCTTTATCAATCTTCAGTATGTATCTCTCGCTCTTCTCTCTCTCTCACTCTTCTGTATGTCTCTCTTTATCACTCTTCAGTATGTATCTCTCACTCTTCTGTATGTCTCTCTTTATCACTCTTCAGTATGTATCTCTCACTCTTCTCTCTCTCACTCTTCTATATGTCTCTCTTTATCACTCTTCAGTATGTATCTCTCACTCTTCTGTATGTCTCTCTTTATCACTCTTCAGTATGTATCTCTCACTCTTCTGTATGTCTCTCTTTATCACTCTTCAGTATGTATCTCTCGCTCTTCTCTCTCTCACTCTTCTGTATGTCTCTCTTTATCACTCTTCAGTATGTATCTCTCGCTCTTCTCTCTTTCACTCTTCTGTATGTCTCTCTTTATCACTCTTCAGTATGTATCTCTTGCTCACTCTTCTCTTTCTCAGATCTTTGCTTGACAAATCCTTCACAAAAGGGGGTGGAGTGTAAACCAGCATTATCAAATCTATTAGTAATCCAGGCCCTTATCTCATCCCATTGTATGACATTCACATTAGGTGCAGCTTTGAAGGTGTTTCAACAGACAAGGCCTCATTCTAGGGATCATTTAGACAGAAAGCAAAGATGTTGCCAGAACATCTATTTGAAGACAGCCACACTGGGAGATCATGCTACTTCCTTGCTGTGGTTGGGATTTAAACCGACAACCCTAGAGCTGTGAGGCAGCAGTGCTAACCACTAATCCACAGAGCTGCAATGCTAATCTGCCTGTATTTCTGTGGTGTGAATCCATCCGAAGTCCCTGGGCAAGGTCAGTGTAACTAGCCAGACTAGACAAATGTTGTGCTATGTTGCCAATTCCGATGTATGTTGGTTCTATGTATCCCAATACAAGGGATTACAATACTAATACATGCTTACCTCGGTTTACCAACGCCTCAGGGAACGTCATATTTGGGGTACAAATGCCAAACCATTAAAATTAATTGGTCGGGGGGCGCATGCGCGGCCGGCTCGGGGATGGACGCGCTATAAGCACAGCTCCGTCCACCCGCCAGCGCTGAAGCGGCACACTACGACCCCAGGGAAAACAAACTACTCACGGCACTTCCCGGAAGGTGCCCGCAGGCCACTGGTCATGCCCCGCAGGAAAAAAAGCCCGGGGCAACCAGGGAAATTAACCCACTTCTTCCCGGCCGTCCAGCCGGGAATCCAAGATGGCGGCCGCCATGCGGACATGCAGGGACACTGCAGTAACCAGGAGGAGGACTACAGATCCCAGCCTGTGGATCCCAGACTGCAGCAACAGCTCTATCCAGGGGACCCGGGTGAGTTGTCACCCCCACTGTCACCCACGTCCTGCAGCCAGTTAAATCAAGGCCACGACTTGATAGTGACCCTGCCGACACATGCCAGGCCCTAAACCTTCCGCCTCAGCCACCATATCCTACTCTGCCCGACATAGACACATTTCCAGCATCTGACCAACCTCTTACTGAAATATCCATGAAGAACATGCTAACACTACTGCGCCAAACTATACATAACGATATTACTGCACCAATGACCCAAATTACTAATCTGGTGCAAAGACAGGAACGCAGGATCAGCCATATTGAAACCAACATAGCGGATATAGTGGAAGCGCACAATGATTTGATCGATGCTCATTCTAACCACACGTCAGATATCGAACAAATCAACCTAAAATTGGCCGATATAGAGGATTGATCACGCCGCAATAATATTAAATTCAGAGGGATCCCAGAAACGGTGTCTAACGAAGCATTATTACCATATCTACATCACTTCCTCAAGCTGTTAATTCCAACACTCTCTGAAGTAGAGGCCATAATTGATCGAGCACATCGACTACCTAAGCCTTCATTCTTGTCAGCAACCATTCCTAGGGATGTGCTCGTCCGCATACACTTCTACCATATTAAGGAGAGAATTATGATGGCGGCTAGAAATCTACCTCCACTCCCATCCTCACATGCGACTCTACGTCTTTATGCTGATCTATCTAAGGCCACGCTTTCCAACAGGAAAAAAATGATACCAATCACGAAAGCGCTTAGAAATCACAATATGGCCTATCAATGGGGATTCCCCACTAAATTAATCGTACGTCACCAAGGCAGAATCTACACTATTAAAAACCTAGAGGCTGGTTTGGACTTCCTTAAGGCCTGGAGCATTTTACCTGCTGATCCACAGAAGAACAACCCTGGTTCCGTTCAAAACATGGAAGCAACCTGAAGGGCTTAGCGGCACCAGCCGCGTCTACATCTCTCTCTTTATATTTTTCTCTGGACGCGATATCTGAATACTCCTAATTCTGGCGATCGGCCTAAACCCTATGGCTCTGAAATTCAAGGTTTTGATTAGATATGACCCATCCGAGGGTCATATCCTGCTTGACCCCCCCTTTTTTGATGTAGCAATCCTGGCTATACTGTTTACTTGCTTTATGTGCAAGTGTTTTTTTATTGTTATTTTTCCCTCTCCACCCATCCCATCCAATGGCACCACTGACTATATATTTCTGACACAAACCTTCACCCTCGTGACCGTAACTAACACTAGCAAAAAAATCACCCCAAGTATATTTGTACTTCAAGAACACATTTATGAATGATTACCATCACATCTCTTAATGTGCGGGGCCTCAACTCCCCTTTCAAGAGATCGATGTTATCTAGAGAAATCCGGAAATCTCAAACGGACTTACTCTTCATACAGGAATCGCACTTCGCCACAGAAAAAGTCCCTAAACTCTATCTACATCGCTTCTCTCAACTATTCATGGCAACAAACATCAAAAAGAAGAATGGTGTTATTATCGCTGTTAACGACGCTCTTTCTTTCAAACTTACCTCCACACTACTCGACCCGCAAGGCCGCTATATTATCTTGACGTGCCAAATTAATGACATCTCTTACACCCTGGTGAACGTATATGGCCCTAACAATAAGCAACTTAAATTCTATCGGAAACTCTATACTCGCATCTCCCAACATCAACAAGGTAGACTTATTATTGGCGGAGACTTTAATGTTCTCAGTGACTCACAACTAGACTCTTCCTCTAGTAAGAAATCCTGTAACCTTAACTTCAACCCCTTCCTGCACGACCATGACCTATACGACATATGGAGATGCCAACATGGTACGGAAAGAGACTACACCTACTTTTCACCCCCTCATCTCTCATATTCTAGAATTGACATGTTTATCACCGATAAATGGACTCTGCAACACGTGACTTCCTCCAGCATCGGTACTATCACCTGGTCTGACCACGCACCGATCACCATAGCCTTGGATGACAACCGAAGGTCGGCGATTCCACCTATTTGGAGACTTAACTCTGCACTTTTAAATATCCCGGAAAACCAGAAATTTATATTAGATGCACATGACCTCTTTTTTGAAACTAACTCTACCCCGGAGATCTCTGTTACCACTCTTTGGTTGACATATAAGGCTTATATGAGAGGTATCCTCATCCAATTGAATTCTCATATTAAAAAACAACGGTCTAAGCAAATTGAACAACTCCTTGACTCTATACGCACAAATGAAGGCATTAATAAACAGAATCCAAACGCTACCACAACTGCGGCGATAAGCCGAGATAGGGACAAACTACGCACTACTCTATTACACGCCTATGATTTTAACCTCCAAAAAACAAAATCCCAATTTTATGCGCTGGGCAATAAAACTAATTCTCTTCTTGCCAAAACCATCAAACAAAAACGGCTTAAAAACAAAATTGTCACGATTCAACACCCAATTTCTAATGTTCCATTGACTAACCCACAAGATATAGCTAATGCATTTGCGTGTTATTATCAATCCCTATACAACATAAAAGACGACCCAAACACAACTCAACCAACGAACCCGTCGGTCGAGAATTTCCTACGTCATACTGAGCTTCCTCATCTTACACCCAACCAACTAGCCTCCCTTTCTGTCCCGATCTCACCTTTAGAGATCGAGAAAACCATAAACAAACTCCCCATGAATAAATCACCGGGAAATGATAGCTTTACCAATGAATTTTATAAGATGTTCGCGCCCCATCTCAAATCACACCTATCTGATCTCTATAACTACGTTGCCCCTAAAGGAGAATTCCCCCCTGACATGCTGCAATCAATAATCTCTACCATCCCAAAACCGGGTAAGGACCCCCAACTAGTCCAGAACTATAGACCAATTTCACTACTAAACACGGACCTAAAAATTTATGCCAAGATAATAGCTCAACGACTCCTCCCGTACCTTCCCACGTTGATCAACCCTGATCAAGTGGGATTCGTACCGGGTAGGCAGGCCCCTGACGCAACTCGACGACTTATATCACTGATACACCACCTTGAATCGAACAAACAACCTTCACTTCTCCTATCTCTTGACGCAGAAAAAGCATTTGACCGCATTCACTGGCAATTCATGACACTTACTCTACAAAAACTGGGAATTACGGACTGGATGCTGTCTGCGATTTTATCCCTCTACTCCAAACCCTCAGCTAGAGTCCTCACTAATGGTACGCTCTCACAGCCATTTCAAATATCTAACGGTACTAGACAAGGCTGCCCTCTTTCCCCCATTATCTTCGCTTTACTCATTGAACCACTGGCATCCAACCTTAGAAATGACCCCAATTTCTCGGGAATTAAATTTCTCCAGCATGAACACAAAATCAGCCTTTTTGCAGACGACATTATTCTAATGATTACAAACCCCTACAAATCACTCACTTCAATACGTACGCACATACAAAACTATGCAGATGTATCTTATTATAAGCTTAACGAACCCAAATCTTTAATTTTAAACCTTCACACCCCTGCTCTGACCCAAAACCTCCTTACAAAACAATTTCCTTTCAAATGGGAAAAACATAATATCCCATACCTGGGGATTAAACTTACTCCCAAAACCAATCAACTCTATGCAACTAATTTTCAACCACTTCTTGACACGATTCCACAGGAGCTTAGGAACCTACGTACAACCACGTTATCAATGCTGGGCAGAATAGCTACTCTTAAAATGTGTATATTGCCTAAAATTTTATATATATTTCGTACATTGCCTGTTCCTATACCCTCCTCGTTCTTCTCTACAATTCAAAAAATTTTAAATAAATTCTTATGGAATTCTAAACGGCCTAGATGCTCTACAAACCTTCTGATACGCCCGCCCTCCAGAGGTGGAGCCGGCCTCCCACATTTGAAATCCTATTATCAGGCAGCCATATTGGATCAGCTATACTACTGGTGGCACCCGACCCAAGACAAAACATGGACTATTATGGAAACCGCCATGTACTGTATTCGCCAAATACCTTAACAGACCTATTATTTACGCCTCGTACGACACAGATTAGACCTTCACACGATCACCCATGCATCCAAGCCTCTCTGATAGCTTGGCATGATTTCCTGACTTACACTCATTCACTTAAGACTAATTTACGAATCCCGACTCCCATATCCTCTCTGCACTTCTTACCCCCCCACTTGAACCTAAAATCTTGGAAAACGTTGGGTATACGCTATATCCAAGATATTCACAACAATCATAAACCCGAGTCGTTCCAGACCCTTCAAAAAAGATTCTGTCTTCCCGATACGGAACAATTCACTTTTATGCAAATTTCCCATTTGCTCCATAACACGCATATTCCACTTGAATTAGACTTCCCTGCTACTGCACACCATTTCTACCACAAAACTTTTTATCCAAAGAAAGGAATCTCTACCTTTTATACATTACTTACTGAAGCACAATTTATGACTCATACATCATCCCTTACCAATTGGGAGACAAATCTCCTTCTTCCAACAACCCCGCAACCATGGCAAGTGACGTTCTCCATCACATACAAAGCCTCGAAATGTAGCTCCCACTGGGAATCTTATTTAAAAATTCTCCACCAATGCTACTTAACCCCTGCCAAATTATCCATTTATTACCCACAGCAATCGCAAACTTGTTGGAGGCGTTGTGGTGACACTGGTTCGCTCTTCCACTTACTATGGTCATGCAAATCCCTCAAGTCCTATTGGAATAAAGTTTTCCAATTAATCTCTTCAGTCACAGATTACCCAACACCCCCTAATCCAGGGCTAGCCCTTCTTCATCTAACGATAGATCAATTTCCCGTTTGCTCACGCATCATTTTCATACACATTCTGGCAGCTGCAAAGACTAACATTACGAGACTATGGCGTTCTACCTCACCCCCCTTATTAGCCCGCCTCCTAGTTGATCTCAACTTGCAATGTGAGATGGAGCGAAGAACGGCCCTCCGAAATTCCTCCTACCATAAATTCACATTACACTGGTCTCGATGGCTAAAACATCCCAAATGCTCAATTGTCTGATTACGAATCCTAAACCTTATAAGATACTACATTGTAGTCCATTGGTGCCCTCATCTCCCCCTCTCACACTTTTCTATACCCCTTTTCATCCCCTGTTTAGTTCTTTTATGTTTTCATATTCATCGGTAAGGTTCACAATCCAATGAGAATACCTCTCTTGTAAGTATGATTATGATAATTTGAACTCCCAGCCGGATGGTGGGGGTTTATTACCTCATTTTTTCATTCTATATGTTGTTGTTTCATTTATGTGAACCCTGTACTCAAATGTTTCTATATAATGACATAACATGTTTTGTTCAGAAACCTAAAAATTCCTAATAAAAATCATTTGAAAATAAAATTAATTGGTCGGTTTACAAATGTTCAAATAATTTGGTTCACAATACGAAGTGTATGTCTGCGCTGATTTTTCAATGCTAATGGCTAATGCGTTTTTTTGTCCTTCACTATAGTACACAAGCTTAGCTGTCACTTTCCCCAAAGTTACAGAACAATTTCTTCATTTTAATTAACTAAAAGTCAACCTTGTTACCTTTAAGGAAATAAACTCAAACAAAACTTACTCTTTGAGCCGGGGAAGTGACAGCTAAATTTCTGAGCTATTGTGAAGACCAAAAAAGCCAGAATTACATTTAAAAACCAGCACCATAATAAAAAAAAAAACAGTGTGGGGTCCCCCCTCCCATCCATACCAAGCCTTGGGTCTGGTATGGATATTAAGGGGTAACTCCACACCAAAATAAAAAAAAACAGCATGGCTTTCCCCCCAAATTTCATACCAGACCCTTATCCGAGCATGCAGCCCGACAGGGCAGGAAAGGGGGGGACGAGCGAGCACCCCCCCCGATCCATACCAGGCCACATGCCCTGAACATGGGGGGGTGCTGTGGGCTTTAATAAGGGGGCCTCCAGATCCCCCCCACCCCCCCCCCCACACATCACCCTGGCTCACTGCATAAGGCTGGTGAGCCTCCGTCAGGAGCGTAACGTTTTTTTTATCTTTTTTCGGCTCACTGGCGCCTGACACAGTGATTGACGTTGGATCTACTTCAGGGGACATTGTTTTATTAAAGGACTTGTCAAAGACCGTGTCCTGTGGTTTTTTACACTACACTTTGTTTTTTTGTGAATTAGTAGAGGGACCATGTACCGCATACTCATTCACGTGGGGGGGCTGGGATCTGGGGGCCCCCTTGTTAAAGGAGGCTTCCAGATTCTGATAAGCTCCCTGCCCAACATGGGGACAAGGTGCTTTGGGGGGAGCCCCCCTGCCCCAAAGCACCCCCCCATGTTGAGGGCATGTGGCCTGGTATGGTTCAGGAGGGGGGGGCGCTCGCTCGTCCCCCCCGTTTCCTGACCTGCCGGGCTGCATGCTCGGATAAGGGTCTGGTATGGATTTTTGGGGGAACCCCACACTGTTTTTTTTTTCATTTCGGCATTGAGTTACCCCTTAATATACATACCAGACCCGAAGGGTTTGGTATGGATGGGAGGAGGGACCCCGCGCAGTTTTTTTTTTTTTTTTTTTATTGCAGACCTTTATTTTTACATTCAGCTGTCAAAATAAATATTATCTAGACCTTCAAAATAAGTAAAATCATTACAGAAATAATTATAAAGGATAAGAAAAGAAAATAGAATCAATAGAACTAAGGAAATCAAATTAAAATACATAAAGATATGCCGAGTGCTGTTTGTTAAACACAGTAGATGTGACCGAGTGCCGGCTGTCAGAGGACTCCACACACAGGAGACGAGACCGAGTGCCGGCTGTCAGAGGACTCCACACACAGGAGACGTGACCGAGTGCCGGCTGTCAGAGGAATCCACACACAGGAGACGAGACCGAGTGCCGGCTGTCAGTGGAATCCACACAGAGATTTACTATTGAACAGGGTCTAAAAAGAAAGCGCCCACAGAAGGCGTCTAAAATGTGTTCTGCACATGCTCAGTTATATCCGGCCATAGACACTGGAAAAGAGTCTAGTTCTTCACTGTGACAACTTGCTTTAAAAAAACAATTTTTTACACATTTTAAAATTTTTTTGAAATGTCAGATATTGTTTAAAGTGAAGTCTGTATATTTGGCAAAACAAATTTCAATGTGAACGTGTCTCTGCAGTGATTTTTCATGATGTTAGACGTGCTTCTTAGCAAGTCTGCTTTTTGAGTCTGATTCCTGGGCTGTGTCTGGTTAGTAAATTCAATTTGGAGTCTACTTGTTGACGCTTCTCTTTAGTAAATGTCTTTGCAGTCTAAAAGTAGACGGTCGCTATTAAAAAGTAGACTTTAGCGCACAGAAATGTGTCTAGGCACAATAGTAAATTCGGGCCAAAGTGTCAGAAAAGGCTTGGTCTTCAGGTGGTTAGAAGAGTGAGTGATGTGTGGCATAAACTTCTAATTCTGGGCATAAAATGCCCCCACCCCCCAAAATGATCCCTTTATGGAAAGTAGACACCCCAAACTATTTGCTGGGAGGCATGTTGAATCAATAGAAGAATTTATTTTTTTACCACAAATTTTTGGAAAATAAATTTTTTTTTTCTACACAAAATTGTCACTTAAATTATTATTATTATACAGTATTTATAAAGCGCCAACAGTTTTCTCAGCGCTGTACATTACAATGGGAGAAAATACATGAGACAGTACAGTAACAATACAATAAAATACACAAGGGGTTCGAGGGCCCTGCTCCTTGGAGCTTACAATCTAGGAGGGAGGGGATAGTGGTACAGGAGGAAATGGCTGTGGGGGGTGGAGTGGTAGGAAGAGTGGAGGAGATCGGCAATTAGCAGAGGGCGGGGTAGGCTTCCCTGAAGAGATGGGTTTTCAGGATGCGCCTAAAGGTGAGGAGGGTCGGTAACAGTCTGATGGATTGGGGTAGTAAGTTCCAGAGGATGGGGGAAGCCCTGGAGAGGGCTTTTAGTGTGTAAAAGGTAGAGATACCTTTACCTGGATATTTTGTTTTGTGAAAAAATTGGTATGCGGTGGTAGGAACTTTCATAAAATGAGGAATATTTATTGTTAGTAAGCAGTGAGCTATTCTCAGGTAGGTGAAGTATTCAGTTGCGGGTAGATTACATTTATCGTGGAGAGTCTGGAACGATTCCAAATTGTGATTTGTGTAGAGATCTTTTATGTCGGTTAGGCCAGATTTTTCCCATTGTAATAGAGTTAGGGATGGAGTGATGAGGTGTAGTATATTGATTGGGGTGGGTATGTGTTTGGTATTTTCAAAATTAGTAGTTATAAGGTTGTACCAGGCTTGGAGAAAGGCTTGGATACAAGGGTGTTTAAGTAGGTATTTGGTTTGGGGTATTTGCGGTGTGAAGAGTATGTTTTGAGGTAAGAGTGGAAGCAATGGGAGTGTTTCCATGCTAGACCATAATTTTTCTTTTGTTGTTTTGTTGGGTGCAACCAAAAGTATATTTGGTCAAGAAGAGTCGCATTGTAGAGCAATACAGTTGCAAGACAAAGTATGTGAACCCCTTGGGATTACATGGAGTTTTGCATGAATTTGGCATAAAATGTGCTCTGAACGTCATCTAAGTCACAACAATAGAAGAACACCGTCTGCTGAACATAATACTACAAAACATTAGATGTTGCCATGGTTTAATTGCACATAACATGTAAACATTCACAGTGCAGGGAGGAAAAAGTATGTGAGGGCCTAGCTTAATGACTTCTCCCATAGCTAATTGGAGCCAGGAGTGAGCCAACCTTGACTCCAATCAGTGTGATGATATTGGATGTGTTGCTGACAGCTGTCCTGCCCTTAAAAAACACACACACCTGTTTTGGGTTTCCTGGTTTCAAGAAGCACTGTCTGATGTGAACCATGCCTCGCAGAAAAGAGCTCTCAGAAGACCTACCATCAAGAATTGTTGACTTGCATGAAGCTGGAAAGGGTTACAAAAGTATCTCCAAAAGCCTTGATGTTCATGTGTCCACGGTAAGACAGACTATCTACAAATGGAGAAAGTTTAGCACTGTTGCTACTCTCCCTAGGCGTGGTCGTCCTGTAAAAATGACTGCAAGAGCACAGCGCAGAATGCTGCATGAGGTAAAGAAGAATCCCAGAGTGTCAGCTAAAGACCTACAGAAATCTCTGGCACATGCTAACATTTTTGTTGACACATCTACAATAAGGAAAACATTAAACAAGAATGGAGTACATGGGAGGACACCACGGAGGAAGCCATTGCTGTCCAAAAAGAATATTGCAGCACGTTTGAAGTTTGCAAAAGAGCACCTGGATGTTCCACAGCACTACTGGCAGAATATACTGTGGACAGATGAAACCAAGATTGAGTTGTTTGGGAAGAACACACAACACTATGTGTGGAGAAAAAAAGGCACAGCACACCAACATCAAAACCTCATCCCCACTGTGAAACATGGCGGAGGGAGCATCATGGTTTGGGGCTGCTTTGCTGCCTCAGGGCCCGGACGGATTGTTGTCATTGATGGGAAAATGAATTCCAGAGTTTATCAAGACATTTTGCAGGAAAACGTATGACCATCTGTCCGCCAACTGAAGCTCCGCAGAGGACGGGTGATGCAACAGGACAATGACCCAAAGCATACAAGTAATTCAACAAAACAATGGCTGCAACAGCACAGAATAAGCCTTCTGGAGTGGCCCAGTCAGAGTCCTGACCTCAACCCGATTGAAATGCTGTGGCATGACCTTAAGAGAGCGATTCACACCAGACATCCCAAGAATATTGCTACACTGAAACAGTTTTGTGAAGAGGAGTGGTCCAAAATGACTCCAGATCGTTGTGCAGGTCTGATCTGCAACTACAGGAAACGTTTGGTTGAGGTTAATGCTGCCAAAGGAGGGTCAACCAGTTATTAAGTCCAAAGGTTCACATACTTTTTCCTCCCTGCACTGTGAATGTTTACATGTTATGTGCAATTAAACCATGGCAACATCTAATGTTTGTGTAGTGTTATGTTCAGCAGACTGTGTTCTTCTATTGCTGTGACTTAGATGGCGTTCAGAGCACATTTTATGCCCAATTCATGCAAAACTCCACGTAATCCCAAGGGATTCACATACTTTTTCTTGCAACTGTATATCATTTAAATGACATCTTTGTGTAAAAGTAAAAAAAAATTTTTTTGTCATTTTCAGTATTTTTGCCACTTAGTCTCTGAAGGTAACCTCTGTCCTTGTGGTGCGGACTCTCCTTTCCACCCATTGTTTCTTTATATGTTATGGAGAGCGCCCCCCACTGTTCTCCCCACACTGTCACCGTGTGTTCAGTGTCTTCTTCTTGTGTAGAAGGAATCTTCATGTCATGAACAGGAATTTCCCAGCGTGCTGGTTTCACCAGTGGTGGCGGTTTTAGTGGTAAGATCTAAAAATCCCATTTTTATTTTGTAGTAATGGATACATTGAGGAGTAACAATACAATACAAAATGGAGGAATGGGAGGAAGGACAGATCCCCGCTCAGATCATTCTGGAATAACGGTCAGTAGATATCAGTCAGAAGTACCGTGAAAGATCTAAATGTGAAGAAAAGGAAAATGATGAATAATCAGTGCCATGAACAGGAGAATCTGATATAATTCCATTCTGGACATTCTCTTCATATCAGGATCCGTGTATTACCTATAGAGGATGGGAGGACTTCCCACAGACCATTTTCTAATCTTCTTCTGTGTATAGATACATTCCATCCTTCATCCTCTCTATGAAGAATACAATGAGAGTGTTAGAGGAGGAAATGTTGCTGTGATGATGGAAAAGGGGGAGCTGGTGCTGAGCTCTGGAAGAAATGATGGACATTTTTATACACACTAATGGGAAGTATTCTTCTGTCTTCCTGGAAATGTGTGCGATGTGTAATGTACAAATCTGCAGCCGTACAATGTACATCAGTGGTCTCCTATGCTGGGAGGAGATCTGACGTAGATTGGATGTAGATGGTGGGATGTGGGATCTCATCTCTTCATAACTGACCCCAGTATGCAAATACACCAAACCATCCCCTCTGTCCTCACACTTTAGGGGTTTGATAAGTGTCCCCCATGTATAGGGCCCCACCACCTTCTAAACTACCCACCTAATACTGAGGGGCCCTAACCATGGCAGGGGCCCACACACTCAGGGCCGTCCAACCATTGGGATATCCGACTGTACGCCTGGTGTGCTGGGCTGTCATGTGTACAGGCTGAGAACACATCTGATTGGCTCAGTTATACTGACACATTGGATAGACAGCGGGGGATGGGGGGATTTTTAATGAAAGTCAAGTTCTTTTTTTCTTTAAAGGTAAAACCTTGTGGAAGATTGTAGGCCCTGACTAAGATTATTAGTGGTGGATCTGATATTCCTTATCCACCCAATAGACTACCTCAAGAGTTGTTTCTGGCCAGCTCAGTGGATTGCTGTAGGAAAGTCCTGGATTCTTTCTTGGATACACAGAATATAACTGGATATAACATTTATAGGAAAGTTGATCCCAGGAATGTCCAATTGCCTCTCGGGGGATCAGGAAGGATTTTTTCCCAGCAGTAGCAAATTGGATCATGCTTTGCTGTTTTGTTTTGCCTTCCTCTGGATCAACTGTGGGTATAAGATTATAACTTTTTTTCTATGGTTGAACTGGATAAACCTTTGTCTTTTTTCAGCCAGACTAACTATGTAACCCATCTGTAATGATACAACTTGGAATGAGGAAGAAATTCTCCATCATCTGGGAAATCTGTGACTGGCACAGAAAATCTCAATCATCTCTCATTATCTGTATGACTCCAGAGACCTCCAATGGGTTCTACAGAAATGTTGGAACTGTTCTGGGCTCACAGAATGAAACAGGAAGGCCTGAACTCATCTCTACATGGACATGCTGGAAGCCATTTTGTTCTGTATATTCTATTTCATGGTTTCTGAACACAGATTCTAAGAACATTCCAAGGTGGTTACAGCTTACAGTTGCAAGACAAAGTATGTGAACCCCTTGGGATTACGTGGAGTTTTGCATGAATTGGGCATAAAATGTGCTCTGAACGTCATCTAAGTCACAACAATAGAAGAACACAGTCTGCTGAACATAATACTACACAAACATTAGATGTTGCCATGGTTTAATTGCACATAACATGTAAACATTCACAGTGCAGGGAGGAAAAAGTATGTGAGGCCCTAGCTTAATGACTTCTCCCAGAGCTAATTGGAGCCAGGAGTGAGCCAACCTTGACTCCAATCAGTGTGATGATATTGGATGTGTTGCTGACAGCTGTCCTGCCCTTAAAAAACACACACCTGTTTTGGGTTTCCTGGTTTCAAGAAGCACTGTCTGATGTGAACCATGCCTCGCAGAAAAGAGCTCTCAGAAGACCTACCATCAAGAATTGTTGACTTGCATGAAGCTGGAGATAGGGTTACAAAAGTATCTCCAAAAGCCTTGATGTTCATGTGTCCACGGTAAGACAGACTGTCTACAAATGGAGAAAGTTTAGCGCTGTTGCTACTCTCCCTAGGCATGGTCGTCCTGTAAAAATGACTGCAAGAGCACAGCGCAGAATGCTGCATGAGGTAAAGAAGAATCCCAGAGTGTCAGCTAAAGACCTACAGAAATCTCTGGCACATGCTAACATTTTTGTTGACACATCTACAATAAGGAAAACATTAAACAAGAATGGAGTACATGGGAGGACACCACGGAGGAAGCCATTGCTGTCCAAAAAGAATATTGCAGCACGTTTGAAGTTTGCAAAAGAGCACCTGGATGTTCCACAGCACTACTGGCAGAATATACTGTGGACAGATGAAACCAAGATTGAGTTGTTTGGGAAGAACACACAACACTATGTGTGGAGAAAAAAAGGCACAGCACACCAACATCAAAACCTCATCCCCACTGTGAAACATGGCGGAGGGAGCATCATGGTTTGGGGCTGCTTTGCTGCCTCAGGGCCCGGACGGATTGTTGTCATTGATGGGAAAATGAATTCCAGAGTTTATCAAGACATTTTGCAGGAAAACGTATGACCATCTGTCCGCCAACTGAAGCTCCGCAGAGGACGGGTGATGCAACAGGACAATGACCCAAAGCATACAAGTCATTCAACAAAACAATGGCTGCAACAGCACAGAATAAGCCTTCTGGAGTGGCCCAGTCAGAGTCCTGACCTCAACCCGATTGAAATGCTGTGGCATGACCTTAAGAGAGCGATTCACACCAGACATCCCAAGAATATTGCTACACTGAAACAGTTTTGTGAAGAGGAGTGGTCCAAAATGACTCCAGATCGTTGTGCAGGTCTGATCTGCAACTACAGGAAACGTTTGGTTGAGGTTAATGCTGCCAAAGGAGGGTCAACCAGTTATTAAGTCCAAAGGTTCACATACTTTTTCCTCCCTGCACTGTGAATGTTTACATGTTATGTGCAATTAAACCATGGCAACATCTAATGTTTGTGTAGTGTTATGTTCAGCAGACTGTGTTCTTCTATTGCTGTGACTTAGATGGCGTTCAGAGCACATTTTATGCCCAATTCATGCAAAACTCCACGTAATCCCAAGGGATTCACATACTTTTTCTTGCAACTGTATGTTCCCAGGTTATAAATCTGGGGGAGGTATGGTGGGATCAGACAGCTACGAGAAGACTAGACATGATACCAAGTGGTAAGGTGAATGGATGAGTCCATGTGTAGATTGAACAAAGGACAAAGAACTGTTCACAATTATTTTTTTTACATGAACCTCAGGAAGAAGAGTGCATAATAAGCATTACATTGTATGTGGTGTTATCAGGGCCACTGTTAGAAATCATGGGGTTCCGTGCGACCTACCGGACAGGGCCCCCAAGAATATGGATATGTCAGGAAAGTAAGAGGGGGGTTACACAAACATTTCCACGCGGAGGAAGAGGAGAAGTGTTTATTTAACCACCTAAGCCCCCAGGCCTTTTCTCCCTAAATCCCCTTGAGTAGCAGAATTTTATTTTATTAGCATTTGCAGTCTTCCCAGCAATAGTACAGCATATGATGTTGTGTTGAGTAAATAGATACCAAACTTGCCAAGATGAAATATTGTGCACATCTGGTAAATGGCGACAAAGTACCGTACCTAAAATTGTCCATAGGGGGCGCTTTAATAGCCTTTTACCAGTTTACAGTTAGGCAGGAGGTCTGGTGCCAGAATTATTGTTTTTTCAGGGTTCAAAATTTATAGTCCTGAGCTACTAGCCAGGACTTAAGAGTTACTTGCCACCAGTTGCCCCACCCAACCCCTAACCTGCTCCACCCCTAATTCCACCCCTAAACACGCCCTTGGAAATTATCTCATGAAATGGCACTGCTAAAATGTTTTATGCAGAATGAAGAAAGGGAAGGAAGAAAAAAAGGAAAAGGAAGAAAGGGAGGGGAAAAATGGAGGGAGGGGTGGAAAAAAGGGAGGAAGGGGTGGAAGAAAAGGAGAAAGGGGTGAAAGAAAGGGAGGGGTGGAAGGAAAGAAGGCAGAGAGGGAGGGAGGGGAGGAAGCAAGGGTGAAAGGAAGGAAGGATGGGAGTAGTGGAAGGAAGGAAGGAAGGAAGAAGGAGAGAAAGGTGGGTGGGTGAGTGGCAGGAATTAACAAAGGGACAGGTGGAAGGGAGGGCTGGAAGGAAGGGAGGTGTCACGGAGCTGGTCCTTCCTTCCCCATCCTCCAGGTTTGCTGGCTGCCACCCCCCACTCCTCAGCAGCCCCTCACTCTTCTGTCCCATCCATACTGGGACTTCTAATCCCTGACACAGGCAGCCCTCAGCAGCCCCTCACCCCCCTGGCTTGCAGTATGACCTCCTGCTGAAGGAATCCATAAACAGGCCATCTCCTCCCTTCCCCCTCATGCACAAATTCCTGGGCTCCCTGCACAGGGCCCGTTGCCATGGTAACCCGACAGGAAGTATCAGGTTACCAGCTCAATACTTAAGAGAGAGCAGGAAAACCTCTGTGTGTTCTCCTGGCTGCGTGTGTGAGGGAAGGCTGTGCTGAGTGCCAGCTCCTCTCATCAGACCATCCCCCAACCATCCCCCGTCCTCCTCCTCATCTCCTGGACTGTCTGTGCTGCCTGGGATCCCTGCACTGTGGAGGAATCTTCTGCTGTCCCGTGAACCTGCCTGGATCTTTCCCCTGCCTGGACTTAACCCTTCCCTGTCTGGAGCCTCCTGTGTGGACTAACCCTGTGGATTACCATACCCCTGTTGTTCCATATTGCCTTCCAGAGAACTGTACTGTGTTGCTGTGTCTGGTGTGGATCTGTGGACTAAAGGAACTGTTGTCTGTGCCCCAAAAACCTCCCCAATAAAAGCACGTTGGGTTCCGTGCAATCTGTCTCTGTGTGCTCTCTGGTTCTCTTGACAGAAGGGGTGGAAGAAGAAAGAAAAGAAAAAAAAAAAAGAAAGAAAACAAGGAAGAAAGAAAAGGAGGGGTGGGTGGAAGGAAGAAAGGAGTGGAAGGAAGAAATTGGTGGGTGGAAGGAAGAAATTGGTGGGTGGAAGGAAGGAAGAGAGTGATGGAAGGAAGGAAGGGGTGGAAGGATTGGAGGGAAAGGAGGGGTGGGTGGAAGGAAGGAAAGGGTGGGTGGAAGGAAGGGGTTGGTGGAATTGGAGGGAGGGAAGGGGTGGGTGGAAGGGAGGGGTGGGTGAAGAAAAAAGAAAAGAAAAAAAAGAAAGAGAAAGGAAGGAAGAAAGGAAGGGGTGGGTGGAAGGAAGAAAAGGGTGAAAGGAAGAAAGGGAAGGAAGGAAGAAAGGGGTGGGTAGAAATGGTGGAAGGGAGGGGTGGAAGGAAGGATTGGATGGAAGGGAGGAGTGGGTGGATATAGAAGGAAGGGGTTGGTGGAAGGAAGGAAGGGAGGGAAGGTGGGTGGAAGGAAGAAAGTAAGGGGTGGGTGAGTGGGTGGGAGCGATGGAAGGAAGGGAGTGGTGGAAGGATTAGAGGGAAAGGAGGGATGGGTGAAGGAAGGAAAGGGTGGGTGGAAGGAAGGAAGGGAGGGTTGGGTGGAAGGAAGGGATGGGTGGAAGAAAAGAAGGGAGGGGTGGAAGGAAGGGAGGGAGGGAAGGGGTGGGTGGAAGGAAGGAAGCGAGGAGTGGGTGGGTGGAAGGAAGGAAGGAAGAGAGGGAGGAAGGGAGGGGTTGAAGGAAGGTAGGTCGGTCGGACGCACATGACTCAGATTCATCAGAGCTGTCAGCTGCTTTGTGTTCAATTTCCCACCCACACCTCCTCTGAAGCTGCACGGACTGGAGTGCGGGCGGGCACAGGGGGAGGGAGAGCAGATCCAGCCTCTCTCTCCTTCTTCAATGAGGCAGCTGGAAGCCGCAGGGAGGGAGAGGAGGAAAAGCGGCTTCCTGCGGCTTCATTTATAGCCATACAGGAGATTGCTGCAACAGATCATACCTGATTGTTCCAATTCTTTCCTGCATCCCCCCTGCTGTGTGCTCCTCAGTGCCAAACCCCTCCCCCTATCCACCACACCAATAGGAGACTGGGCACTGAGGAGCACACAGAGGGGGGTCCAGGAAAAAAACAAAATGATCAGGTATAATCTGTGCAGCGGTGAAAAGCAGCGATCTCCTGTATGTATTTCAATGAAGCAACTGGAAGCCGAACCTCCTCCTCTTCCTCCTGAGGCTTTCAGCCATACAGGAGATTGCTGCTTGTCACCGCCCTCAACTGCCGCTCCTCCCACACACCACTAGTCCCGGCGCTGCTCACCCCCACCTTAATTTCACTTGCCCATTGCGAGCAGGCAAGTGGAAATTTTGAGGGCTGGCTTTTTTATGGAATTTTTTTAGTTGAACTTTATTGCTATCACAGGTGATGAATGACATCCCTTGTGATAGATGGGTCAGTGACAGGTCTTCTTTATGGAGAGATATGGGGTCTACTAGACCCTTGACCCCTTCCCTGCCCTCTAAGGCACCTGATCATACACAGATTGGTTTAATTGGCTGCTTTCCTGGCCGGTACCAGCCAGGTAAACACAGAATTAAACCCACACAGACACCCCCTAAAGTGAGCGGACATCAATGACACCATAGAATCCATAATGGTGACTAGAACTTTCATTTTCCTCAGATAACTTGTACTCACCTTATATCTCCAGCTAAGTTGTTTAGTCCGATAACAATTATGATCTCCTTCTTCAATGAAGCATCTGAAAGCCGCAGGGAGGGAGAGGAGACGCGGCTTTCAGCTGCTTCATTGATAGACATACAGGAGATTGCTGCTTGTCATTGCTGCACAGAATTGACATAATCCTTGTAGCTTATGGCTTCATTCATCACAGAGGGGAGGGAGAAACGGATGTTCCTTCCCCCCCCACTCTGTATGCTGCCAACTCATCCGAGTACAGCAGGACAGCCTGGGAAAACAGGATCGGACTGTGGGTCAACAGAACAGTGGTGATAATTTTAGCACCACAAAATCATCAGGGCCATGGCATATACTATTCCCCCTCCAATGCATTGAGTATATGTGGGAGCATTCAGGGATGGTAAAAATTCACAGCTGAGCTGCACATTTTTTTCATACCCCTAAACACATGATTGGTCAGATTGCGTCTGCTTGTCCATTTTTCAGTTGGACCCTCCATTCACCTCTATGGAGTGGCAGATGTAAAGGGACTTGTGTCTGTTTACACCCGCTTACCTCCAATCTGGTCCAGTCAGCGAAAAAAAAGGAAAGGGGATCCGTCCTCCTCCATCAAATTGGAGGGCAGTCGGGTGTAAATGACCAGTGGAGTCCATTTACACACAATCGCCCATAGAGCAGAGCATGCTCTGTCTGTGTCTACCTGCTTGCAGAGCGACTGTATAACTTACGATGGTAAACATCTCGGGGGGGAACCATCCCTACCTGGACAACACAATGATTACTGCTGGTGGCCATATAGCTGCTAGCAATAATCACATGTAAAATCCCACAGGCTGGAGTACACAAGCCATTCAACCATTGACTTGGGTACAATCAGCCTGCCCATACATGGTTCAAATCTCGGCTGGTCCCCGCTGAACTGGCCGAGATCTGAACCATCTGTGGCCAGCTTATATTTCACTGTCCTTCCTTCAATGATCATCATCATTATCACCATGATGATCATACAGTACAGTTGCTGGGGCTCCTGTACCTGTTCTGTGTGACCGCCATCATGATAATCATACGGTACAGTTGCTGGGTCTTTTGTACCTGTCTTGTGCGCGTGTGACTGCCATCACAATGATCATACAGTACAGTTGCTGGGGCACATGTACCTGTACTGTGTGAGTGTGACTGCCATCATGATGATCATATAGTACAGTTGCTGGGGCTCCTGTACCTGTCCTGTGTGAGTGTGACTGCCATCATGATAATCATACAGTACAGTTGCTGGGGATCCTGTATTTTCCCTGTGTGAGTGTGACTGCCATCATGATGATCATACAGTACAGTTGCTGGGGGCCCTGTACCTGTCCTGTGACTTCTGCCAGAGGCTCAGAGCCCGCCATCTCTCTGAGGAGTTGATGTGAAGAAATTATAACTGCAGTATAAATTATTTCAGTTCAAGCTTCTGGAGAAATTATATTTTAAATATCCCTGAAACGGATTTGGCTTCTAGTCAATGGTTAGCTGGATATATACTGTATATATATATATATATATATATATATATACACACACAGTATCTCCCAGAAGTGAGTCCCCCCTCCCCCGGACTGTATACAATGTATATATATACACACAGTATCTCCCAGAAGTGAGTCCACCCCCTACATTTGTGTAAATATTTGATTCTCTCTTTTCATGTGACAACACTGAAGAAATGACACTTTGCTACAATGTGACGTAGTCAGTGTACAGCTTGTATAACATGGAAATTTGCTGTCCCCTCAAAGTAACTCAACACTCCGCCATTAATGTCTAAACCTCTGGCAACAAAAGTGAGTCCACCCCTAAGTGACAAGGTCCAAATTGGGTCCCATTAGCCATTTTCCCTCCCCGATGTCATGTGACTCGTTAGTGTTACAAGGTCTCAGGTGTGAATGGGGAGCGGGTGGGTTACATTTTGTGTTATCGCTTTCACTCTCATACTGGTCACTGGAAGTTCAACATGGCAGCTCATCGTAGTATATTGTGTGTAATATATATATTGTGACAGTATGAACGGCAAGGTGATGGATGGATGATATGTGTCACCTCGCATGATGTCATACTGTGAAGTGTAAGGTGGAGTCCACTCCGGATTTTCGGGGCCACAATGGCAGAGGTGGTTCCGGACCGGATTTTGTGCTCCACTGATGACCACCAACAGGCGGTATAAAAAAGGCAGGGCTGGAGCAAAGAGTCGCTCGTGGCCTGGGACTCAGAGAGCTATTCTGAGAGAGCTGTGTGTGTACTATACCTACAAGGAAAGGTTTGCGTTTGTTTTTGTTTTGGGTGACGGGGAGAAGCCCTTCACCTCTGAGTGAGGAAAGTTTCATGTTTAGTTAGTGCCTGGATGGCAAGGGTTTGTTTTGCTGTTTTGTTTGTTTTGACATTTTTGCAAACCTGTAAATAAAGCTGACAACCAGTCAGATTTTAAGAAAGCCTGCTGTGCGGTCTACCCTTTTTCCCAGGGAAAGTGATCGCCCACCTGAGCTAACCCCACAATATATATATATATTTATATATTACACCCAATATATATAGTGAAGATACTGAAACACATACTGTTCATTCTGGGACAGGCCAATGACAAAACCACTTTACACATCAAAAGAACTCTTTGCTATGTTAATTTTATGCAGGTCTCCTGGTATTTGGGGAATAGCCTGTTTATCTAATTAGACATTCCAAAGGGTACATTGTATGCAGTATGTGATTTGACCATACAAGAAGTATTTATTGATGGTAATTAGACTGGATGGCCTATTATATGGTGAAAGGATGACTTGATTACCTGGTAAATACTATATTGACCTCAATTGTTATTTACAGTAATGATAAGTGAAGTCTTTTCATGTAAGATCAAACGTGTTTTGTCAGCCAATCAGAAATCCCTCCAGTAAACTATTTCAAGGGAAGTTATTTTGGCTGGGAGAGGAGCTTCTTCCTGTCATTAATATGGGAGCACAGATATAGATCATTGTCACGATCGCAAGATCACCGCCACCAACATGCGACGATCCCACAATCACTGCCACCAATATGTCACAATTGCGGCGTCAGACCCCAGACCTTCTCACCCAAACTTGTGACCGAAGGACTAGCCAATCTAAAACAGCGTAACAATGCCACACCCAGCTGCACCCTGCACAACGATTTTCCAGATAACGGACCACAATCGATGTACTGGCAGCCTGGGCGATTGTTACTGGGTCAGGTTAATTATGCAATTAACCCTTCCCACTGCCACCACCTCCTTTTTGTACAGAGAAAGAGGAAACTCGGCGTTATTAGCTATAACACTGTAATGATTGAGATAATCATCAGTATAAAACGGTCCGCAGGCCGGTTATACAGAGGTCTAAACAAACAGTAGCGTTCTCTTTAGAGGCAGGGATTCCTAAATTGCAATACAGAGCTATAGAAACATTTCAACACTTTCAGAAAGAAAGATTTATTACTAAAAGGTCAAACAGGTGCAATAAAAATATTTACAGAAAAAAGATGTAACTAAGATATATATATATATATATATATATATATATATACATATACAAAGAACCATAGCACAGCAAAGAGATATCAGAGAGAGGTGAAAGGGTTAAAGTACTTGCCAAAGTCCTGGGTTAGCAGATCCAAGTTTCAGAGCATAAGGGTGCTTTGATCTCCCTATGTTAAGATGGTCAATGGGAGAATTCTTCAACTCTCTTCTCTTAGGCTTGACAGCCTGCTTTGTAGTCCCCAGCAGGGGGTTGCTCTGCAGTCAAGGACCAACCTCCGCTTAGGGCGTGGAGAGATGAGTGGATGCCTCAACTAGAGCAAAAATCTCCCATAACTCATATTTGGCCTATAACTTTTCATCTGCACAAGTGACATCCCACCTGCGGGTAGATTATTGTGCAGACAAGTCTGAGGATTGATTAGATATGAATTATGAAAGTGTACACTGAATGGTTCGCAAGATCTATTATTCTGCTTTCCTGTGTGTCCGAGACAAGGCGAGTGACCCATCAAACTGTTCGCCTGCTCATCGTCCATCTGATGATATGTCCGGTTTTTATGTAAGTCTCTCATATTCCAAGATATGAGACATAGGGGAAAAATGGTTTTAACCGCAGTTATCTGATTCTGTCACCTACGCTGAGTTAGGTTTTATGAGGTTGGAATCTCTCTCAACTCAGGAGAAAGCTTGCTTTACTCTTCCGAGGTGTGAAATGGTACAGCTTTCCGAGACAGCTAGGTACCTAGCTCAGAGATGCCTTGGCCTGCCAGTGACCCAAAACCAACACACACACGCTGGCCAAATGTATCCTCTCAGAGAGGGAGGGGGAGGGAGTGAGGGGAGAAAATGGATACTCTTAAAATGGAGTCTGCGTCCTTCACTGTGTGTTGCGCACGTTTGCGACAATCATAGCTCACATTATTGCATGCATCGAAGCTACCTAGGTGCATATTATAGATTGGACATATGTTGGACGGTGTAGTATCTCTATGCTTGATATGAAGTGTCTTGAATGGGACTTTGAGGGTTCTTGTTCCTTGTAACATTTAGTTTAAGTATTCAGCTGGATTTCTGTCATCTGTAACAAATATCTTTATCCAAATAAATGCATCTCTCTGGAAAAGAACTGTTAGTTACTGCGGGAAAAGCAAATTTATATATACACTGGTCATCTGGAGAAGGGCTGGATTTCTGTCTTATGAACTATCTTATGAAAAGATTTAAATCTCTCTCTGGAAAAGAACTGTTGTACTCATAATATGATAAGACAACACTCATGGCAAAGAACTCTCTGAAGATTTGAAAAAAAGAATTGTTGCTCTACATAAAGATGGCCTAGGCTATAAGAAGATTTCCAAGACCCTGAAACTGAGCTGCAGCATGGTGGCCAAGACCACACAGCGGTTTAGCAGGACAGGTTCCATTGAGAACAGGCCTCACCATGGTCCACCAAAGAAGTTGAGTGCACGTGCTGAGCATCATATCCAGAGGTTGTCTTTGGGAAATAGACGTATGAGTGCTGCCAGCATTGCTGCAGAGGTTGAAGGGGGGGTCAGCCTGTCAGTGCTCAGACCATACACTGCACATTGCATCAAATTGGTCTGCATGGCTGTCATCCCAGAAGGAAGTCTCTTCTAAGGATGATGCACAAGAAAGCCCGCAAACAGTTTGCTGAAGACAAGCAGACTAAGGACATGGATTACTGGAACCATCTCCTGTGGTCTGATGACACCAACATCAACTGATTTGGTTCAGATGGTGTCAAGCATGTGTGGTGACAACCAGGTGTTGAGTACAAAGACAAGTGTGTCTTGCCTACAGTCAAGCATGGTGGTGGCAGTGTCATGGTCTGGGGCTGCATGAATGCTGCACAGTTCATTGAGGGCACCATGAATGCCAACATGTACTGTGACATACTGAAGCAGAGCATGATCCCCTCCCTTCAGAGACTGGGCCGCAGGGCAGTATTCCAACATAACGACCCCAAACACACCTCCAAGACCACCACTGCCTTGCTAAAGAAGCTGAGGGTAAAGGTGATGGACTGGCCAAGCATGTCTCCAGACCTAAACCCTATTGAGCATCTGTGGGGCATCCTCAAATGGAAGGTGGAGGAGCGCAAGGTCTCTAACATCCACCAGCTCCGTGATGTCATCATGAAGGAGTGGAAGAGGACTCCAGTGGCACCCTGTGAAGCTCTGGTGACCTCCATGCCCAAGAGGGTTAAGGCAGTGCTGGAAAATAATGGCGTCCACACAAAATATTGACACTTTCATCCAATTTGGACCTTATCACTTAGGGGGGTGCTCACTTTTGTTGCCAGCGGTTTAGACATTAATGGCGGTGTGTTGAGTTATTTTGAGGGGACAGCAAATTTCCATGTTATACAAGCTGTACACTGACTAAGTCACATTGTAGCAAAGTGTCATTTCTTCAGTGTTGTCGCATGAAAAGATAGAATCAAAGATTGACACTAATGTGAGGGGTGGACTCACTTTTGGGAGATACTGTATGACAAGGTAGACAACTTAGTGTAAGAACTGATCCTGACCTCACATAGATTCTAAGCTGATTGGATTGGCCAGTGTATGGTATTCCTAATCAAGTCATGCCAAGGTACTCGTTGAGCTTTGAATATCTGGTTGTAGAGAGATCATGGGGATGATTGGCATAGCCGTTGTCACATGTTGCAGCGTAGGGAACAAACAATAACTGACACTTCCAGACACTTGGTTCTAATCCTTCGATATTTGGAAGTCATTGCTGGTTTGAATTTCTAACCATTATATTGGATTAGATCATCGTACTGTTACTCTGAATTGATTATTATTTATCATCACCTATTATATTTCATTATCATTTTGCACTGATTGTTATTATTAGTAAATATATATTTTTACACATTATTGTTTCTTATTTTGTCTTCAAATTAGCGCAAATAAAGACCTCGGATATCAGTTGATTTATGAAGATTAGTAGGGAATTTCCTTCATTCCAGATCCCGCCTGTTTTCAAAAATTGTATACAGATTATTTTCTCAGAGCTAAAATTCTACAGAAATTGTAGAGAATGTTTGTCACCCCGTCCTTCCATTTCCATCACAGTGCAGCCCGGGTGTCAGGAGACCTCCCAACAACATCCCCCTTCCATCATCTCATCACCATCCAATGTGGTCTACATTTTACTATTCACATTCTAAGGCTTAGTGGGGTGTATTTGCTAAAGCTGGATCACTCAGAATCTCGTTCACTTCTGCGAGGGAACCAATCAGCTGACCACTTTTATTGCTAAAGCTTCATTGGACAAGCTGAGGTGAGAAGCTGATTGGCTGCCATGCACAGCTACACCAGTTTCTGAGGGAACCAGCTTTAGTAAATCCCCCCAGTATGTGTGTTCCCCCCAATAGAACAGATCTTACTGTCCATCCACAGTGAAGCCGGCATTCCGGAGGATCTCGCAAAAACAACGACAAATCACTTCTGAGTAGAACGTCTCCTCCTCATCCAATGTCACCTCCAGTCTGGTCAGAGTTCGGTTTGTGGAGATCACGGAGCAGAGATCATCACAGCACCATAATGTCACACCACACCATAATATTCTGGTGGGAGAAGCAGGAAAGAGAGGTGAGATGTTCTCCAGTGACGGGCAGAAGTAGACACATTCCAATGGATAATCAGTGGGCGGGGTCTTAGAAGATGAAATGTTGGCCCATTTGGATGGATGATCTCATGGAATATTGGTTGGACCTCCCCTGTGAGATGGAGGGGAGTTGTCACCCACCTGAGAAGTCTTAGTGTGGATGGACACATTGCAGCGTACGTGGTGATGCACACATTGGAGGGGGAATGGCTCCATATAGATTCCCTGCGGCACATAGATGGGAACTGGCCACATAGGAAATAATGGGACTTCTACTTGACCTGCGTCTCCATGCAGCAAAATCCATGAGGATTGCTAGATGCACTGACAAGCAATGATAATATGCCGGCATATCGAGGGATCAATTGGGCAGCCCACCCTCGGGCGGAGCCAAGTGATGTCATTTCCTGCCTGGAACTGACACAGGAAGTGGTGCTGGTGAGCGATATCTCCTGCCCAACCAGGTGCTTGATAGGCGGACATATTATTGCTTGTCAGAGCATCTATTGTAAATAAAGAGACAATTGTTTTGATGAAAGTACTTCAGTATTGGGGACATTTGTGTTTTGTTTGGCGTTCTCTATCCAGCCAATCAGGAGGCAGCAGATCCCTTAAAGGGAACCCACCCTGGTGACAGCTGGTCTTATGGGGAGTTCCCCGGGCCCATTGAGCCCCCAGAGGGGGGAGAAGCACAGAACCGGGGTTGTGGTATTACCAGCCAGACGCAGCACTGGTGCTTTGGTATCAATGACCTGTATATAGTTCTGTGTTCTTTATATAAAGTGTATTAATACCAATTTATATGCAGCAAAATAGGTTCATTTGCAGCACTGGGGTTGTGGCATCAATTACCTGAAAATAGTTCTTGTTTCTTACACACAGCGTAATAGTCATGTGTTAGTTTGTAACTGGTGTTTGCAGCACTGGATTTGGGGTACTACTGGCTAGTGACAGCACCGGGGATTTGGGATCAATGACCTGTATAAAGTTGTCTGTTTTCTGCATAAAGTGTATTGATATCAATTCATTTGGCTGCAACACATTTGCCAGCACTGAGGTTGTGGTAGTAGCAGCCATATAGTGTATGTAGCATTTGCTTTGTATTCTAATGTTTGTTGTGTCATTATTATGTGGAAGCATCGGGATCAGGCGCTTGGCTGGTTGTACATTACACAGCCGTATAGTAACACTGGGGTTGTGGGAACACTTTCCTCTGGTCACAAGTAGCTTGTCTGTGCAATATCCGCGTGCTGAGCGTATCATGTAGTTATATGGTGGCAGAGAGGCTCTCCTGCACAGGATCACATACCTAGTACATGATCCATGCACCCGCCCCCACCACTGGGCTTTGATTCTTCACAGAACATGCCAATCACCGGGTCCCGGCCAATGATTGACTGCCAGGACTCGGTGATGGGCTCTGTGAATGTAAACAACACAGAGCTGTGATCACTGACAGGGGATCTACAGTTGTGTCCAAAATTATTCAACCCCCAATGCTGTAAAGGGGTTTAGGGACTATAGTGTACATTTGGAATTGTATTCAGAATCAAATCCTACAAGGACGTTGTAACTACCCAAATGCAACTAAAATGACATCAATTGTTTATGTAATACAGTAGTAAATGGTTCTTATGTGGTTTCTTCATTGCCACAATTATTCAACCCCTTAAAGACTACCACTCTGAAGAACAGAGGTTCATACAGGTGCTTTCCATCAGGTATTGAAAACACCTGTGGATGTCACCGAGCAGCAATCAAGCATAATAAGCACCAATTAGGCAGCTTTAAAATGACTGTGATACTCAGCTCCTTCTAGACATTTACTGGTGTGGTTACAAACATGGTGAAGGCAAGAGAATGGTCCAGGAAGACAAGAGAAGAGGTGATTTCTCTTCACAGGAAGGGCAATGGCTATAAGAAGATTGCAAAGATGTTAAACATACCAAGAGACACCTTAGGAAGCATCATTCGCAAATTCAAGGCAAAGGGCACTGTTGAAACGCTACCTGGTCGTGGCAGAAAGAAGATGCTGACTTCGACTGCTGTGCGCTACCTGAAGCGTAGAGTGGAGAGAAGTCCCCGTGTGACTGCTGAGGAACTGAGAAAAGATTTGTCAGATGTGGGTACAGAAGTTTCAGCCCAGACAATAAGACGCACACTGCGTAATGAAGGCCTCCGTGCCAGAACTCCCAGGCGTACCCCCTTGCTGTCTCCAAAGAATAAGAAGAGTCGACTGCAGTATGCCAAAAGCCATGTGGACAAACCACAAAAGTTGTGGGATAGTGTTCTGTGGACTGATGAAACAAAATTAGAACTGTTTGGGCCCATGGATCAACGCTATGTTTGGAGGAGGAAGAACAAGGCCTATGATGAAAAGAACACCTTGCCTACTGTGAAGCATGGTGGAGGGTCAATCATGCTTTGGGGCTGTTTTGCTTCTGCAGGTACAGGGAAGCTTCAGCGTGTGCAAGGTACCATGAATTCTCTTCAGTACCAGGAGATATTGGATGGAAACGTGATGCAGTCCGTCACACACCTGAGGCTTGGGAGACGTTGGACCTTTCAACAGGACAATGATCCCAAGCATACCTCCAAGTCCACTAGAGCATGGTTGCAGAGGAAAGGCTGGAACATTTTGGAGTGGCCATCGCAGTCACCAGACTTAAATCCGATTGAGAACCTCTGGTGGGACTTAAAGAAAGCAGTTGCAGTGCGCAAGCCTAAGAATGTGACTGAACTGGAGGCCTTTGCCCATGAAGAATGGGCGAAGATACCCGTAGATCGCTGCAAGACACTTGTGTCAAGCTATGCTTCACGTTTAAAAGCTGTTATAACTGTAAAAGGATGCTGTACTAAGTACTAAGATTGAATGTCACTTGGGGGTTGAATAAAACTGATAATGCTGTGAGCACAGAAAAGACATTTGTGGTTATTTCATTATAACTGTTATGTTATATTTGTCTGACCTACAAGTGCCTCTTTAATGTAAATGTAAGCAAGATGACTGAATGATCAAAAGCAATGTCAAACTGGCCAAAACACTCAATTTCAGTGGGGGTTGAATAATTTTGGACACAACTGTATGTGCTAAGCAGGGAATGAAAACAAGCAGATCCTCAGTAAAAGCAGCACACAGTCCACACATCAACGCCTGCTAGGCACACATTAACCCCTTGATTGCCCTAGATGTCATTAGTACAGTGACAGTTCATATTGTTAGCACTGATCACTGGAATCATGTCACTGGTAATGTAAGTGGCAGTTAGTTCCCCCAGCAGCAGATTAGTGTCAGATTGCCCGCCGCACTATCCCAGTCCCGTTATAAGACGCTGATCACCGCCATAAGTTGTATTTACAAATAAATAAATAAATAAATATTCCAGTATATATCCCATAGTTTTTAAACGCTATAATTTTCCCACAAACCAATCATATACACCGGGTGAGTAACCACGCCCCCATGTTATCTGTTATTCAAGAATGACATTCACCCAATGACAGGTCGACATGGGAGTGGGGTCACCTGGTGATGTAACTGGGTAACCCCCGACCCCATGCTTACCGATCAGTCAGCTGTGTTTCTGGTGGGCAGCTTTTTTTTAATCGTGCGGGTCGGATTATTTTTTGTTTATCTCTTTTTATCAAAGACTTAAACTAGGTTTGTGTTTTTACTTAATTTTTGACACTTTTTTGGTAAATGAGTAGGGTTACTATGGACCCCATACTCATTCACATGAGGTTGCTGGGATCTGGGAGCCCCCTTTAAAGGGGGCTTCCAGATTCCTATAAGCCCCCCACCTGCAGATCCCCACAGCCATTAGGCAAGAATTGTGGGGAAGAGGTCCTTGTCCCCATCAACAAGCTGCTTTGAGAGGAAGTCCCCTTGCCAAAAAGTACCCTCTGGTTGAGGGCATGTGGCCTGGTATGGTTTGGGGGGGTGCTCACTCTTCCCCCTTCAGTGGGACCCTGCAGGGAATTGAACCCGAGCAGAGTCACTCATCCCTACTAGTCAGTACACATCTGATGTTCTAAGTTCTACAAACAAGAAACATTGGTCTGGTAGATGGATAGATCTGGACGTGTTTTATTGGATAAGAAATGTCATCACTCAGTCTCTATGGGCCAAATAAACTTCATTGTGTTTTATATCATCCAAACAACAATCCACCTCAACAGACATAAAGTCTGATCTCTGATAGTCAGTGGAGGGTGGAATGGAGGAAAGCCAATAACAGCCAGTGACCTGAAGGACTATGATGGCGTCTCCCAGTGTAACCTGCCGAGAAGTCTGTCTTTGTATAACTGTCATCTAGGGAACGTGTCTGGATCCCTCACAAAGGATTTATCCCAAAATCCAGTAGAATATGAGATCATTTATAGTAGAATTCCCCCCTCATCTCCTGGATCTCGGAGTCCCTCACATAGAATATTTATATCAGAGTCCTGCAGAATATGATATTATTATTATATAGGATTTATATGGCGCCAACAGTTTGCTCAGCAATTACATTATGGTGGGAGACAATACAGTAACAATACAGTTCAATACAAGAGGGATAGGAGGGCCTGATCCTTGGAGCTTACAATCTAAGAGGGAGGGGCTAGTGGTACAAAAGGTAGTATCTGTGGGGGATGGACTGGTAGGAGGAGTAGAAGATTCAATTATTAGCTGAGGGCAGGATAGGCTTCCCTGAAGAGATAGGTTTTCAGAGATCGCCTAAAAGTGAGCAGAGTAGGCCATAGTCTGATAAATTGGGGTAGAGAGTTCCAGAGGTTTGGCAAAGCTCTGGAGAAGTCCTGGAGACAAGCATGGGAGAAGGAGACAAGAGCGCTAGAGAGCAGGAGGTCATGCGAGGAGCGGAGAGGACAGTTTGGGTGATATTTAGAGACAAGATTGGTGATGTAATTTGGGGCAGAGTTTTATATGACTTTAAATGTTATTGTTAATGTTTTGAATTTTATCCATTGGGCAACGGGAAGCCAGTGGAGGGATTGGCAGAGAGGGGTGGAGGACACTGAATGGAGGCCAGTGGAGGGATTGGCAGAGAGGGGTGGAGGACACTGAATGGAGGCCAGTGTAGGGATTGGCAGAAAGGGGTGGAGGACACTGAGTGGAAGCCAGTGGATGGATTGGTAGGTAGGAGGGAGGACACTGAATAGATGCCAGTGAAGGGATTGGCAGAGAATGGTGGAGGACACTGAGTGGAGGC